>NC_059166.1:45523894-45850055 GCF_019923935.1 Bubalus bubalis
CCATGCAAACAGCAGTCTGAGGTAAGAAGCTCTCCTTATAACTAAATGCTTAGCTGAACAAATGCCAACCTTAATCAAAGAAAAATATCCAAAGTCCAGGTGTTTTGTTAATAAATTTTGAGGCCAAGTGTTGGGATCCTGAAATTTTCGACTTTAAGTCTTTAGGTTTAGAGGTCACAAGACACACTGAATTGATTCCTTCCATGTTGAGAGAAACATGGAAGCATTTCTGAAATTATGTTCATTGTTTAAGAATATTAATTCAGGAGTTACCATGCTGTGATTGGTTTAGCTGCAATTTGCTTGCACTTGATATTATGGATGCAGTATGAATAAAAAGATATTCTCCAGTACAATAAATGGAAAGGGGATTGCCTTAGAAATTGTGATATTTAAAAGTCCTTAGCTTGAGCAATGAAATTAAATTATTACAGTGTTTCTCTGTAATGAGAAAGGGAATTTTTTCCCCCTTACTATTATAGATCTATGTGGAGACATAGGGTAAAAGAAGTGAGAAATGTGGTTCAATTGACCCTGGGAGGGAGAAGTTATTTCATATGTCGGTAGAGGTTTAAAACTCATTTGCCATGCATTTCTTGTTATTGCATTTTAATTATAGTGAGTACACATATGCTGACAGTGCATGAGATCATATTTGTTAAATGGACCTCAACTTATGCAGTACTCATCAGAAAGCCTCCAGGATTACACAACATATAGTCTTTGTTATGCTTGCAGAATAAGGACAGCTCTATTAGGCATTATTATAAGGATAAAGATATGATCTAAGGAAGTAAATTTTAAACCTTTAAATGAGTAGAAAGCAAGAATACCTAAAGGTCTTCCTCAAAAAGAAAAAAAAAATATTAAGTAACTTTCAAGGAATACAAATCAGAATAGTCATTTGATAGTAGATATCTCTAACAGTTATATAAATAGATATAAACATCACAGTAGAAAACATCATGAAGCATATATACATTTACTAAAGTGAATTCAGTTTTAAAGAGCATTAGGCTGATGAGTCAAAGCTGAGGATTAAATCTCTTTGTGGACCAGTTATCTCTGCTGTGTTCAAAAGCCATGGATGACTCTATTATCTCAAATAACTTCCACAACTGCACATGCTGCTGCTGCTAAGTTGCTTCAGTCGTGTGTGTGTGTGTGTGTGTGTTGCATGCTAAGTCACTTCAGTGGGGTCCAACTCTTTGTGACCTTATGGACTGTAGCCTCGTCAGGTTCCTCTGTCCATGGGATTCTCCAGGCAAGAATACTGGAGTGGGTTGCTTTGCCCTCCTTCAGAGGATCTTCCTGACCCAGGGCTCAAATCCTAATCGCTTACATTTGGAACCTGGCAGGCAAGTTCTTTACCACTAGTGCCTCCTGGGAAGCCCACAACTCCACACAGTTACTCACAAACAGGGCATCCAGACCCTGCCCTTAGTCTAGGAGTAAACATGTCAAGGATGTGCTGTGTTGATGGGGTCCACTCACCCTTCATTGATGGGTCAAAATTAACCCTATGGGAATGATTATTTTTTTTAATTCCCAATTCAAGTAATACCCTATAAAACAGATATTCTATGAGCTCAGAATTTTTTATTGTGTTTTATTGTGAAATACTTTAGATATTCACCAAGGTGTAAGGAGTGATGCAATCAACATGTAGATAATTGTCCCATAGCTTAGGACACAAAATATTACAAATGCAAGTAAAAACTATGTCCACATTTCACTCTTCTCCAGGAAAAAATAGCTATTCTGAATTTGATATTAATTTTCTTAAGCATTTTACTTCTAATGCTAAAGAGTTGGACACAGCTGAGCAACTAACAAACACACACAGTCATATATGCTTTAAAAATACAGAAAATTGATGTCACCCTGTATTTTCTTTCTGAAGTTTCATTTTGTGCTTTAGTTTGTTCATTATTCCTGACTCATCCACTTCTAATTAGCAATGATATATGATATACCATTGTATAGTTATTTTAGATGTAATTTATTTATTCACTTGATCATGGACATTCAATCAATTTCCAGTTTTCCGTTGTTATAATCTAAGCTCCAATGTGCATTTGGAACTGCCCCTGAGCTAGTTATTCTCCTCTGGCCACTTTAGATGTATTTCTGGCCTTGCTCAGGGCTCTAGCACCCTGATATTTTACTCACTGCAATGATTTGCTCTCTCCCTTCTGGCTTCTCCATGGGTTCAGCAAGTGGGAGGAACCAGTAGGAAATCAAAGGGTGGAAGGCAAAAGATAGTATCTTTAAAATCATATTTTAAATATACAAATCATACATTTGCAATTTGATAGATCTTTGCAAAGTAAACATACCTTGATAACCTCAATCCAGATCAAAATATAGAAGAGTGCTCCACATTTCTTCCTAACCATAGCTCCACTGAAAGCCAACTGTAGCTTGGCTTCAATTGCTTTTAACATTACATTGTTGGAACAATACAGAATATTTTTAATATTTCACTTAATTCAATATAATATTTGTGAGACTGATTGATGTTTCTATGTGTAGTAGTAACTATTCTTTTTTAGTATTGTGTAGTGTTCCATTTTATGGAAAATACCATATTTAATTTGTCAATTCTATTTTTGATAGAATTAATGTTGTTTGTAGTTTTATGATATTGAGAATACTATTTTTTTTTTCAATTCATGATTTTGGTATACATAATGAATGTACTGTTGAGTTTATGCCCAATAACTGAATTGTTAGGTATTAATTATAGTGTATAGTTATGTTCAGTAGATATTGAGCATTTTCCTAAATGGTATTACCAGTCTATTTTCCCAAATGGTATTACCAGTTTACTTTCCCATCAGTAGTAGATGATAGCCCATTTGCTCCACATTGTCATAACTCCTTTCAATTACAAAAACTGAAGCCATTGTAGTGGGTGTTGATAGGTATAGTATTGTGATTTAAGCAGCCATTTTCTTAACGAACAGTGATAGTTATCGAAGCATGGGCATTCTCTTTAGGACATGCTTTTCCAAGTGTCTAGCCATTTGTAACTAGATTGTCTTTTTGTTTTTCTTTGATGTTTAGGAAAATCCTTTGATGGATATATGAATTGCCAATATCTTCTAATATTAGCTTGCCTTTTCACTCTTTTGATAACATCTCTTGATAAACAGAGGTTCTTGATTTTAGTAAAATCCAATTTATGTCATTTCTTTTATTGTTAGTGCTTCCTTGAGTCTTTTTTAAGAAATACTGTCCTAACTTAAGATCATGACTACCTTTTCTATGTTAAAATTGTAGATATAAAGAGATTTTTTTCTCTCTCACAATTATATCTATATCTACAATCCATTTGGAATTGATTTTGCATGAAACACCAGCCTATAATGTTTTTATTTTACTTGTACAAATCTTGTGAGGTTTTACTTTGTTTCAAACTTTAGGTTTTATACTTCAGGTATGTCTCTTTTGACTGTATAGCAGAAATTTTCCAATATTTAACTGGCAAATGGATGACAAGTGACATCCAGTCACATTTCATGTTATTACTGGTATATTTTAATTGCTTTAAGTATAATGCTTTGTATTTTTCATTTGTTTTGACTTTTCTACTCTTAGCTTTTTGGTATTTTTGGATTGGTATTTATAATTAATATTTTATTCCCTTAAATGCTCTGAAAGTTAAGAGAGTTGCTTTTTCAGCTTCTAGTGAACTTCTATATTTTTTTAATTAAAGAGTAGTTGATTTACAGTATTATATTAGTTTCAAGTGTTTCAGGTGTACAACATAGTGATTCTATGTTTTTACAGCTTATATTCTATTTAAAGTTATTATAAAATATTGACTATATCCCCTGTGCTGTATAATAGTTCAGTTCAGTTCAGTTCAGTCTCTCAGTAGTGTCTGACTTTTTGCAGCCCCATGAACCACAGCATGCCAGGCCTCCCTGTCCATCCTTTTAACTTACTTAGTGCATATGTAGTAATTTGGACCTCTTAATCTCCTACCCCTACCTTGCCCCTCACTCCTTCTATTTCCCCACTGGTAGCCACTAGCTTGTTCCCTGTCTCTGTAAGTCAGTTTCTGTTTTGTTATATATATTTATTTATTTTTCAGGTTCCACATATAAGTGATAAAATCCAGTATTTGTCTCCTTCTGTTTTGACTAACTTCACTAAGCATAATATCCTCCAGGTCCATTTCTGTTGTTACAAATGGCAAAATTTCATTCTTTCTTATGTCTAAGTAGTATTCTGTTATACACACACGCACGCACACACACACACACACACACACACATTTCTCTATCTTATTTATCCACGAAGCCTGGCATGCTGCAGTCCATGGAGTCATGAAGAATCAGACATGTCTGAGTGACTGAACTTATTTATCCATTCATCTTTTGATGGACACTCAGGTTGCTTCCATATCTCAAGTACTGTGAATGATGCTGCTATGAATATGGGGTTGCATGTATCTTTTCAAATTAGTGTTTTTGTTTTCTTCAGATATGTATCTAGATACAGAATTGCTGGATCATATGGTGGCTCTATTTTTAGTTTCTTGAGAACCCTCCATACTGTTTTCCACAGTGACTGCACTAATTTAGATTTTCAACAACAAGGTAGAATAGTTCCCTTTTGTCCTCATCCTCACCAACATTTGTTATTTGTAGACTTTTTGATGATAAACCTTCTGATAGGCGTGATGAGATAACTCATTATGGTTTTGATTTGCATTTCTCTGATGATTAGTGATGTTGAGCAGCTTTTCATGTACCTATTGGCCATCTGTGTATTTTCTTTGGAAAAATGTCCATTCAGTTTTTTGCCTGTGTAATTGTTGTTTTTTTTTTTTTTTCTTATTGAGTTGCTTCATCATTCCTAAGCATCAACATAATCTTACTTTGGTTTTCATCTTTTTCTTCACTTAGATTCTAGTGATTTCTAATACTTTGTTTAATCTCAGGTAAATAGCTGAAATATCATATTTTACATTTTTTTTTCATTTCTAGATGTTTTATATTAGGAAATTAAAAAAAAATTATATATATATATATATATATATAGTCCACCATATTGGTAGAATCAGAAGAATGGTAAGTGTTTAGAATGCTAACTGGAAATTTCACATTCAATTTATGTTTTCAGTTTTGTCTCAATAAAAAGATCCTGGATATTATATATATATATATATATATATATATATATGTAAAATCATTTAAAATGACCTCTGATTTGGGGAATATGGGTGTAATAAATATATTTACAGATATTATCTGAGTATATGTGTGTGTGTGTGTCTGGACTTTTGTGTTTGATTACTTTTATATCCCAGATTAATTGCCCTCTGATAGTTCCTACTAGCATTTCCTTAGGTTAGGTATTTACAGGACACTTGTTCCTTAAGAACAGTGTCATGACCCTTTTGAAAAATCCATTTTGATTAGACAATATTTAAAAATTATTTTATTATTTCCTACTTTCCTTCTTTATTTCTGTTGGGATGTAGTATTCAAGGGCATATATTTTTAGAAAAATTGATTCTCTCTCATAGGCACAGTTCTGTTTCTGAATATAAACAAGCTGTTTCTGTCATTCAAAGGGTCTCTTTTTTTTGAGAAGTATTTATTGTTTATACTTTAAACTGAGGTTGAGATAATTATAGTTGGCTTCTTTTTAATAAAAAGGGGGAATTCAAACTTATGTTTGGTTTGTGTTTATACCACTAAAGTATGCCATTGAAAGTGAAAGTGAAGTCGCTCAGTAGTGTCTGATTCTTTGCGACCACATGGACTGTAGCCTATCAGGCTCCTCCGTGCATGGGATTTTCCAGGCAAGAGTGCTGGAGTGGATTGCCATTTCCTTCTCCAGGGGATCTTCCTGACCCAATAATCGAACCCGGGTCTCCCGCATTGCAGGCGGACGCTTTACATCTGAACCACCAGGGAAGCCCAAGTATATTAATGGAGATCTATTTTGAAGCTTTATTGACTATTTCTGCTTTATTGACTATGCCAAAGCTTTTAACTGTGTGGATCACAATAAACTGTGAAAAATTCTGAAAGAGATGGGAATGCCAGACCACCTGACCTGCCTCTTGAGAAACCTGTATGCAGGTCAGGAAGCAACAGTTAGAACTGGACATGGAACAACAGACTGGTTCCAAATAGGAAAAGGAGAATGTCAAGGCTGTATATTATCACCCTATTTATTTAATTTATATGCAGAGTACATCAGGAAAAACATTGGGCTGGAAGAAGCACAAGCTGGAATCAAGAATGCTGGGAGAAATATCAATAACCTCAGATATGCAGATGACACCTCCCTTATGGCAGAAAGTGAAGAAGAACTAAAGAGCCTCTTGATGAGAGTGAAAGAGGAGAATGAAAAAGGTGGCTGAAAGCTCAACATTCAGGAAACTAAGAACATGGCATCTAGTTTCATCACTTCATGGCAAATAGCTGGGGAAACAGTGGAAATAGTGGCAGACTTCATTTTTTGGGTTCCAAAATCACTGCAGATGGTGACTGCAGCCATGAAATTAAGACACTTACTCCTTGGAAGGAAAGTTATTACCAACCTAGACAGCATATTAAAAAGCAGAGACATTACTTGCCAACAAATGTCCATCTAGTCAAAACTATGGTTTTTCCAGTGGTCATGCATGGATGTAAGAGTTGGACTATAAAGAAAGCTGAGTGCCAAGAATTAATGCCTTTGTAAGGGAAATCAGTCTTGACTGTTCATTGGAAGGACTGATGTTGAAGCTGAAACTCCAATATTTTGGCCACCTGATGCGAAGAGCTGACTCACTGGAAAAGACCCTGATGCTAGGAAAGATTGAAGGTGGGAGGAGAAGGGGATGACAGAGGATGAGATGGTTGAATGGCATCACTAACTCAATGGACATGAGTTTGGGTAAATTCCAGGAGTTGGTGATAGACAGGGAGGCCTGGCATGCTGCAGTCCATGGCATCGCAAAAAGGCAGACACAATTGAAGGACTGAACTGAACTGAACTGATTTTGAAGCCTCTGATAGCTATCAGACATACAGTTTTAGAATACATGACATTTTCCTGAATAAAATAATGATTACTAGTTATTCCTGGAATTTGCATCTTCCTTGCCGGAGTCCAACTCCAGCAGCCAGGGATTCAACCTGAAGAGATGGACAGTGTCGGCGAGTAATGAGACAGCCTCTCAGTTTTCTATGGACTGCCTGTTTATTCCAAGTTTAAGATTCTCTTTTATACTTTTACAAAAACTTTAGGCCAGAGGTTTGACATTTTCAGTTCCCCCTCTCCCAGATTTATTATCTCCATAAATCATTGTTGGTCTTCAAATAGAGTTCCTGCTTCAGTGATTCTCTAGGAATCAGCCTTATCATCTATTATCTACCTCTTCTAATGTGTCCTATAGTTAACTTGTGATTACATTTTAACTCATGCTACAGTCCTCAGTTTACTACTTATCTTCCTAAGTCCTGTTTGCCCCTAACATCCTGAGCTCGCTATCTCTTAAAAAAGCCTTCTAGCTATAGTGTCTCTAAAAATTCTTAACTTCTATAAGCTATAGTAAAATATGCTAACTTTACAACATTCCTTAAATCTTTAACTTCTAACTATTTTAATTATTTCTAAGCCCTAAATTCAGTAAACTCCTTTGCCATAAACATTCTCCTCACAAATAGGCTTCAGATATCAATCCCTCCCATGGCCCCAAGCTATGGCCTATGTGCTCATCCTGGAACACTCTTTTATAAAAGTCCTTGAACAAATGTCAATGATTAACTTTATGAATTATTTTCTGAGCACAGCTGCAGAAGGCTTTGTGCCTTCTCATGCTCCTCTTAAGAACAATAAGGACCTTAGTATTCCTTTTCAGTCAACTCAGCCGAGGAGAGGAAAAGACAAGTCAGAATTACAAGGCCTAACTCCTTAATCCGGGGTCCGTGCCTGCGGAATGAGGAGAGGGGGCTGGGGCCGTGCCTCCATTTTGTCAGTAGTGCCTAACACAGCTCCCAACATCCTTCCTCATTGGTAAAAAACAAAACCAAAAACCAATTTTTATGTTTGTTTTGAAAGACACAAAGGCACACGAATTTTTCCGCAACTATTTATAGAATTTTAGAATCTTAGAGATTGATTGGATGAAGTTTTTCGCTCAAGAATCTGTTGAACTGTCTTTCAAAAAAAGGAAGCATTGTATCTCTTGAGACCATTCATTTCATTTTAGAATACATTTAATTAAGTGTAACTTAGAAGTCAATTAAGTTACTATGTCCTTTGAGAACTCTTTTTGAACAAGAGCAGATCTTGCATCCCTTCCAAACTCTCTTGGGATTTGGAGCAGGTTGTGGGTGGGGGGGTGCAGGGTGCAGGAATTAGTTGGTAGTTTTCCAACTTTCTCTCTATCTGGAAGCTGTCTTTCTTATGTTGTGTTAATTTCTAAAGATTGTTCTGCATTTATTATAGCTCAACCCTTTCCTTGATGTCCATGCAGAATTCACACATGCCTCTCTGTATGTTTACTATCAGGGTTTACTAAATCTTTGGAGAAATGGAGGGACTTTACTTTGAGACAACTTAAAGCATGTGTAAGAGTTGTGAAATAGGGTATTTCCTGTTATATCAATAAACAAGGATGCCATAGTCATCAACTATTCTGGCCCTCCAAATGTGAAAATCTTAGCATGAAGGGTGCCCAGGAGGAATAATAGGAAAAATGCCCCATATCTGGTAGCAATCTGGTAGCAATAGTCTGATTCCACTCCCTACATGAAAATTTGTTGTTTTCAGTTGCTCAGTTGTGTCCAACTCTGACACCCCATGGACTGCAGCACACCAAGCTTGTCTCTTCTTCACCATCTCCCAGAGGTTGTTCAAACTCAAGTCCATTGAGTCAGTGATGCTAAGGATGTGAAAAATCAAATTGCAGGATGCAGGCCCCAGATAGCTGAGATGCCTATGAAAGGAATGATTTTAGTAAGCCCGGACTCTTCCATCTCCCCAATACATAGAAAAGGATTAAATTCCTTAACTTGAGATATCTGGTTTTCCTTAATTAATAATAATCTTTTGATGCTTAGACTACCTGCCCCATGTTGCAAACTTCTATAAAACCTGGCTCCTCCTTGCCTCTCCTCTGAACAATTCTCTCAGGGTCACTTGAGATGCTATCTTCCGGGCTTGATGTCCTAAAAATTCCCACCAAATAAAACATAACTCTTAAGTTGGACATGACGTAGCAACTAAACCACCACCACCACCACCACCACCACCATTGGGCTTCACAGATGGTGCTAGTGGCAAAAAATCTGCCTGCAGTGCTGGAGACTTAAGAGACATAGGTTTGATCCCTGGGTCAGGAAGATCCCCTGGAGGAGGACACAGTAACCGACTCCAGTATTCTTGCCTGGAGCATCCAGTGGACAGAGCACCTTGGTGGTCTACATAGGATTGCAGAATTAGACAGGACTGAGCGACTAAGCATGCATGCATGCTTAACTTCTAGATTGTGACTATTTTTTTTAATCAACAGCATCCACAGGAACTTATTTTTCAATCTAGAGATAATTCAGAGATAACAATTTTACCTTGGAAACCATAGGATTCAGTGGCTCTCTTTTTCAATCCTACTTTGTATATTAGTAGGGCTCTTCCTCTCCTGTCCTCTGACTGTGCATGGCTGCCAAGGCCTGGGGGAGATTAGTCTCAGGCTGACTTGACATATTCATTCATTACATATTAAAGTGTTATGACACACCTTTGGGGAAGGTCGAATCAGTTAATAGTTAATAAGCTAGTTACTTACTTAGTTCGAGACACTAGAGCACTGTGATGAAAACAGAACCAGATATGGGAGATCACCTTGTTTTGCTCCAATCTTAGCTCTGCCAATTGCTAGTTGTTATGGGCAATGATTTCACCCATCTCTATCTTTTTGTCCTCATCCAAAAAATTAGGATAATATATGTGGAGATTTTTTTTTTTTTACAAGAACTAAATGAGTTTGCTCAAACTCACTATCATGTAGTAAGTGCTAAACAATTATTAGCTATTATTATTTCTTAATCTTGAGACATAATTGCTCCTTATATTGTTTGATGAGCTGCTGAGGGACTATGATTTGCATGTGATACTGTTGGATATATGTGCAAGCGGGCTAAGTTGCTTCAGTAGTGTCTGACTCTTTGCAACTGTTGAATATATGTAACTGCAATTATGATGGAGTTTTTATATCCAGGAAAAATGTGTTTTGTGTGAGTAGAATAGGAATCAACATCTGCTTTTTCTGAGTGGCTGTCTGCTTAATCTGTCTTGTATTCCTTTTTAACAGAAAGGCTTATAAACTGTATTGCAATTTATCTTGATGATCAGAAGCTCACTGAGTCTCCGTTTGAGTTCATGGGCAGTTCTGTATTTGCTTATTTGACATTTAGGAACTTTTTCCTTTTCTTTTACTATTTTGATAAACTGTTATATTTACTTCGAAATAATAAAATTCACTCATTGCTAAGCATCTTGATTATTGAAGTTTTTGAGTCTACTGAAACTAAAAATAAATTTTAGTCTAAAGTTTTCTAGTTCCTGTCTTGATTTGGTTTTCAATTTAAACAAACTTTAATGAGATTTCAATAATGTGAAGTTTCTTTTAATATAAGCAACTTTAAAAATTAATTCACTGGTATTGTGGTGAGATTGATTTCTTGTAACTTTTTAACTTTAGTCTTATTTCTAAGAATTGCAGTATATAAAAGTACTTCTCTTCATACTCAGGAAAAAGTCTGCCGATACTATTCAATAAATATAATTTTATAGTTACCTGCTACTCTTTGTTGTTCAGCCGCTCAGTCATGTCCCACTCTTTGTGACCTCATGGACTGTAGCACACCAGACTTCCCTGTTCTTCACTATCTCTTGGAGTTTGCTCAAATTCACGTCCATTGAGTCAATGATGTTATCTAACTATCTCATCCTCTCCCACACCCTTCTGCCCCTGCCTTCAATGTTTCCCAGCATCAGGGTCATTTCCAATGAGTTGGCTCCTCGTATCAGGTTGCTACAGTATTGGAGCTTCAGCTTCAGCATCAGTCCTTCCAATGAATATACAGGGTTGATTTCCTTTAGGACTGACTGGTTTGATCTCCTTGCTGTCCAAGGGACTCTTGAGAGCGTTCTCCAGCACCACAATTTGAAAGCATCAATTCAAGCTATGGTTTTTCCAGTGGTCATGTAAGGATATGTCAGTAACTGTTGTTCTGTCACTAAGTCATGTCCAATTCTATGGAAAAATCATAGCTTTGATTATATAAACCTTTGTCAGCAAAATGATGTCTCTGCTTTTTAATATGGCTGTCTAAGTTTGTGAGACTTGGACCATAAAGAAGGCTGAGCACTGAAGGATTGATGCTTTCAAATTGTGGTGCTAGAGAAAACTCTTGAGAGTCCCTTGGCCAGCAAGGAGATAAAATCAGTCAATCCTAAGGGAAATCAACCTTGGATATTCTTTGGCAGAACTGATCCTGAAGTTGAAACTCTAATACTTTGACCACCTGATGTGAAGAGCTAACTTACTGGAAAAGATTCTGATGCTGGGAAAGATTGAGGGCAGGAGGAGAAGGGGATGACCCCATTGACACAATGGACATGAGTTTGAAAAAATCCAGGATATAGTGAAGGACAGGGAAGCCTGGAGTGCTGCAGTCCATGGGGTCACAAAGAGTCAGACACAATTTAGGGACTTGATAACAACAATGCCCATCCCAGGTCTCTGATTATCTGAGATTCCTAATGTTCTTTTATTGACTCTACTCTCTTTTTAATCTGACCTTTTGTTGTATGAAACTCAGAATTCTAACACAAAGTTGAATAAATGAATCCCTATTCTTTTCAAGGAAAAAAAAAAATCCAAATTCCATCAAACAGTCTTCATTTTTAAAGACACAAATAGATTTTACCCCAGATCACCAAAATTTGGAGAACCAAATTCAAAATAAATGTAAGAGTTTAGAAATTGTATAAGGTATAGTTAAAATTCATTAAAACACCAAACTCCCACTCTGTCAAGAATTGTTTATAATGTCCATTTTTGAGCCACATTGTTAATGGCAGTGTCACTTTGAGAACACAATTAGGGCTGCTTATCTAGAAGCCCAAATGACTAATCATGTCCCTACTGATGTCTCTTAAACTTCACTGGTTCTTTCCTCTGATTGTTTAGAAAATTGCCACTGTTCTTAGAGCTCAGTGTCTAGAACAAAAGGCAATATACCAGGCAAAGTCTGATATTTTGCAGAAAGGAATTATCATCTCCTTTACTGCAGACACTGAACTTTTATCAAAGTATTTTAGATTCATATTAGATTTTCCAGTAAACTTGTGTTGAAATACAATAAATTATGGCTTAAGTTAAAATATTAAAAATATAGGAATACTCTACCTGCCATCTCAGGAAAAAAAAAAAAAGTACTCTGAGAATGAGGTTCTAGTTTACAGAACCACATCAAATACCAGACTCAAGCTAATTAATGTGTTTTCCTGTGGTTCATTTTTATTACCTATAAATCAAATAGGTAATAGAATTAGTATATCAAAGAGATACATACACTTCTGTGTTCATTGCAGCATTATTCATAATAAGCAACCTAAAAAAAGAACTGATTTTATAGAAATACAGTAGAATAATGATTACCCGGGACTAGAGAGAATGGGAAATGAGGAGATGTAGGTCAGTGGGTACAAACTTTCAGTCATAAGGTGAATAAGTTCTGATGATCTAATATACTGCATGATCATAATAGTTAATATGCTATTGCACACTTGAAATTTGCTGAGAGTGTATCTTAAACATTCTTACCACACGTGCACACAAATAGAGTCAACTGTCTGAGGTGGTAAATGTGCTAATTAACTTGATCTTTGTAATCATTTCATGATATATATGTTTATCAAATGACCAAACTGTACACTTTATAAATATATACAATTATATTTGTCAATTACTAATCAATGAAGCTGGAAAAAAATTCAAAGAAGATAGAATGCAGTATAAATCTAATCAAAGTGATACTTCTTCCAAGGATTGTCTAACCCTCATAACCCACAGGTGGCTAATAAAAATGGTGGTTCTTGGGCCTCACTCCAGAAGCAAGATATGGGTACTTTTACATATTACCTGAAGTTTTGTATATATGCTGAGGTTTGAGATTGGATCATAGAAATTCTTTCCGTGATAGCAAATGATGTGCTAATGCTCATTCATAGCTAGATTCAGCATTTTTTGCAAGCTATAATAGATTTTAAGCTATAAATTCTAATCTGATTGGATTAACTTTTCATTCTCTGTAAAATAATATGAAAAAGTTGGAGAAATAATATTTTACTTGCTGTATAAATTTTTATGTGTTCAATAATGGTGTTAGAGAAAAATATTTGCAGATTTTCTCAGATATCTGGATAATAAAACACAATGTCTAAAACAGCTAGTGAAATGCATATCAGAGAAATTATAAGATTGTTATTTTTTTCACTGCTTTGCCTGTTGCATACTGTTATGCAAATATACACATGCTTGAAGCATAACTTAGATCAATTGGTTGGTGAAAAAAATGAAAAAAATATTGATCAGAAACTTGGAAAAATCAATTGGATATTGATGGAAAGTTAGGTAATATTAGCTCAGTCTGGTAGATTCTGAGAAAATAAGAAAACTCTGTGTGCTGAAATGACATAAAGAAATGATGCTGATGGCAACTTGTCTAAGAATTTCTATGATCTTCAAAAGAGTAGTCTTTACTATTTCAGTGATTCCAATAGAAGAGAAAGCAGCACAGTAGGGGTTTGGTGCGAGTTGTCACCATAATGTGTCACTGGGTTTGTTTTGTCATTAACAAGTTCTTGGTTTTGTTGAATTTTTAATTGCAACAGATTCTAAATGTGAAGCTATAGTTCAGCCTTTTTGGGTGATAGGCAAGCTAATGGGAAATGATGGAGCATGATCTGAACTCAGAAATGGTTTATAAAGCCACACAAGTCTGTGTCACATGGTTGGATTAGTGAGGAGCCTGGAGTTTATTGGAGGCACCGAGTGACAGAGATGCTTCTCCTTCTCAGAGGGGTTTAGTCATTTGGCTTAAAAGGCTCGTCATCTCAAGACTGAGACAGTGTTAAAGTTTCTCAAAACATGACACCTCCCCCTTTTTTAATTCTTGATCAAATCAGGCTAAAATGGAAAGAATAAAGGAAGACAAGAACAATTCCAAAGCTTTTACTTAAAAATATCTTTCTAAACTCCCATGCAGAACATTCTGCTAAAGATATTTTCACTCTCACATTCACAGTAAAGTTTTGGGCATTTAAAATTTCCCTCACTTGGAATGTGATTCAGATAAGTGCTCTTCCACATCAGCAGCATATTGACACTATCACTAATGGAAAATCAATTTGAAAATTAAATTAACTTCACACATATTTTAAAAATAAAATTTGAAATAGGTTATTGGTCTGCACAGTTAATCTTTCCTTAGTTTAACTTTTCTCTAATTGATGAATGCAATTTATGAACAAAGAGTCATTTAGTGGTCTCATTTTTGTTTGCCTTAAATCTATATACACTTGAAATACAGTCTTTTTGACAAATGAGGTTACTAGAAACTAAATGAGAACTCTCATTTGCCACCACAGTGTTGACATGAAGAATCACAGCCTTTAGCTCAGGGCTACTAAGCTCTTAATAATGAGAGAAGGTGTTCCATCTTCACCCACGGTGGAGCCACAATTACAATGAACAAAAATAGCGGCCCCAGCTTCTCTCCCAAATATTCATGACAGTGAGAAAACTATTGATTTTAAATGCCAAGAAATGAAATACCTTCTAAAGTATTCATTTCAGTCCAGCTATTATTTTCCAAAAGAAAGTGAATGGACTGTGAAGTGTTTCATGGTGCTATTTCACATTTAACACTTTTTCCAAGAAAAAAAATCCCAAGCAAGAATTTGCAATTTCTCTTTCTCTCTCTCCATTATTTTTTCCTTTACCTCTGTTCTCTCATTCTTACAAAAGTACCCATATAAAGTGTAGAAGAAAAACAAATTGTATGGGAATAAAAGTGGGTTTAAGTTGATCTTTTATTTTAAGCAAATTATAAACTAAATAATGCCTGTAAAACATGAAATATGTAGAAGGGCTATTACTTTGATGAGGGCTTCACACTGTGTTTCAAAATGGTTCCCTGGTGGCTCAGATGGGAGACCCGGATTCCATTCCTGGGTTGGGAAGATCCCCTGGAGAAAGGAATAACTAACCACTCCAGTATTCTTAAGGCTCCCCTGGTGTCTCAGCTGGTAAAGAATCTGCCTTCAGCGTAGGAGACCCCGGTTCAATTCCTGGGTTGGGAAGATCCGCTGGAGAAGGGAAAGGCAACCCACTCTGGTATTCTTGGACTTCCACTGTGGCTCAGCTGGTAAAGAATCTGCCTGCAATGCAGGAGACCTGGGTTCAATCCCTGAGCTGGGAAGATTCCCCCAGAGAAGGGAAAGGCTACCCACTCCAGTATTCTGGCCTGGAGAATTCATTCAATGGACTGTATAACCCACAGGGTCCCAAAGAGTGGGACACGACTGAAAGACTTTCACTTTCACTTTTTTTTTTTTTTTCAATTCCATGCAATTTTTATTGAGGGTTTTTTTTTTTTTTTTTAAACCTGAAACACTGTATTAGTTTTGCCAAACATCAAAACGAATCCGCCACAGGTATACATGTGCTCCCCATCCTGAACTCTCCTCCCTCCTCCCTCCCACACCATCCCTCTGGGTCATCCCAGTGCACCAGCCCCAAGCATCCAGTATCGTGCATTGAACCTGGACTGGCAACTCGTTTCATACATGAGATTACACATGTTTCAATGCCATTCTCCCAAATCTTCCCACCCTCTCCCTCTCCAACAGAGTCCATAAGACTGTTCTATACATCAGTGTCTCTTTTGCCGTCTCATACACAGGGTTATTGTTACCATCTTTCTAAATTCCATATATATGCGTTAGTATACTGTATTGGTGTTTTTCTTTCTGGCTTACTTCACTCTGTATAATAGGCTCCAGTTTCATCCACCTCATTAGAACTGATTCAAATGTGTTCTTTTTAATGGCTGAGTAGTACTCCATTGTGTCACTTTCACTTTCTATTATTCTTACCTGGAGAATTCCATGAGCAGAGGAGGCTGGGGGGCTATAGTCCATAGGTCAAAGAGTCACACAAGGCTGAGAGACTAACACTTTCACTTTTGTAATTTGTCTTAGTCCTCAAGCTTTAGTGCACAAGCTTCTCCTTCATAACATATCAAATTATATTATTGTGTGAGTCTTATATACTAATAATCTACTTTTAGACTCAATTAGTATTGATTATTTGCTACATCTTTACACATAAATGATGTAACTATCATGACATCAATATTATCAAATTGTCATCTGTTTTTGTAATTGGTATCTTTGATTTAAGTATACTCCTGATTAAATGTAAGAAAGGAACTGAGTCATTTAGCAGTTGTTTTGGACTCTTCTGCACCACTTCAAATCTCTTAGCCTCAACTTCAGCCATTGCAGGGCTGATAGTAATAGATACGTCCAGGCTTCAGCCACGTTCTAACAGATGTAACATGTGAGCATTTGACAGTGACTTGGGCAGTTATACCTCTTGCTTTCTGACCTAGGGCTTTCACTGCTGCCTCATAAGACCTACTGAAGAAAACAACTGGCATTCACCCATATACCACTTAGGGCTTCCCAGATGGTTCAGTGGTAGAGTATTCACCTGCCAATGCAGGAGATGCAAGAGATGCGGGTTTGATCCCTGGGTTGGGAAGATTCCCTGGAGTAGGAAATGGCAACCCACTCCAGTTTTCTTGCCTGGGAAATTCCATGGACAGAAGAACCTGGTAGGTTCTAGACCATGGGATCACAAAGAATCAGACATGACTGAGCACACACACACACCCACACATACCCCCCACCCCCACACACACATACCACTTGGAAGTATGAGGGTACTGATGTCCATGAGGGCATCTTGGCTAGTGGGAGACAGGAGCCTGTTGGTAATACTACCTCTTTTGGTCTCCTGCGTGGATAGTTAAGAGATGCCTTTCTTAAGGTTCCCCAGAAGGTCCAGGTGAGAGTAAGCACCAGTGGCCTGTTCCAGTGGCCAGTGAAGTTATGCATTCTTTTCTTTAATGCTTTTTTAAAAAATGACAATAAAAGTCACATAATGTAAAGCATATTATTTAAGCCATATAGTTATAAAAAGGAATGAAATTGTGCCATTTGCAGACATGTGGTTGGATTTAGAGGCTGTCATACAGAGTGAAGTCAGAAAGTGAAAAACAAGTACTATATATTAACACATTTATGTGAAATCTGGGGCTTCCCTGGTAGCTGAGGTAGTAAAGAATCCACCTGCAATGCAAGAAACCCCATTTCAATCCCTGAGTTGGCAAGATGCCCTGGAGAAGGGATAGGCTACCCACTCCAGGATTCATGAGCTTGCCTGGTCGATCAGAAGGTAAAGAATCTACCTGCAATGTGGGAGACCTACGTTCAATCCTTGGTTTGGAAAGATCTCCTGGAGGAGGGCATGGCAACTCAATCCAGTATTCTTGCCTGGAGTCTCCCCGTGGACAGAGGAGCCTGCCAGGCTGCAGTCCAAGGGGTCGCAAAGAGTCGGACACGACTGAGTGACTAAGCATTGCACAGCACAGCATAAGTGGAATCTAGAAAAAATAGTGCAGGTGAATCTTTTTACAAAACAGAAATAGATACACAGATATAGAGAACAGATGCATGGATGCCAAGTGGGGCAAGGGGTGATAAATTGAAAGATTGGGATTGACATATATATACTACTATGTATAAAATAATTAACTAATGAGAACCTACAGTATAGCACAAGAGGAAAAAAGGTACAATCTATTTGTATTGTAGACCGTATATTAAGTTAACCTTAAAAATGCATTCCAATATATAGTGTTGGTGGTGGTTTGGTGATCTAGTCACTAAATCATGTCCAACTCTTTGTGACCCTGTGGACTGTTGCCTGCCAGGCTCCTCTGTCCATAGGATTCTGCAGGCAAGAACACTGGAATAGGTTGCCATGCCCTCTTCCAGGAGATCCTCCCAACCTAGGGACTGAATCCAGGTCTCCTGCATTGCAAGCAGATTTTTTACCTTCTGAGCCACCAGAGAAACCCATGAATCCTGGAGTTGGTAGCCTATCCCTTCTCCAGGGGATCTTCTGGACCCAAGAATCAAACTGGGGTCTCCTGCATTGCAGGTGGATTCTTTACTAGCTGAGCTACCAGGGAAGCCCCCTTGCTTTTCCTCCTTCTGTTTCAGTTCCTGTTTACTTTCTCTGTCCCGCTGCCTGGTGTCACATGCACAGGAGACATTTAACTCTCTGTTCTTGGGGGATATCTGAATAAGACAGATTTGCTTCCAAATTGGTAAAGTATTTTCAGCCTTGAAGGCTATGTGTAGAATCTCAATTTCTTGGGCACTAATAAATTCCAGGAGTTACTATATCAAATGATAGAGCTGAGATGGAGTCTTTGATGAGTGATTTCTTCTTTTCATTTCTCCAACTCTGTCTATATGAACTGGGGGCAAGGACTAATGGGCAAAAGCCCTCTGCCATGGCTATCTGAAAATGCCCCAGAGGGCAGAGTGTTTCCTATTCTGAACTCTGGAAAGTGTGATTCAAAGAACTATTCAAAAAGTATTATTTCTGTCATAATTTAAGATTTATTTTAAAGTTTTCCAAGCATTTCAGGAATATGAATAATACACAATATGCACATGTCCCCTGCAGAAAGCATAAATGAAAACTTTAAATGATTTAATATGACACATCAAAATTATACAATACTTTACAACTGTCTATCTGAAGGGTGAATGGGTGTTAAGAGACTAGAAAATACGTTTTAAAGTCAGTTTATTTTTATTTGTAATTCCCCATCATGGTTTCCATATTATTACTGTCCTTGGTTCTAAATCTAAGATTTTAGTTTTAAGTACTTTTTCCTAAGTAAGCTGCATTTTATATTTATAATCATTATAATTTTAAATGGATGAAAACACCCAAAGTGCATAGAGTAAGAACACTTCAAATATCATATTGAAGGGAACTCATTTCAAAAGAAAATATTTGCAAGTGAAATTCTTAGTCTGAACTGCCGCATTATTCTTTACATGTGGAATTTTTCAAAAAAGAAATGAAACAATTACTATATTGCTTGGGCTTCTGTTTAGAGCATGTTAATAGATATAGTCTAACAATTTTCCCCTAACAGAATATTTAATCACCTAAAACAGAAAGTTGAAAATGTTGCATCAGTACTTACATTCAGTTTATTTAAAACATTGAGCATAAATGAAACTGGCTCAAAAACTCATACACAAAATTTAAAATGGAGCATTGTACTATAGATGTTATCAGGCTAAGATTAACATTCAGACATACTAATATTCTAATTTTTTAAAGATATAATTTAATGATAATGAGTATTCTTACTTCTACCTGAATTAAGAATGAGTATTACTTTCATTCTTACAGAGTGGAGGTCAGAAATAAAATTAATGCAGATAAAATATTAAGTATTGTGTGTGGCACATATTAGGCCTTGTATAAATAATAATTAGAATTATTGCTTTCATCACTATTTCCATACTACTAGGGGAAAAAAAAAACAGTTTTGGAATTCTGATTCATTTCTTAATGGATGCCCTGTTTTTTCAAGAAAGGATGACTGAAATCCTTTTATTTCGATCCTCTGATAACTCAGTTGAGTAGACTGCCTCGTAATGAGAAAGTCTCATTTCTTAATGTGTTGCGAACTTGTGTGCCTACAACGTCGGCGGAGAGGCTTGCTGGTCCGGCAGAGCTGCTGGGGCTTCACCTACGTGTGAAATTCGGAGCTGTGGGCGGTTTTTTCATCAAGTGCACTTGACTTTCCTGCTGGTTTTCTTTCTAAGCTCCACCCTGAAAAGCACAGGCCTCTTTAGCAAAATTAAGGAAAAACGGAGTGATCTCTCTTTGGGCCATAATCGTGTGAAATAGATTAAGAAGTACACTTGCTCTTGCCAGCAGGCAGCAACTACAGACTGACAACTTGTCACAGACGCGAATCGCAGAACAAAGGGAGCGGACACAGCGACTGGTCTTTATTTATCTTTACTCACAAAGCTGTGTATGTGTGTATAGATGTGGGGTGGGGATTTCTCCCCAGAGAAAGCAGGAAAATGACTGACTGAAAGGAATATAGGGAAAAATGACAATTTGGAGAATAGTTGTGTGTGCGTGTGTGTGTGTTGTACTTTTTGTTTTTTGGTCTGTCACAGTTTAAAAAAATATTTCCACTTAAACTACATTGCAGAAGTTTTATAACTAAACTACTATTACAGAGTTAATATGTTAAATCATATTAATTGCTGTGAATATGCCTCATGACAACCTTAAATGCAGTTGTAGATGGTTAATTGTTCCTCTCCTCTCTTTATATCATCATGATCAGATTTTTCTTCCAAGGAAAATGCTGTTCTAGGCTTAGGCAGAGGAGGGCTGGACTAGCCCAGAGAAGAACAGTGTGGCATTTTCCCAGTTTACATAGACTGATTATTTTTAGATGTTGCTTCAGGAGAAAGAAAGAAAGTAAAGTCACTCAGTCCTGTCCAACTCTTTGCGACCCCATGGACTGTAGCCTACCAGGCTCCTCCGTCCATGGGATTTTCCAGGCAAGAGTACTGGAGTGGGTTGCCATTTCCTTCTCAAGGGGATCTTCCTGACCCAGATATTGGACTCGGGTCTCCCGCATTATAGGCAGATGCTTTACGGTCTGAGCCACCAGGGAAGTCCATGCTTCAGGAGGGAAGAGAATAAAAGGCTTGGAACAGATCAAGTATGATAAGTTGTGACATTTTGTTTGACACTTACAAAACCCACACTCTTGCTGACTTCAGAAAAATGAAGGAAGGCTGAGGACACATTCCTGGGGTGGAAAGTTCTGTCTAGTATGAATAAAAACAACAAATATGTCTATGTCTAAAGTTTACCAGAATCCCAGATTCAATATTCAGTCTAGTGTTTATTTACTGAGAGAACTGAAAGGTCACTGAGGCTCCGCTATTTCACCTTGATAATCCCGACTAGGCATGGATTTGTCCCTTTGCAAAATAAACACAACCTTATTAAGGGACAGGAAGGACAGCAGAGTTGGAGTGAAGGCTCTCTCAGAAATAGAAGGGACAGTTTATCTGGTGCATCCAGTGCCCTGCATCCAGTGTGTGAGAGGCTGAGCCTCAAGATAAGGTGTGAGAGACTGTGGGTGGAGCTTTAGAGCTACAGGAAGAATTCCAAATCAGGGGGAAATTCCCATGGATTTCCTCCTTGACATTTAGGTAGAACCATAAAGGGGAGCAGATGCCTTCTTGAAATATGGGGACTATGTAAAAAGACACCAGATGTACAATCTAATGCTCTAGAGAATCTAAACCTAAAAGTAAGACCAGTGGCGGTCAGCAGTGTGAGGACACCCTGTCCACCAAGGGACCGGGGCAGTCCAGAACACAGCATAGGAAGAGTAACTCATTCTGGCAAACCTAGAACATAGTTCTCATGGTGGGTGGTACTTCTTTCTAAAGGACTTTTGGGGCATTTATGAAGGCATGTTTAGTTGTCTCAAGTTTAGAGGAATGAGAGCCATTTAGGAAGAGTGACCTGGGTTGCTAGCTAGCCAGCATGTTGAAAATTTGTCTTAATATTTATAGGATTTTGAAGTATTCCATCAGATATTTTTGTGAGTTCAGAAACAGATTTTAATTTTCTGAGACTGGAACATAATACTTTTATACACATAAACACAAAGTAAATTTTTTTTTTGTATGATCATAGTGTATGCTGAATTACCTGGAATGCAAATATTGTATAAATCTAGGGAAGGCTGCACTTTATTTTGTTCAGAACTATAAAATTATTTTTTTCTTACATAACAGAAAATCAAATTACCAACACTCTTATTGTAGTGGAATTTATATAGCAAATAAAACACACCTAATCAGTAAGCTTTGTAGCTCTTTCATTTAAGTTATTGCTAACAGATGCAAATGTGTAATCTCTTTATTTTGTTTTCTAGTGCAGTTTTCAAACACTTACATGTAAACTACACAGTACCTTATGATAAATTACTTTCCTCTTGTTTTATTTTTACATGTCATGTCATTATATTGATTCTTTGAAGTTGTATGTACTGTAGATTATATTATCTACAAACTTCATTTCAGTATAGTGGAGAGAATGTCAAATATTTATAATAAAAGGGGAAGTAGGTGTGACAAGGTTGAGAATCTTTTCTCAGGTTCTGTAATATTAGAAAACATTCTTTGGGAGCCAGGATTAATGCCCTTGTAGAAGAGACTCCAGAGAGCTCCCTTACCCCTTCTACCAGATGACCTTCTATGAGCCAAAAAACAGGTTGAGCCAAAAAACAGATTCCTGGGCACTGAATCTGTTGGCACTTTTATCATGGACTAGAGTCTCTAGCGGAGAAGGCGATGGCACCCCACTCCAGTACTCTTGCCTGGAAAATCCCATGGACAGAGGAGCCTGGTGGGCTACAGTCCATGGGGTTGCTAAGAGTTGGACACGACTGAGCGACTTCACTTTCACTTTCATGAATTGGAGAAGGAAATGGCAACCCACTTCAGTGTTCTTGCCTGGAGAATCCCAGGGACGGCAGAGCCTGGTGGGCTGCCGTCTATGGGGTCACACAGAATCGGACACGACTGAAGCGACTTAGCAGCAGCAGCAGCAGAGTCTCTAGAACTTTGAGATATGAATTTCTGTTGTTGATAAACCACCCATTTCATGGTTTTCTGTTATAACAGCCCAAAGGAACAGATATCACAGATGTAGAGAATATGACTTAATTGAAGTCATTAAGTTTATCATTAAAAGAGATATGACTAAATAGTGTAATCAGGGTGTCCCGGAAATAGTAAAATGGGGCATAGTGGTAAGACAATTGGTTAGATAATGTACTTAATAGTCATTTCTTTAAAGTTTTGTTTTTAAAGTAGTGTATGCTAGCTTACATCCTCCAGAGAAGATGTTTTTTCAGAGGTTTCATTGGTTTAGCTATTTTCTAGACACTCAAGTGTGAGGTATGTGATCTTTATAATAGAGTAGTCTAGGGTCTAGATCTTGAGTTGTTGTTATTCAGTCACTAAGTCATGTCCCCATGACTTTGAGACCCCATGGACTGCAGCATGCCAGGACGCCATGTCCCTCATTATCTCATGGAGTTTGCCCAAGTTCATGTCCATTGAATCAGTGATGTTATCCATCCTCTGCCACCCTCTTCTACTTTTGCTTCAATTTTTCCCAGCTTCAGGGTCTTTCCCAATGAGTCAGTTCTTCTCATCAAGTACCCAAAGTATTGGAGCTTCAGCTTCAGCATCAGTCCTTCCAATGAGTATTCAGGGTTGATTTCCCTTAGGATTGACTGGTTTGATCTCCTTGCTGTCCAAGGGACCCTCAAGAGTCTCTTCTCCAGCATCAATTCAAAATCATCAATTCATACCTGTGGCAGATTCATTTTGATATTTGGCAAAACTAATACAGTTATGTAAAGTTTAAAAATAAAATAAAATAAAATAAAAAAAAGAAACTATAAACCAACAGGTAAACACCTTTCTCATGTTCCATGATGAAAATACGTTTAAAAATATAACTCATTTAAAAAATAAAAAAAAAAAGAAGAAGAAAAAAAAAAAAACAAAAACCAAAATCATCAATTCAAAAAGCAACAATTCTTCAATGCTCAGCCTTCTTTATGGTCCAACTCTCACATCCATATGTGACTACTAGAAAGACCATAGCTTTTACTACACGGCCCTTTGTCAGCAAAGTGATGTCTTTACTTTCTAATATACTCTCTAGGTTTGTCATAGCCTTTCTTTCAAGAAGCAAGCGTCTTCTAATTTCATGGCTACAGTCACCATCCACAGTGATTTTAGAGCCTAAGAAGAGAAAATCTCTCATTCCTTCCACATTTTCCCCTTCTATTTGCGATGAAGTAGTGGGACTGAATGCCATGATCTTAGATTTTTTAATGTTGAATTTTAAGCCAGTTTTTTTCACTCTCCTCCTTTACTCTCATCAAAAGACTCTTTAGTTCCTCTCTGCATTCTGCCATTAAAATGGTATTATCTGCATATCTGAGGTTGTTGATATTTCTCATGGCAATCTTGATTCCAGCTTGTAACTCATCCAGCCTGGCTTTTTGCATGATGTACTCTGCATATAAATTAAATAAGCAGTGTGACAGTATACAGCCTCCTCATACTCCTTTCCCAATTTTGAAGTTGTCTCTTTTTCCATGTTTGGTTCTAACTGTTGCTTCTTGACCCGCAAACATATTTCTCAGGAGACAGGTAAGATGGTTTGGTATTCCCATCTCTTTAAGAATTTTCCACAGTTTGTTGTGATTCACACAGTCAAAGGCTTTCTAGTAGTCAATGAAACAGAAGTAAATGTTCTTCTGGAATTCCCTTGCTTGCTTTCTTACTTCCCATGTGTAAGCACAAATTTCTGGCAGTTTGAACATTCTTTAGGACTACCCTAATTTGGAATTTGAATGAAAACTTACCTTTTCCAGTTCTGTGGTCACTGCTGGGTTTTCCAAATTTGCTGACAATTGAGTGCAGCACTTTAACAGCATCATCTTTTAGTATTTTAAATAGTTCAGCTGGAATTCCATCACCTCCACTAGCTTTGTTCGTAGTAATGCTTCTTAAGGTTCACTTGACTTCACACTGCAGGATATCTGACTCCAGGTGAATGACCACACATAGTCATTATCTAGCTCATCAAGATCTTTTTTTATGCAGTTCTTCTGTGTATTTTTGCCACAGCTATTTAATCTCTTCTGCCTCTGTTAAGTGTTTACTGTTTCTGTCCTTTATCATGCCCATCCTAACATGAAATGTCCCTTTGATATCTTCAGCTTTCTTGAAGAGATCTCTAGTCTTTCCCTTTCTATGATTTTCCTCTATTTCTTTGCATTGTTCATTGAAGAAGATCTTTTTATCTCTCCTTGCTATTCTCTGATTCTCTAGATCTTGGGTATCTGACACATTTTCTGTATGTTCTCAACATTCACGTAAAGGAGCAGAAAAAGCCTATTTAGATTAATCAGACCAGTGTAATTTTTTCTACTTACTAACAAGCTGAGCTCTAACAGAAGGGTGGACTGAGGGTGGTAGTCCCTGTTAGGATTGAATGGGATGGGACGGACTAGAATAGAATTGGAACCAGATATTCAGAAATATGAGTGATCCATAGCCAGGGCTCATTTGGAATTTCACTTTGCTGAAAAGTTTTTACTGAGCCTCACTAAAAGTAAGAGGTTGGATGAATAACTTTTTTTTTTTTTATTCTTTGGTTCCAGCCTGAAATGAAAACAAATCAAAACACAAAATTCAACACCCACATGTTGTCTTACTTTTACTCTTTGTTCCACATATATATTTCCATATGCTGATTCCACGCCCACATTTTCACTTGAGAGCCAAAAATTTCAACGATGGAAATCATTAGAAGTACAACACAGGAAAAGGTTTTATACAAAAATGAAAAGCGTTTATGCATAGGGTCATCTGTAACTCTTCACAGTCTGACTTAGATTTCTTACCTAGGCCAGGGCTAGTGTCTTTGGATGTATATGTGATACTCACCTAGTGTCAGCAAAAATAAAGTGCCTCCGATTTGGGAGCATAAAGAGCCTCTGATAATTGTCTGTAAAACAGACAAAAGCACAAAAGACCTAAAATAAATTTCTGAAAACTTAAAGCTGGCAAAATGTACATAAGTAATAAGCTGTACTGTAACAGTAACCAGTAAACCCTATATCACTGTTTATAAACATAATGAATTTATAATACATAATTTTCTTTTTTCTATTATTGAATAGAATAGACAGTGGCTCAGTCAGTAAAGAAAGCATCTGCAGTGCAGGGGGCTTAGGTTCAATCCCTGGGTGGGGAAGATCCCCTGGAGAAAAAAATGACAACCCACTTCAGTATTCTTGCCAAGAGAATCCCACGGATAAGAGAGCACCTTTCTTTAGAATTGTGGGTAGTGAACAGCAGTATCCATATCTCTCCCTTGAACATTTTTAGCAATTTGATTGAGATGTAATTCATATCTCAGACAAGTTCACCCATTTAAACTGCACAATTCAATGGTTTTTAGTATACACCATTACTGATTTTTTAAACTACAATTCTTTCTCTTTCTATATGCATATGTGTATATGTATACATCATATAAATATATGTATGTAAATATACATAAATATATATCACTTGCCAATTAATACCACTTCAGCATACAATTCAGAAACCTGTATGCAGGTCAGGAAACAACAGTTAGAACTGGACGTGGAACAACAGACTGATTCCAAACAGGAAAAGGAGTACGTCAAGGCTGTATATTGTCACTCTGCTTATTTAACTTCATGTAGACTACATCATGAGAAACGCTGGGCTGGAAGAAGCACAAGCTGGAATCAAGATTGCCTGGAGAAATATCAATAACCTCAGATATGCAGATGACACCACCCTTATGACAGAAAGTGAAGAGGAACTAAAAAGCCTCCTGATGAAAGTGAAAGTGGAGAGTGAAAAAGTTGACTTAAAGCTCAATATTCAGAAAACGAAGATCATGGCATCTGGTCCCACCACTTCATGGGAAATAGATGGGGAAACACTGGAAACAGGGGCAGACTTTATTTTGTGGGGCTCCAAAATCACTGCAGATGATGACTGCAGCCATGAAATTAAAAGACACTCACTCCTTGGAAGGAAAATTATGACCAACCTAGATAGCATATTCAAAAGCAGAGACATTACTTTGCCAAAAAAAGTCCGTCTAGTCAAGGCTGTGGTTTATCCAGTGGTCATGTATGGATGTGAGAGTTGGACTGTGAAGAAAGCTGAGCGCCAAAGAATTGATGCTTTTGAACTGTGGTGTTGGAGAAGACTCTTGAGAGTCCCTTGGACTGCAAGGAGATCCAACCAGTCCATTCTGAAGGAGATCAGCCCTGGGATTTCTTTGGAAGGAATGATGCTAAAGCTGAAACTCCAGTACTTTGGCCACCTCATGCGAAGAGTTGACTCATTGGAAAAGACTGTGATGCTGGGAGGGATTGGGGGCAGGAGGAGAAGGGGACGACAGAGGATGAGATGGCTGGATGGCATCACTGACTGGTTGGACGTGAATCTGAGTGAACTCCGGGAGTTGGTGATCAACAGGGAGGCCTGGTGTGCTGCGATACATGGGGTCGCAAACTGAACTGAACTGAAGCATACAATTCAGTGGCATTAATTACATCCACAACGTACAACTCTCACTATGATCTATTTTCATATGTTTTTTTTTATCACCCTAAACAGAATATTTTAAAAGAGAATCAGCCACTTTTGATTCAGAGAAAGTCAACCATAACCTAAGAAAACTACAGTTCCCAATAGTCTTATGTATATCAATCAATTTAATACAGAAAAACAGAGGGGAGTTTACAGCAACAATGGAGTACATGTTGGAGCAGCTGCATCCTTCCACACATGTGAACACACAGGTACCCATTCTCTGAGATCCAGCACAAACATTCTCATGTCCACATGGATGCAGGATTATAAACGCCAGCGCCCATGTAGTCTCTCAACAGGCTGAGCTTACCTTACAGAAAGAAAACACAAACATGAAGGAATAGACAATCAAATGTTGGGGAAACAAGCTTGCAGTGAGAGGGGTAGATGAAGTAGTATGTCCATTAGAAAGAAGAATGTTTAGGGATTTACCTAGCAGTCTAGTAGTTAGGACTCTGCCCTTCAAAGCGAGCTTCCCTGGTGGCTCAGTTGGTAAAGAATCTGCCTGCAACGTATTCAATCCCTGGGTCAGGAAGATACCCTGGAGAAGAAAATGGTAACCCACTCCAGTATCCTTGCCTGGGAAATCCCATAGACAGAAGAGCCTGGTGGGCTACAGTCATGGGATTACAAAAGTTGGACATGACTTAATGACTAAACCATTACCACCACTTCAAATGGAGGGCCCATGGATTCAATTCCTTGTCAGCGGGCTAGAATCCCACATGCCTTGTGCAGCCAAAAAAAAAAAAAAAACCAAAAAAAAAACCAAGAATGGAGACTAGTGGTTAGATAAATTTGATGGTTTTAAAACATGCCTTCTTATCAAGAGCTAGAGTCCAAGTCTCTTCTCTTTAAAATATAGGCTGGCCTTATGAACCTCCTTCCAAAGAACAAACTGGAGGGAAACAAGACTGCACGAGATTTGAGACTAGGTTAGAAAGACTAGTAACTGTTCTTGGCACCTAGCTTCCATGCTTTGCAGAAACCCAGTTCATGGAGAGAGTCTACTTGTAAGTATTTTGGCCAACAGCTCCCACTGAAGATGCAGCTGACAGCCAGCATCTATCATGAGACATATGACTGAGGAAATGATCAAAATAACTCAAGTTCACCATCTGACCAAAACCATATGAAAGGTACTGAGCAACAACCAATTAGCTGAACCAGGTCAGCACCCCAAACCATGAGAGATGATAATAAACGATCCTCATTTTTATGCAATTAAATTTGGGGTGATTTGTTGTGCAGCAGTTGGTAACCAGAACAGTTAAGTGAAGCCATTGAAGTAGGGTAGTTAAACGAGTTATATGGGAAATGATCAGCAAAGGCTAGGATTAAGGCTACTTTTTCCATATTTGCTTTCCTTAAAATAGAAGGAAGAAAGGAATGTTTTAAAATTGCAGTTTATTTTTCTTGTGTTTTTCTATTTGGTGAAATTGAGTAACAGGCTTTCAAATGAAAGTAAATTTAACAATATTTATTTAAAGGATACATATTTTTATAATTAAACATAGAACAATTTAAGAATCTTTCATTACTCATTTATTAAGTAGAGCATATTTCTTAGATTGGAATGAAATTTTTGTTTGGAAATAAATGAATAAAGACATCTCTTAAACACATGAAGCTTTATAACTAACTTTAATTATTTTTATTTATTCATTATTAGTATTTATTAAGCATCTATTACGTGCTGGCTGTTCTGCTTGTGGTATAACACCACAGTTGATAATATATAATCTTTGCACTTAAGGAGTTTATAAGAATATTTTATGGGAGAGACAAAAAAGCAAACCAGAATCTGTCTCTTTGCGACCCTAGTGACTGTAGCCCACCAGACTCTTCTGTCCATGGGATTTCTCAGGCAAGAATATTGAAGTAGGTTGCTATTTCCTTCTCCAAGGACTACTCCCAACCCAGGAATTGAACCTAGGTCTCCTGCATTACAGGCAGATTCTTTACAGGCTGAGCTACAAGGGAATCCCAGAAATTATGGTTCAGTATGCCAAGTCCCACATACAAGTAATCCATTATCATGTAGGGACAAATCATGAGCTCTTAAGAAGAGGTTGGAGGAGTGTCAGGAAAGGATTCTTAGAGGGAGTCACAGCTACATTAATATCTAAAGGAGAGAAGTCAAGAATTCATCTAGTGAAGCTCTAGGGGCTGATGGGAAGGTTGGGAGGAGGAGAGCTAACAGTTTGGGCAGAGGGTATAGAATGCACAGAGACCGGGAGGCAAGAGTGCATGTGTGCTCAGTCACTTCAGTTGTGTCCGACTCTTTGTGACCCTATGGACTTCAGCCCACCAAGCTTCTCTGTCCATGGGATTCTCCAGGCAAGAATACTGGAGGGGCTGCCACACCCTCCTCCAGGGGATCTTCCCAACCCAGGGATTGAACCCATGTCTCCAGCAATGCAGGCAGATTCTTTACCTCTGATCCACTGGGAAAGCCCGGAGGCAAGAACATACATGTCCAGTTCTGAGCACTGCAAGTGTCTCAAGATGACTGGGACAGAGCTCACAAGGCAGAGAAGCAAGAAGAAAGCACCAGAGACCCCTCAGTCGTGTTGATAGTTTTGACTATTTAAAAGAGGGGCCAGATCAGATTTGACTTCAATGTGAAAAACATATTTGAAAGAAGTAAGACTAGAATTTGGCAGACCAATCAGAGCACTCTTGCAGCAGTTCAGGCAAGAAAAGGCAGAACGTGAAGCCATTTGATTGTGCAGGAAGAGGGAATGGAGGGGAATGATCATTTTCAGTCCGTGAATCATCATATCTGCCTGAAGCCCTCTTGGACACAGATAAAACTGATTGGGAGTTAGTAATCTAATTTCGGGAGGGACAGATCCCGGGTGTGTATTTCAGGGTGCCAAAGCCTATTGAGAGAGTGGCTGCCCATGTGGCATTCTGGATCAAATGCCATATATATTGTAAAAGCAGACAGTGCTTTGGTAAGCTAGTAACAGCTTTCAACCAAAAATTTGTCTTTTAATGAGAAATCTCTACCACACCAGTAACTTATATGAAAACAAACATTGGTGTGTGTATATCTAGGTGTCAAATGAATATTCATGTCTCATGTGTCATTTAACATTTTCACAGTCTGACCTTGAATGAAGGGGTCAGAGCCCCACTCATTAAAGAAATGATAACCCTTTCCTTATGAGCCTGCTTGGTATTGCAAATTGGAATTTGTTCAGCCCCTTTTGAGAATGATTCCTCAAATTAGGACCGTGTGCTAGGTGGTAACAGTGCCAGTGTGCTTTGAATAAAATCAGCACCTATAGATGAAGTAATTTGCTTTTTAAACATTCAGTTCAGTTCAGTTCAGTCGCTCAGTCGTGTCTGACTCTTTGCAACCCCATGAATCGCAGCACGCCAGGCCTCCCTGTCTATCACCAACTCCCGGAGTTCACCCAGACTCACGTCCATCGACTTAGTGATGCCATCCAGCCATCTCATCCTCTGTCGTCCCCTTCTCCTCCTGCCCCCAATCCCTCCCAGCATCAGAGTCTTTTCCAGTGAGTCAACTCTTTGCATGAGGTGGCCAAAGTACTGGAGTTTCAGCTTTAGCATCATTCCTTCCAAAGAAATCCCAGGGCTGATCTTCAGAATGGACTGGTTTGATCTCCTTGCAGTCCAAATTTTAAACATTACCTTTGTGTAATTATATGCATGGATATGTGTGTTGTATAATTATTTTGAAGATGCATATGTATATTAAAGTTGATAAATGCAGATATTGAGTAAACTGAACCACTCAAGAACAGAATCTTCTGATTCATTCCATGTCAATTCAAAGAGGAATTAAAGTGATTCTTTGCCAACACAGTAAGTGATATGGCTAGGACAACTGCTTTCTTCTGCTGCTACTAGAACAAATTATCATCACTGTGGGGAGAAGAAAAAGAAATGGTGTACAGCAATTCATACAATAAATAACCATAGTAGCTGTATCTATTGTCATGAAGCCAAAAATGCTTAGTTTAAATCACTTGTACTAATTACTGAAATTTCAATGGAATCATTAGGAATAAGTATTTATAGAAATTCAAAACTGAAATTTAGTGGTGCTGTAGATTTCATATCTGTATTATTTATTTCACTTTATTTAAAAATGTTATTAAAAGAGATTAGCCTGGGGGTTGTGAAGGCAGGTCAAGATAATCACAAATGGATGGTCTGTGTATTGGGGCTGATGGTAAATACTCATTATGACGGAGAGCAGAAATTTACTGTTTTTCAAGTCATTTATTACGTTTTACTCCTTTAGCTACAAACTATGTATTATGTCAGTTTAATCCAAAAGGAAAGCAAGCAAGAAAAAAATTATGGGCTGCAGACCATGTGCCAGACACTGTGACACTGTCTTATTCAATCGCCGTCGTCACACTCTGAGTTATAGCCAACATCATTTTCAAATGAGTGATCTTAGACTTTGCAACCAGCTGCAGTTCTCTGGCCAGTAAGTCTTGGAGGTAGGACTCAAAAGATCTGTCTGGTTAGATATCTCACAGTCTATAAGAATATCAATTACCCCTGTCACTTGCCTCCCAATTTCACTGGTGGTCAAAAATGTCACCTTTCCAGCAGGAGATAAAAATGTAAAGGAAGAATCAAATTACCAGAATCTGAATTTTGTGATTCCCCAATTACAAAGTTTTTGAATTTCAAAGGAATTTGGAGGTGTTCTGGTTCAAGGGCCCTTTTATACAGAGGAAGCAAATGAAACTCACAGAGGAAACCTGATGGATTCAATGCCATTATCATTTCTAGTCGTAGGCTTGGGGCTACACTTCACTTCTGTGGAGCCATACTGAAATGTATTTACTCCTACATAAATCACAGTAAAATGTTAGTCCCTCAGTCTTGTCTGATTCTTTGTAACTCCTGGAATATAGCCCGCCAGGCTCCTCTGTCCATGGAATTCTCCAGGCAAGAATGCTGGAGTGGGTTGCCATTCCCTTCCCCAGGGGATCTTCCCAACCAAGGGATGAAACTTGAGTCTCCTGCACTGTAGGCAGACTCTTTATTGTTTAAGGCACCAGAGAAGCCCTCAGAAATCACAGTAAAAGAATACCTAATTTTCATGAGATTAAATGCACATTTAAAACAAACACATCCTGTTTTGCTACGTTTGAATTCTTAGTTTTGCTTTTCAGAAAATGATGGTCTATAAAAATTTGAACATTTTGCTTTTGAGTTTCTTTTGCTATGTCTTCTCTTCATTCTTTTTACTACTGTAGAAGTGTGTAAAAGTAAACCAAAACAATAACAGAATTAAGTTGAAATGCAAAAGGAAGTTACACCATGTATGCCCAGTTTGGGATAAATTCATTCTGGCTTGGCTTGATGCCATTTTTTTGCCAGAACCTTCCTTTTACAGTTGTCCATCCACTGTATTTTTTTTTTTTTTACTCTAACCCTGAATCTATCACTCTTTCCTGTCTGTTGGCACTTTCTCAGCTGTTCCAAAGCTATTATTCTCAGGTTTTGGCCCTGAGGACACAAAGTTCTTTGGTCTGAATCACAGATACTCTTCAGTTTGAGGTACAAGCTTCATTTTTTTCAACTCAAAACATCCTTGACCTCTGTCCATAGAATTGTGCTATATATATATATATGTAATATTTGAACTGATGTAACACATTAAATGTACATTGTACCTAGCATCACTGACATTTTGTCCCAGTTCGCCAGAACCTCCCTCTTTTAGCTCTATATTTGAGAAAATGCCCTCTGTCTCAGGCAAAATGGAATAAGAACCAGTTTTCAATGGTGTTTTTCATATACTTTATTTGATTTTTCAAACAACCCTAAGGCTTAGACAAAGTAGATATTATCACCAAATTTTGCAAAATTCTTTGCTTTCTAGTTCCACAATTAACTCTATCATTTTTGAGAGCTTAGATTTGTGTTTGTTTATTCATTTGTAAAAACAAAAAAAATGCACTTGACGAAACAAGTGACCCATACAGGTCCTCTACTTGCTGGCCTATTCAAACTCAAGTAAATGCACAGTATCTAGAGATATTAAGTGATTGGCTCAAGGTAACCATTTTATTACTACACCCAGCTGCTTCTTTTTTTCTAGTTTCCATGGTTCTTTCAGGTTCCCCATCTAATACATTCTCTCCGAACTCCAGTATTCTTCCCTGCTAGTCCCGTAAGCATCAGCCTTCATAACCTTCATGGTAGCCTCCACAGAGGACTTCCTTTCCAAGCAGTAGAATACCCACCCTAATAGGAAAGGAGTTGGGATTCCTGAGTCACCTGGCTCTGCCATTTACAAGATTGGAAACTTCAGCGCTGAGGTTTCTGCTCTGGTGTCTCTAATTTCATCAGTTGTTAGAGGTGGGGATAGGACAATACCATCTCTCACAACATCCTAGCATTGCTTCCTTCTCACATAGGGACATGTGGAAATTAGCAAAATGATTACCAGATTATTATTTTTATAAAGCACATTTTAATTACCTGGAGAAAGTCCAAGAAGATATAGGTTTAGAAAACTTAGGTTAGATATACAGATAATTGGGAAATATGTACAGATTATTATTAGATCTTAAAAAATACCTACTATACATGTGCAGTTAAAATGAATGATTCAGAACCCATGAGAGCTCTCGCTTCATTTAGGGAAAACTTACTTTTTGTGTTCATGGGAGTCCTGTAGATTCTTGGCTTGTGAAGCTCTATTACAGTTAACTCTGTTATGGGTATGATCTATCATGAAGTAAATGCTGTCATTCCATTAATTGGGCTAAAATTGGAGAGCATGATTCTTATTCTCTGTCTTTTTTTTTTGGTTTGTGTGAATTGCCATTAGTGGGGCTTCCCTGGTGGCTCAGACAGTGAAGAATCTGCCTGCAATGCGGGAGAACAGGGTTCAATCCCTGGGTCAGGAAGGTCCCCTGGAGAAGGAAATGGCAACCCACTTCAGTTTTCTTGCCCGGAGAATCCCATGGACATAGGAACCTAGTGGACTAGAGTACAAAGGGTTGCAAAGAGACAGGCATGACTGAGTGACTAACACTTTCTCTTTTCACTTTGAATGAGTTGAAGTCACTGAGAATTGAGTTAGGGACAGGTTGGAATGAAAATGAGTTAAGTAGCATGTATACACCAGGGTAATTAGTAGCTAAAGTAATACTTACATGCAAAGTAAAGAAAGATAATGAGCAAAGTAGAAGTTACATAAATTATGTTTTTATGTAATAACTGGAATGCTCCTGAGATTAGAATGTTAGTTTTGTTTGGTGCATTAGTAAGTTACTTCAAAATTTTCATTAGAGCCAGATGAAAATGGCTGAAGGTAACAGCGTACAGGAAGACATAATCAGCAAACATTTTAGATTTTATTTAAAGAGTACTATCCTCCTCTATTCTAAAATATCTGTAATTAATTGATGAGCTCATAGGGTGAATTGATATAAAGAGTGAGCTCTGAGAGTAAATCATACAAAATAAATTTTGTTCTGTAGAAAGAGCTGACCCCCTCTGTGTAATCAGAGTTCTGCTCCACAGGAACCCCCTCCACTTCCCCACACCTCACTAAAGTCTGATGTTTTTAATGCTTTTTTTAAAGTCTATATTTTAGCCAGAAGGATTTATATCAAAAATAAGCCATCAAGTTGTAGGGAGATGAAGAATGAAGGTCACCACCTTTCTATTTTATCTTTCTATTACTCCCAGCCTAAAACTGGCTCCTGGGGTGGTGCCTATTTCTGTAAGAAATTCTTTTCACTGATCTCTTCTTTGTTGTCCTTATAATAGGCTGCATTCAAGAGCATGTAAGCATCTAATGTGCATGCACTGAAACTTCTTCAAGGGAGAAGAGCCTGGCTTCTGAGGCCTGTGGGCTTCCACTTGACACCAGGAATTCTGAAGTGCTTGCACTCAAAAGACATCATTCTCTTCCCCGGTGTCCTGATTAAAAAGGGCAATTCACAACTTATTTTAAGAGGCCTCAGACCCTAAACACTGGGCCAGGTTTCTCTCTTCTCTTCACACATGGTTTATAAGGTATGACTTTGCAACGTTTTATTGTGTCTTCATATACTAGTAAGTAAATGATTAAGTAAATGCAGCCAGATGCTGACAGCGTATTAAAAACATGAACTTTGTTTACTTTGTCAATATGTGTATGCACACATGCAATGAGAGATTTAGAATACAAACAGATTTTCTTGACAAGTCTGTTTGTGAAACGTTAATGCTAACATGTGTATGTGTATGTATGTATAAGTTTATGTGTGTGTGTGTATGGTTGTGATTCTTTTGGAAAGCTCACTTTAGTCTTTGTTTCATTTTTTTCTTTTCTTGACTAATAAATGACTTTTATTTTTTATAGATGATATATAATACTATGTTAGCTTCAGGTGTACAAAGTGGTTCATCTATCTATCTATATACATATAATTTTTTCTGGTTATTTTCCATTACAGGTTACCATAGATACTGCATATTGTTCCCTCTGCTACAGTCAATCCTGTGGCTTTTTAATTGTTTATATAGTAGTGTGTATTGTTTAATCCCATACTCCTAATTTATCCCTCTTTGCCCTCCCTTTCCCCTCTGGTAACCATAGGTGGTTTTCTATGTCTGTGACTGTATCTATTTTATAAATAGATTTACTTTTATTATTTTTTTAGATTCTATGTATAAGTGATATTTCCTTTTTTAATGTTTCTGTGTAGCTCAGCTCATTAAAAACCCTGTCAATACACACATACTCTGTAAGATTTACCTGTGTTTATGTTTAAAATTCCTCAGTACAAATCCTACTTCTTGAATATCATATGACAGCTCTGTATATGTAAACTGCAGCAGCTACACAGGCATCTACGTGCATTATCTGCTAACTTGCCTTCCATAATTATATTTTCACCTCATTTTATCATCCCATGTCTCTCTTTGAGGCTTTGATTTCTCTGTTGAATTGTATACAATCTTCTGTGATTTGAAATTATTTCATCTGATGTCAGAGGAACCCCTCTCAGGTGTGGTTTTGTGAGCAAGCTGAATGTTTACTCTTTGTTTTATAACTATGTCTGATGAAGCACTTGTCATGGATTTAACAGCATAATAAAGTACTAAATTAAAATTCAAAATAACAGTGAAGAGAAATTGCTTAACATGATTTATCAAATATTATCTCACAATCAAAAATATATTATCTGAGTTTAGATATACAAAAGAAATCTTAAAAATATAAACAGTCAGATGGCTAGGCACTAAAATGTCAAATATTTTTACTGGAACATGGCTATCACTTTATTTCACATTAATTCTCTGGTTTTCATGACTTTCTAAAACAGGGAAGACCGATATTTTCATCTTCATTTTGCCTTTAGGGACCCTGAGTCACAGAAGTTATGTTATTTGCCTGGGGTTTCTATAGTTAAAAAGTAGAATAACTGGAAAGAAGGTGTTTAATAGCAATTAAGTATCTATTTTTCAAAACCCAATAGATATCTGTTTTGAATAAACTCTGTGTTTATTTTTTTCAGACCTACTGGATTTAAAATTCTTTAGTCATTACAGCCCACTTGTTTTGCACTATTTGACAGATGCATGTGTGGAAATGTTAATTTACAAAAAACATTTAGATTGGAGTGTCTTATGCACACCTCCTTGGAGAGGTGCTTCTATCATGGTTTAGGTAGCTTGTATTTTCTTCTCTGTGTTCATTTTCCTTCTTCTCCCTCCCTCATTTATTCATTATCAAAACGTCTTATAAAACACCTAATTTATTTGAAGTAGAGACCTAAAAGCTACAAACACGAAGGAATGGAAAAAGACTCTTGATGGCAAGAAACATGCATTCTAACAGGAAAGCCAAATAAATTAACTATGACTATTGAATGTGCATAGGAAAAAAACGTGGACAGTTGGGCATGTTTTGAAATTAAATGTGGTGTGTACGACTGTGAATATTGTGGGTAATGTTATATATCTATCGTTTTGTATTTTTGATGAGTGTTTATAAACTGAATTACATGTAGTGTTTATCAGTTTTACATTATCTCATTGCACTTTTGCATTTCAGTCGGAAATAGAAGATACCTAGATGAAGATTAAATTCAGATTGTTTAAGTAAGAAAAAAGAAAACCTCCACCTCCCCCCAATTTTTTTTATTTAAATTAAGCTTGAAAAGAAAATAAGTTATATTTTTTCTTTCTTGCCACAAGTATAATAACATCAGGAAGCTATCTTTATAGGAATGACATTCACATTAACTACCATTTTTGAGACCTTGTAAATTAAAGACTGTATTCTATTTGTGGTGTTGGTTTTTGTTTCTTTTATTTGTTTACATTTTTTTAATTGGAGGATAATTGCTTTACAATGTTGTGTTGGTTTCTGCTATATATCAACATGAATCAGCCATAGGTATACATATGTCCTCTCCTTCCAGAACCTCCCTCCAAATTCCCAACCAATCACACCCCTCTAGGTTGTCACAGGGAACCAGTTTTGAGCCCCTGGTGTCATATGGCAAATATCCACTGGCTATCTAATTTTACATATGGTTAGGTCCATGAATCAAGGCAAATTGTAAGTGGTAAAACAGGAGATGGCAGGAGTGAACATCGACATTTTAGGAATTGGAGAACTAAAATGGACTGGAATGGGTGAATTTAACTCAGATGACCATTATATCTACTACTGTCAGCAAGAATCCCATAGGACAAATGGAGTAGCCATCATAGTTCACAGAAGAGTCTGAAATGCAGTACTTGGATGCAGTCTCAAAAACAGAATGATCTCTGCTTGTTTCCAAGGCAAACCATTCAATAATACAGTAATCCAAGTCTACGCCCTGACCAGTAGTGCTGAAGAAGCTGAAGCTGAATGGTTTTATGAAGATCTACAAGACCTTCTGGAACTAACACCCAAAAAAGATGTCCTTTTCATTATAGGGGACTGGAAGGCAGAAGTAGGAAGTCAAGAAATAGCTGGAGTAACAGGCAAATTTGGCCTTGGAGTACAGAATGAAGCAGGGCAAAGGCTAATAGGGTTTTGCCAAGAGAATGCACTGGTCATAGCAAACACCCTCTTCCAACAACACAAGAGAAGACTCTTATATTCTTTTCATCCAAAGATGGAGAAACTCTATGCAGTCAGCAAAAACAAGACCGGGAGCTGACTGTAGCTCAAACCATGAAATCCTTATTGCCAAATTCAGGATTAAATAGAAGAAAGTAGGGAAAACCACTAGATCATTCAGGTATGACCTAAATCAAATCCCTTACAATTATACAGTGGAAGTGACAAGTAGATTCAAGAGATTAGATCTGATAGACAGAGTGCCTGAAGAACTACGGATGGACGTTCATGACATTGTATGGGAGGCAGTGATCAAGATCATCCCCAAGAAAAAGAAATGTAAAAAGGCAAAATGGTTGTCTGAGGAGGCCTTACAAATAGCTATAAAGGGAAGAGAAGTAAAAGGCAAAGGAGAAAAGCAAAGCTATACCCATTTGAATGCAGAGTTCCAAAGAATAGTGAGGAGAGATAAGAAAGCCTTCCTCAGTGATCAGTGCAAAGAAATAGAGGAAAACAATAGAAGACTAGAGATCTCTTGAAGAAAATTAGAGATACCAAGGGAACATTTCATGCAAAGATGGGCACAATAAACGACAGAAATTGTATAGACCTAACAGAAGCAGAAGAATCTAAGAGGTGGCAAGAATACACAGAACAACTATACAGAAAAAAATCTTCACTACCCAGATAATCACGGTGATGTGATCACTCAACTAGAGCCAGACATCCTGGAATGCGAAGTCAAGTGGGCCTTAGGAAGCATCACTACCAACAAAGCTAGTGGGGGTGATGGAATTTCAGTTGAGCTCTTTTGAATCCTAAAAAATGATGCTGTGAAAGTGCTGCACTAAATATGCCAGCAAATTTGGAAAATTCAGAGGTGGCCACAGGACTGTAACAGGTCAGTTTTCATTCCAATCCCAAAGAAAGGCAATGCCAAAGAATGCTCAAACTACCACACAATCACCCTCATCTCACATGTTAGAAAGTAATACTCAAAATTCTCCAACCCATGTTTCAACAGTACATGAACCCTGAACTTCCAGACTTTCAAGCTGGATTTAGAAAAGGCAGAGGAACCAGAGATCAAATTGCCAACATCCATTGGATCATCAAAAAAGCAAGAGAGTTCCAGAAAAACATCTATTTCTGCTTTATTGACTATGCCAAAGCCTTTGACTGTGTGAATTACAACAAACTGTGGAAAATTCTTAAAGAGAAGGGAATATCAGACCACCTGACCTGCTCCTGAGAAATATGTATGTATGCAGGTGAAAAAGCAATAGTTAGAACTGAACATGGAACAACAGACTGGTTCCAAGTTGGGAAAGGAGTATGTCAAGGCTGTATATTGTCACCCTGCTTACTTAACTTATATGCAGAATACATAATGAGAAATGCTGGACTGGATGAAGTACAAGCTGGAATAATGATTGCCAGGAGAAATATCAATAACTTCAGATACACAGATGACACCACACTTATGGCAGACAGCAAAGAAGAACTAAAGAGCCTTATGATGAAAGTGAAAGAGGAGAGTGAAAAAGCTGGCTTAAAACCCAACATTCAGAACACTCAGATCATGGCATCCAGTTCCATCACTTCATGGCAAATAGATGGGGAAACAATGGAAACAGTGGCAGATTTTGGGGTGCTCCAAAATCACTGCAGATGTTGACTGCAGCCATGAAATTAAAAGACCCTTTTTCCTTGGAAGAAAAGTTATGACAAACCTAGACAACATGTTTAAAAATAGACATTATTTGCCAAAAAAAGTCTATCTAGTCAAAGCTATTGTTTATCCAGTAGTCATGTATGGATGTGAGATTTGGACTATAAAGAAAGCTGAGCACTGAAGAATTGATGCTTTTGTACTGTGGTGTTGGAGAAGACTCTTGAGAGTCCTTTGGACTGAAAGAAGATCCAATCAGTTCATCCTAAAGGAAATCAGTCCTGAATATTCATTCGAAGGACTGATGCTGAAGCTGCAACTCTAATACTGGCCACCTGATATGAAGAACTGACTCACTGGGAAAGATCCTGATGCTGGGAAAGATTGAAGGCTGGAGGAAAAGGGGACAACAGAATGAGATAATTGGATGACATCACCAACTCAATGGACTTGAGTTTGAGTAAACTCCAGAAGTTGGTAATGGATACGGAAGCCTGGCATGCTGCAGTCAATTGGGTTGCAAAGAGTCAGACACGACTGAGTGACTGAACTGAACTGAACTGAATTTAGAAAGACTGTATTCTTTACTAGTACATCCTCATTTACTCAATTTTGTCAAACTGTTTGTTATCCCATGGATTGTAGCCTGACAATCTCCTCTGTCCATGTGATTGTCCAGGCAAGCATACTGGAGGGGCTTGTCCTTTCCTCCTCTGGGGGATCTTCCCAACCCAGGGATTAAAATCCATCACCCATGTCTCCTGCATTGCTGAGAAATTCTTTATACTGTGCCACCTTGGAAGTTACTAGGAAATACTCCAGATCAATTTTCATCTTGACTATAAATGACACTACTTTTTGTACCCAGATAATGTGATATATAAAAATTATAAGCAGTTGTTTTATGAACCACCTTAACACCATAATTTTGAGGAAGATGTTTAAAAGCTTGCAATAAGAACAAGAATCAATTGGAAATAAAATATATACTTTCAGTTTAAAAAGAGAACTAATGTATATTATGGCCATTCTTTTTATGTATTTGCCTGATGTTTTGTGTAACATAATACACTTTGGTTATTATCAAAGAAATGTATATGAATGCATAAGAGGTCATAGATGAAAATTTATGGCTACCCTCTAAAGTAATATTTTTCAGGTGATCAATGGAACTTTAAAGTTATTGTTTAAATAATTTTTTAAATATAGAAATCATCATTAACCTCATGTGAGATCTTTATGAATATGATAAAACATGGATATTGAAGGCAATACAGGCATACTTGTTTTATGTTTTTAAGAAGTATCTCTAAAAAAGCCTATTTTCCCCGGTTTGAATTTGATATAATAATAATTTATTAATAAAATTTTCTTTTTTATTTGTTTCTTATCAAAAATAAAATTTGACAGGCAACAGATGCCAAGATCAACACAAATACCCATAACTAACAATTTCTTTGCTCAATTATGTAAAAATCATTGTTGGTGGGAATGCAAACTAGTACAGCCACTATGGAGAACAGTGTGGAGATTCCTTAAAAAACTGAAAATAGAACTGCCTTATGATCCAGCAATCCCACTGCTGGGCTTACACACTGAGGAAACCAGAAGGGAAAGAGACACGTGTACCCCAATGTTCATCGCAGCACTGTTTATAATAGCCAGGACATGGAAGCAACCTAGATGTCCATCAGCAGATGAATGGATAAGAAAGCTGTGGTACATATACACAATGGAGTACTACTCAGCCATTAAAAAGAACACATTTGAATCAGTTCTAATGAGATGGATGAAACTGGAGCCTATTATACAGAGTGAAGTAAGCCAGAAAGAAAAACACCAATACAGTATACTAACGCATATATATGGAATTTAGAAAGATGGTAACAATAACCCTGTGTATGAGACTGCAAAAGAGACACTGATGTATAGAACAGTCTTTTGGACTCTGTTGGAGAGGGAGAGGGTGGGATGATTTGGGAGAATGGCATTGAAACATGTGTAATATCATGTATGAAACGAGTTGCCAGTCCAGGTTCAATGCACGATACTGGATGCTTGGGGCTGGTGCACTGGGAAGACCCAGAGGGATGGTATGGGGAGGGAGGAGGGAGGAGGGTTCAGGATGGGGAACACATGTATACCTGTGACGGATTTGTTTTGATGTTTGGCAAAACTAATACAGTGTTTCAGGTTTAAAAAAAAAAAATCCACATAAGAAAACTTAACTGGGACATATGTTAAATATTGATTTGTTTTAAACATAGTATCAGTACATAATCCAGATACAGATTAGTAAGTGCTCAGCTTATGATTTGACCTTCACATTTTTACAGGTGTGTTCCTTTTCATTAAAAGAAACAGGAGAATTTACAGTATATCAGCATTTCTCTCTTCTGGTTATTTCCTAGAGGTTACACTGAATATGCAAGTAATTTTAGCCACATCTTTATCAGATTTAATCTAGAGATGGGGAATTCACTCCTGAATTTGATTTAAATAAATATTTGATTGGAAAGATCACATTAAAATTTTAGATTGTTATTTAACATATCAATATTAATTTTAAACACTTTATACATCTATGAATAAGGAAATCAAATTCTAGAGATGATTAAAACTTACTTCAAATTATACATTTAGGCAATGGCTGAAAAAAAGATTTATATCATGTACTTAGTTTCTAAGACAAGTGATTGTTCCCAGCTTCCACATTCACTTTTGCCTCTGATCTCTCCATTTCTGACCAGATAAGAGAAAGCCACTTTGTGCCAAAGGTTGTTAACAATATATACACTCTCCATTGCCTTGTATGTAGAACAAATTCTGCCATGGGCCGTCATATACAATAATAAGGTCAGTGAAAACAATGCCTTTGAATATTGAGCCAGTTTTATACCAGACACCAATCTTGTGGCAGGCATGCAGAAATTGTTTTTAAATTTATTTTACATTCTTATTCAAAAGCATTTTCAAATCAAACATCCTTCAGACGTCCTTTAACTATTTTGCTAGGGCTTAGGAAAAATGCAAAGCAATACACTTTCAGGTGTACACTGTACAGTATAATTTGCATACAAATGCATTTTTACTGAAAAAGATCAGGGCAGGGTTTTAAATGTGTTTCTGCATTGAACTTTTAGGCATTGTGTAAAGTTGAGCATAATATAAAATTTGGAATTCTCTCTAGTCCTACACATTCCATAAGGGATAAGTTGATATTTTGCAGGTAGCAGGGTACTAATTCACTGAAGCTGCTGCAGAAAGAGTCATACACATCAAACAACATTAATGAATTGAATCACTTAATACATTTTCATACTTGGGCTTCATCAAGGACTTTCAACCCCAAATATTATCTGTAATAGATATTTATAATTCGGGATCTTGATGGAATAAGGGGGAGATTTTTCTCAATTCCATATAAGACATTAGTAATAAACTTAAGGCTGGTTACAGGTTTTAGTGTTTCCAGTGTAATTAACTGTATCAATGCACTAAAATGATATAAAAGATAACAAGAAAATAATATTATCCAGGAATCCGAGAAGAAATGTACATGGAACACTCTTTAGAATATTAGAGAAGCCAGATAACCAAGAGGAAATACAATAGCTAAAGAAGATAATTAAGATAATTTCAGTGTCAGTAAAGCTGCTAAGAGAAATAAAGATAATTAAAAAAAATGTTATGAATTTAGAAATGATACAGTAAAAATTTGTGTTTGCTGTTCTGTCAGATTAGTACATAAATCTGAAAAAGTAAAGAGGCTAACTGTAGAATTGAAAAGGTGAAGATAAACTGAATACAGATTAGAAGGAAATGGGTAAAGTGGTATTTAAGGAAGACACGTTGAAAATGCATTATTTATTCACATATATCATCATATTTGATACATTCAGATAATCCTTCTTGAGGAAATAAGGTCTCCCCTAAGAAATTATTTCCTAAGCTGACCCTCCTTTGAGTTTGAGGCCAATAGTCATACTCTCTATGTGGCTTGAATAAAACCAAGTCAAATATTAAGATGTTGAACATGTCTGTGACCTGGGAAATAGAACTAAAGAATTGACAAATCTTGTGTCTCACAGAGAAAAAACAATGAGAGGTAAAATAATGAGAGATTCAGAATCAAGGTGATTAAAGTAAGGCAAGTATTCATCTGATAAGACCTCTGAAAGAGAGACTTAGCAGAGAGGGTTATGAGATAGAGTAGTAGGTGCTATTTGAAAGTGTAACAACAGACAGAATTTCCAGAACTGAAGAGAGGTATGAATTCTCAGTCTTCAAAAGCCCAGCAGATTCTAAACAAAATAAATAGCTTGAAATCTATACTTATGAATCCTGTGGTAAAAGTGAAGGACATGTAAGAAAAAGAAACAATGTGAACATCAAGAAGAAAAGACAAATTCCTGAAGAGGGAATGAAAATTAGACTGAGAGCTGATTTCTTGTCAGCAACAATATGAGTCAGAAAGGAATGGAATAGTATCTCCAATCCTGAGGAAGAAATAACTTGAATCATGTACCTGGCAAAGCCACCAAGAAAAAGGTTGAAATAGAGATGTTTCTTTTCTTTTCTTTTTTTTTTTAGTAGCATAAAATCCAAAAAGCTTTATTGTTTCCTCATTAGACTCAGTAAAGCATTTGAGAAAATATAGCATCCACTAAAGAATTCTCAGAAAATTTCAAGAATTTTCTCAACCTGATTTAACAACATCTATGAAACTTGCAGATGATATCATTCTTTTTTTTAATTTTATTTTTAAACTCTACATAATTGTATTAGTTTTGCCAAACATCAAAATGAATCTGCCACAGGCACACATACGCTCCACATCCTGAACCCTCCCCCCTCCCCTCTCCCCACACCACCCCCCTGGGTCGTCCCAGTGCACCAGCCCCAAGCATCCAGTATCGTGCATCGAACCTGGACTGGCAACTCATTTCATACATGATATTTTACATGTTTCAATGCCATTCTCCCAAATCTTCCCACCCTCTCCCTCTCCCACAGAGTCCATAAGACTGTTCTATACATCAGTGTCTCTTTTGCTGTCTCGTACACAGGGTTATTGTTACCATCTTTCTAAATTCCGTATATACGTGTTAGTATACTGTATTGGTGTTTTTTTTTTCTGGCTTACTTCACTCTGTATAATAGGCTCCAGTTTCATCCACCTCATTAGAACTGATTCAAATGTATTCTTTTTAATGGCTGAGTAATACTCCATTGTGTATATAAGGTTCTGCACATCAAAGGAAACTATTAGCAAAGTGAAAAGACAGCCTTCAGAATGGGAGATTTTTCTTTTGTCTCATAAGTATTGAGAGAATTTACAATCAAGATGTTCTTTTTTAAGGACCTTCCAAAAACTCTCACAAAAGAAAAGATTTTCCAGGACAGTGCAAGACAAAAGAAGAAACATATATATCTAAAAAATACTGACTTTATAAAATCATAACATCATAACCTAGTGTTAAAGCAAGATAGAACACTGGAAAAGGTATAATCTGGGAATGAGCACAATAAAATGTACTTTTCAGCAGATTGGTAAAGCAGAGTCAAGTCATAGTAAAGACTGTGTTACATTATGTGTGTACGCAGTCACTTCAGGCATGTCCAACTCTTTGTGACCCTATGGACCGAAAACAATCAGGCTCCTCTGTCCATGGGATTCTCCAGGCAAGAATACTGAAGTGGATTGCCATGCCCTTCCCCAGGGAATCTTCCTAACCCCGAATCGAACCCAGGCCTGCTGCACTGCAAGGAATTGCAGGGAAGCCCTTGTGGCACTATATGGTACACTAAATTTCAAAGCTGATTATTCAGTTCAGTTCAGTTCAGTTGCCCAGTCATGTCAGATTCTTTGCAACCCCATGGACTGCAGCATGCCAGGCCTCCCAGTCCATCACCAACTCCCAGAGTTTACCCAAACTCATGCCCATTGAGTTGGTGATGACATCCAATAATCTTATCCTCTGATGTCTCCTTCTCCTCCTGCCTTCAATCTTTCCCAGTATCTGGGTCTTCTCCAGAGAGTCAATTCTTCACATCAGGTGGCCAAAGTATTGAAGCTTCAGCATCAGTCCTTCTAATGAATATTCAGGACTGATTTTCTTTAGAATTACCTGGTTTGATCTCCTTGCTGTCCAAGGGACTCTCAAGAATCTTGCAGTCCAAGGGACTTTCATGATGATCATTAAATGATTAGACATTGGTGTTTGCTTAAGGTAAGCAGAAGAGGAAAAATTGAAGGGAATCAGTCACAATATTAGAGAAAACCATAGAAATATATACATATATATACACACTCCAGAATTCTTGCCTGGAGAATCCCATGAACAAAGGAGCCTGGTGGGCTACAGTCCATGGGGTTGCAAATAGTCGAACATGACTGAGCAACTAACACACACACACACATATATACACATACACCAAAAAATGTCAGTATTTTAGTGTGTATATATGTACTAGACTCTTAAATACACTCAGAACTGACTTTAAAATTTTAGTCTCATAGTTTTTAAAAAAACGTAAGGATGGAGCATTAGCTTGTAGAAGGTTTGGAATTATTACAAAAAAAAGTATACTCCTTTTAAAAAGCATTTCTGGAAAAATGGATATAAGTTTCAACTCAACAGGGAGAATAACCATCGTGCAATGTGTGCATTTAACATTGTGGATAGAGAGGTTGACAAATACAGATATATAGATATGCCTTCACCAGTACTTTGAGAAGAAATTAAAGAAAGATTGTAATGCACTTCTTCTATTAGTTGATATATATTAAGAAAATGAAAACAGTAAAGGTATAAAATTTTTGCACAGCACAATTAAAAAGTTTGATTTCATGTACACTGATAGAATCCCTCACACAAGAAAGGGAAAATACACTATTTTTTTAAAGCACACTTAGTAAAACATAAGGATGGAACATTAGTTTGTAGAAAGTTTGGAATTATTAAAAACAATATGTATACTTCTTTTAAAAAGCCTTTCTGGAAAACTAAATACAAGTTTCAATTCAACAGGGAGACATAACCATCGTGCATTGTATACCTCTAACATTGTAGATAGAGAGATTGACAAATCTTCCAAAAATTGACTGGGTACTATGTAATGAAAAAATCAAAGAACTGGAATAATATAAAACAGTCTGATTATAATGGTCTAAAGTTGAAAATCAATATTGAAAGTTTACATTAAAACACTATATATTTAGAAATTTATTAAAAAACACATTTCCAACTGACTCATTTGCCAAAGAATAAATCATAACATAAACTAGAAAATAGTTATAAATAATAATTAAATAAAATATAAATTATAGGATATGGTTTAAAAAGCAGAGAAACTTGTAACTCTAAATACTTCTATTTGAAAAGAAGACAAAAATTTTTAAGCTAAGTGTTCAACTTATGAAATCAGAAAAAGAAAAACAGAGTGAACACTAATGAAAAAAGGGGAATAAAAATAAGAGTAATTAATAAAATAAAAAAAATTACAGAGGATTAATGAAGGTACACCATTGCTCTTTGAGAAGATTAATATAATTGACAATACTTTGGCAAGATTTATCCAAGTAATATATAGAAAATATTCAAATGATATTAGAATCAAAGCATGTATATAACTACAATTGTTGGAGAAATTTAAAAAGAGAATTTAACAATTTTTTGAATAAATTTATCCAAAAGATTTGAAAACTTAGTCAAAACACATTTCCAGAAAAATACAAATTGCCAAAATGGAATCAAGAAATAGTACAAAAAATTGAATTCTTCTCTAATTGTTAAGGAATTGAATCAGTGATAAAGAATCTTTCTACAGACATTATAACAGGCCAGACAGTTTTACAGAAGTCAACTGAAAATCCAAGGCAGACTTAATTTGATAGAAGGCAAACTCATGCAGTAAACAAAAAAGGAGGGAATACTCAATCACTCTATTAATGTAACTCTTTCAGCCTACTTCCAAATCAGGAAATGCCAGTAAGAGGGGGAAAATAAAAACTAAAAAAAAAGGTCAGTTTCACTTATCAAAAGTAGAAGCCAACGTTCTGAAACAAACTAAATAATACTTTTAAAAGAAAATACCATTGTGTACAAATGTACAAGGGATATAGTACTGGTTCAACTTTACAAAATCTATTGTTTATTCATAATATTAACAGGTTGAAGAATAAAAAACAGTTAAACTCCTCAATAGATATGGAGGGAAAATAATGATAAAACTTGCAGAGAAGGAATAGAGGAAAACTTCCATTGTCCAAATAATCTATGCAGACCTACAACAAATATCATACATCAGTGAACTGTTAGAAATATTTAGGAATTGTCTATGGCTGATTTCATGCCTCGGTGACAAAGTTGAATAATTTCTAGAGACCATATGACCCTTAGAGTCTTAAAATGTTTTCTATCTGGTCCTTTGCAGAAAAAAAAAAATGCCAACTCCTGGTTTATAGACTAAAATGATTAAATTTAATAAAGCAGTTTATCAACTTTATAAAAATATCAATAAAAGTACATTAATTTATATTTACAATAAGAATTTAAACATATTTATATACATATATTTATACACATAACATATTTTATAAATATAAAGTAATAGTACATCATGAGAAATTCTGGACTGGAAGAAACACAAGCTGGAATCAAGATTGCCAGGAGAAATATCAATAACCTCAGATATGCAGATGACACCACCCTTATGGCAGAAAGTGAAGAGGAACTAAAAAGCCTCTTGATGAAAGTGAAAGAGGAGAGTGAAAAAGTTGGCTTAAAGCTCAACATTCAGAAAATGAAGATCATGGCATCTGGTCCCATCACTTCATGGGAAATAGATGGGGAAACAGTGGAAACAGTCTCAGACTTTATTTTTTTGGGCTCCAAAATCACTGCAGATGGTGACTGCAGCCATGAAATTAAAAGACGCTTACTCCTTGGAAGGAAAGTTATGACCAACCTAGATAGCATATTCAAAAGCAGAGACATTACTTTGCCAACAAAGGTCCGTCTAGTTAAGGCTATGGTTTTTCCTGTGGTCACATATGGATGTGAGAGTTGGACTGTGAAGAAGGCTGAGCGCTGAAGAATTGATGCTTTTGAACTGTGGTGTTGGAGAAGACTCTTGAGAGTCCCTTGGACTGCAAGGAGATCCAACCAGTCTATTCTGAAGGAGATCAGCCCTGGGATTTCTTTGGAAGGAATGATGATGAAGCTGAAACTCCAGTACTTTGGCCACCTCATTAGAAGAGTTGACTCATTGGAAAAGACTCTGATGCTGGGAGGGATTGGGGGCAGGAGGAGAAGGGGAGGACAGAGGATGAGATGGCTGGATGGCATCACTGACTCGATGGACGTGAGTCTGAGTGAACTCCAGGAGTTGGTGATGGACAGGGAGGCCTGGCATGCTGTGATTCATGGGGTCGCAAAGAGTCGGACACGACTGAGCGACTGATCTGAACTGAAAGTAATAGAATTGCAGGAATCTCATTTTGAAGAATATTATTGAAGAATAATGAAAGAATTTAAGGAGGATTAAATAGATGGAGAAAGAGAGACACCACACTCATAGGTAGAAATACCTGACGTTGGAAAGACTGTTACCAAACCAAACTTGCATCTGCTCACCTGATGCACAGCAAAGCCAAACTACTGACACAAGATTGTGATGAAGGAAAGTACAGTGTTTATTACAAGGTGCCCATTGTGGGGCCAAGCAAGAAGAGGCAGCTCATGCTCAGAAGACCCAGACTCCCAGATGGGTAAGAGCTTTTAAAGGTAAGGCGAGGGAGAGGGTGGCAGGTGCCTGACCAACTCATGCTCAATTCTCTAATTGGTTTATGCTGAGGTAGCCAGGGGTACCTGGGGGATCTCAATCATCAACCTTCTGGTTTCAACCTGTCTCAAGTCGACATGCTGATGGTCAGCATGCAGTTAACTTCCTCCAACTTCTGGGGGTTTTAGTGTCTGCAAAACAACTGAAGGATATGGGTGGGTATATTATCTATAGCACTTGAGAAGGAACTACAGTTTCTACTTTGTTTTATGGCTAAACTAATATTATTTTGTCTTTCTTGATTGTTTTCCTTTGTTTCTGTATTTTCACTTCTCTGATTACATTTAATATTTGGAATTCAGGGAAGGCCTAGTAGGACAAGCTTTTCTATAATCAAGCATAGGGGACACTGGGGAAAGGACTGGGTAAGGAATCTTTCCTAAGGAGGTTCCCTGGGAAATACATACATATATATATATATATATATATATATATATACACACACGCACTATATTTAATATATATTTATACATATATATTTAACATATATAAAATTATATATCTTTGTAAATTAAAATCAATGTACAGATTATATTGTATACATGTTATATATGGATTATAATCTATACATAATTACATATACTCTGTAAAAAAAAAGGAAAGGATTAAGAAAATTTAACACTCTTCTGAAGAAGAAGAAAAAGATTGGGAGGTGTTTTTCTGTCAGATGACACATCCTAAAGTGGCAATATTTTAACCAGAATACTGTTGAGGCAGTGATAGGAGAACAGATGAACAGAACAGAAAAAGTAACTCAGACACGTATAAATATGCTAACATGAACTACAATAAATGTGACATTAAGAGTTTATCAAGTGGTACATATATACAATGGAATACTACTCATCCATTAAAAAGAGTGAATTGGAGTCAGTTCTAGTGATGTGGATGAACCTAAAGCCTGTTATACAAAGAGAAGTAACTCAAAAAGAGAAAACAAATATTGTCCTTGGAAGGAAAGTTATGACCAACCTAGACAGCATATTAAAAAGCAGAGGCATTACTTTGCCAACAAAGGTCTGTCTAGTCAAGGCTATGGTTTTTCCAGTGGTCATGTATGGATGTGAGAGTTGGACTGTGAAGAAAGTTGAGCACTGAAGAATTGATGCTTTTGAAGTGTGGTGTTGGAGAAGACTCTTGAGAGTCCCTTGGACTGCAAGGAGATCTAACCAGCCTGTCCTAAAGGAGACTAGTCCTGGGTATGCATTGGAAGGACTGATGCTAAAGCTGAAACTCCAATACTTTGACCACCTCATGAGAAGAGATGACTCATTGAAAAAGACTCTGATGCTGGGAGGGATTGAGGGCAGGAAGAGAAGGGGACAACAGAGGATGAGATGGCTGGATGGCATCACCAACTCAATGGACATGAATTTGGGTGAACTCCGGGACTTGATGATGGACAGGGAGGCCTGGCGTGCTGTGGTTCATGGGGTCGCAAAGAGTCGGACACGACTGAGTGACTGAACTGAACTGAATACATATGTGGGGAATCTAGAAAAAATGGTTTTGTTGAACCTATTTGCAGGGAAGGAGTGGAGAGGCAGATTTAGAGAATAGAGTTGTGGCTACAGTGGGGGAAGGAGAGAGTGTGATGAAGAAAGTAGCATGGACATAAATATGCTATCACGTGGCCATGCTAACTAGCTGGTGAGAAGTTGCTGTGTAACACAAGGAGCCCAGCCTGGCATTCTGTGATGACCTAGATGGGTAAGGTGGGGGAAAAGAGGTAGGGTAGGGCGGGAGGCTCAGGAGGGAGGGCATTATTATTATTAATTATTATTCTCATGGCTGATTTGCATATTTATACAGCAGAAAGCAACACAACATTGTAAAGCAATTTCCCTCCAATTAAGAATAAAAAAGAAAGTATATTAAAGAATAACAAGAATGATTGCTATGAACACACTCGCCTTTCCTGACGGCTGGGAAATGCAGAAGCTGCTTTTGACCCAGAGAAGGACTTCACTCTTAGAGGCTGGCAGACTGCTCACTGCCCTGGGTTCCCAGATGACCTTGTAGAGTGGTGCCCTCCACTTGTCCTAACTGCTCACCTACCTTTGAAATCAGATAGGAGGGAGTGAAAACTCTTTCATCTTATTTAAACCACTGTATTCAGACTCTTTGTTAAGAGTAGCTTAGCTTATCTAATACTGATAGGAACCATTGGTCTAGGAGTTCCAAAGGCCATGTATATATAAAGTTTGGTTTATACATTTAAATGCAAAAAAATGTTTACTCAGAAACATACACAGGTGATCAGTTATGCAATCAATATCTAAAATCAACTAAATAAAAAATATCAGAAAATATGAAACTAAAGTAGGAAATTATTTCATTAAAAAATACAAAATACATAAAGTATAAAGGGAAAAAGTTGCTATGTCTGAGTGCACTAAAGTTAAGAATATCTGTTTAGCAATGCACTTCATAAAAATTGTGAAAGCACAAACCATGACCATAGAAGGGTTATTTCCTGCAATTATTAACAGTGTGTTATTGTCCAAAATATATGAAAAACCACCCAAAACTAATGAAAAGGCAAAAGAAATTCCAATAGGAAAATAATCCCAACAAAGGGAGCAAACATGGCAAATAAATGTGTAAATAATGTGCTAAATCTATTAGTTATCATTTAATACAAATAAAAATTACCATAAGGGTCACTTTACATCCTCCAGATTGGCAAAACTTTTAAAGGTGAAAATAACAGCTCAGAAGCTTTTGTTATTCATTGTTTTGAATAAGAATTCACACAATCATTGCAATCTGGTGGTTTCATTTCTAAACAGACATCTTAGTGAAACTCCCGAGTGCACTAGGAAATGTGCACAAGAATATTTAAAAACAGCAGTGCACTTAGCAACAGATTCCTAGAGTCAGGATAACTAAATGAACCATCTATTAGAATAAATCTCAAAGCCAAATGCTGAGTGAATAAGCACACGAGAGTATATACAATATGTTTCCTTGACTAAAATATTCAAACACACAAGACTTAAACCTAGTCACGTTTAAGAATACATATGCATATTGTAAAACTCTGAGGAAAATCAAAGGAATGGTCAGTTCTAAATTTAGTTCATTTTTCATTTCCTGGGCAGAGGAGGAGGATATTGTTGATGTTTTCTTACTCACCAAGAGTGGTGAAAGATGCTCGTTAAGTGCTATTTTCATCTATACATACAGGTTAGCCATTCTCTTTGGCATAAATGACAACACTTCATAACACATACTTCTAAAATCTTTTTGAACAAATTAGACAAATGATAAATAAAGAGCATGTTCCTATGGAAGGTGAAGGTTAAAGGTTTTATTCTTATATGAATACAGGTCCATGCTTAATATGACAGACTAACTACTATAAATTCACTTACAAACCCTCCACTAAAGCTCTGACCCCCCCCCCACCTCCCACCTCACATATGATCACTAACAATTTTTTTGATAGCTGAAAGCTTTAATGTGGCATTCAACCTCTAGATGTTACATAGAGTAGGCTAAAAAAGAAGAAAAACAAATACCACCACACACTATTTGTAATTCTTTGTTTTTCAGAGTCACATTGGAAAATGTGCTGTATCCATTAACCTTTTTGCAAAGAGCAGAAGGTAAGCTAGTTACCATTTGACAGCTTCGCAGTCTATCGACTTCTAATGAAAAATGCGCTGCTACCTTTATTTTCTGGATACCTGTCAGTTGCAGAGAGTTTGTTACAAGGAGAGCCATTACTAACACTGTGTTTTACTTCCCCAATCCCCCATATTCTGTCAGTAGATATAAATTGAGGGAGATCTTGACTTACTACCCTCAGCATTTTAATTTTCTCACCCAGTAATCTCATATTGACCAGTTGCTTGTTAATGGTTTAGTCTGTGCCTAATAAATGAATTTTGCAGATCTTGGAAATAGTGCCTGATAGCAATCATGTAGGATAGTCCAGAGTTAACTATTTTCCTTTAACGCGAAGCAAGAAGTGGCTAATGGAAACAACACAATCTTCTCTGGCCTTGGAAATTATCCAGCATGTTCCCATAATCACAGAATAATTAAAAATGATGGTGGTATCATGGAATATTTGTGCAAGGGACAACAAAGATGCAGGTGCAGTAATAATAATATGGTGACAGAGTCCAAAAAGGAAAAAGGTGAGAGCATTTTCCAGCCTAGAGTATCATCAGTCAGTAAATGGATGTCCTTTCTGGCATATAATTAATAGCCTGGGATTTCACTCAGTAATTGGCTATTACATAAGACTTCACCATTTACTGATAGGTAATTCAGAAGTCCCTAAAGTTCTTCATCAGTTCTCTATAGATGCAGGCAATGGAGCATGAACTCTTTCTCAATCCCCCCTTCCCTCTTTTTTTAAAGCTGTCCATACATATCTGAATAATTCTTAGTGTTTGTATCAGTGTGGATAATTTCAATGTCAGGTAACAGAGGAGTGGGGTACTGTTGATAATCTCTTTCTTACCAGGAGTGATGAGAAGCTGCTTATTAAGTGTGCTATTTCTCTCATATAGTAAGTCCTCAAGTGAGTTTCCAAGGTTAGTTAATTCTAGATTTGAACAATGTCAAGGGGCCAGATTTTTCCATTTTGACCCATCGTCCTCAGCCTCTTAACCTCTGTTCTGATACTTGTCCCCTCCTAGACATGAAGAACCCACATATCATGGTATAATAATTACCTGACACTTATTTTAAAATTCTTTCTCAGATTTGAGATATAAATGATTCATAAGATTGTGTAAATTTAAGGTGTACAATGTAATATCCTGATATATGTATATATTGTGAAATGATTACCATGAGAAGATTAGTTAACACACTCATCAAACCACATAGTATGACATTTTCTTTCTTTTTTTTTTTTTTTTTGATATGGCAAGAGCTCTTAAGATTTACTCTCTCAGAAACTTTCAAGTATACAATATGTTATTGTTAACTATACTCATTATGTTGTTCATTACATCCCCAGGACTTATTCATCTTATAGCTAGAAGTTTGTATCCTTTGACTTTCTTCATACATTTGCCTCCCGCTTCCCCTGGAAAACACCAATTTGCTTTCTGTTTCTATGAGCTCCCCCCCTTTTATGATTTCATGTATGAGAAAGATTGTTTACTATTTGTCTTTCTCTGACTGTTTTATTTCACTTAGCACAATGTTCTCAAGTTCCATCCACATTCTCACAAACAGCAGGATTTTCTTCTTTTTATGGCTAAATAATATTCCATTGTCTATATATATGTATGTGTGTGTGTCCATGTCTTGGCTATTGTAGAGAATGTTACAATAAATATGGAGTACAGATATCTCTTCCAGATAGTAACTTTATTTCTTTCAAATAAATACCCCAAAGTAGAGTTGCTGAATCTATAGTAAATTTATTTTCAAGTTTTTGAGAAAACTTCATACTGTTTTCCATAGTGGTTTTACCAATTTACAATCCCACCAGGCATGCAAAAAATTTCCTTTTAATCCACATCCTCCATGGCACTTGTTATCTCTTACATTTGTTATGTTAACCATCATAATGTGAAGTTACAACTTGATGTAATTTTGATTTGCATTTCCTGATCATTTGTAATGTGAACATTTTTGCATGTATCTGTTTGCCATTTGACTATCTTTTTTGAAAAAAAAAAAAATGTCTATTCAGGTCCTTTGCCCATATTTGGTTGGATCATTTGTGGTGACTCCAGCTTTGTTCTTCTCTTTTAGGATACTTTGGCTACGTGGAGTCTTTTCTGGTTCCAAAAATTTTTGGAATTTTTCTATTTCTTTAAAAATGCCACTGGAATCTTATTAAAGATTACATTGAATCTACAGATGATTTTGAGTAGTATGGACATACCCCAGTGGAATCTCTCTCATTTCTCATGATTGGGTCACACCCATTTGTACACAGATCACCAACAATATATGTAGATTTGCTCATACTAATTATGATTTACTAACCTGCTACTGAACTGAACTGAACCTGCTATCAGCTGTGCAGAAATGCAACCTTCACTGAAAAGCAAGATTTTTTTAGGTAACAAACTCATCATCCTGTTGGGCAGATGGCTATTAAGCTGACAACCAAGAGTGTCTGCCGTAGAAATGGAAAAGGCTATTTGAAATTTCCATGCAGTGCCTTCACCTAAATCTATATAAAACCCAAATTATCTTTGCTCATTTGACTCTTACATAGATTCTTTTCTTAATGATCCACAAGAGAAAGCTCATTGTAATTTTTAAATAATGTCCTAGTCTCTAAGTCCTTCAGTAAAATGATTTTTTCTTCTAATACCTCATTCTTAAGCAGAAGAATGTTTTAGTTAGAGATTGCTTCTAAAAGATCTAAACAAAAGAAAAGAAGCCAATATCTAGGCACTTTGTAGTACTTCTCAGGGGAGATATTTAGACTTCTGATTGAAGAAAGAACATAAAGCAAAAGGAAATCATAGCTAGTTTTTTTTTTTTTTCCCCCAGCTCATTTGGTGAAGAAGAATCCAATAGGAAATTGAGAAAGAAAGATCAAAAATAAATTTGACTTTATCTATTCATAATTCTTACCTCATCATGCTCTTAAATGAAATATATATACTGTTACTGTGGGGGTTGAAAATAGAGAAAATTTGTGACAAAGAACTTGCTAAGTTTTCAGAAATAATTTTCTGTATTGTGATAAGCATTTCGCAAGGAGCTTGTTCAGAGTCTAAGTGGCTCAAAATATGTATAAATGAGAAGAAATATGAGAAAAGTAAGCCAATATGTATAGATTACCTACTGCATGTAAGGAGTAGACATTTTATATACATTGTAAAGTGTTTCCTGCCTACCAGACTTAACAAAATGCACAGTTGCTTACACGTTTTCTTTTGAGAAACTGTTGATCAGAGAAATGATGTGATTGGCCCTATTGCTCCCAGGGACTGTATGTGATTGAGTTGGGAACCAAATAGACTTGTCTCTGATCACAGTGTGTAATTGTGCCAGACACAGATGGTCCTAGCTCTCTGCCTTAACCTCATCAAATATTTCTAGGGAATGAGGTGAAATAAGTGAAAACCTTTAGAAAAACTCTACTTTGGGTTACAAATATTGGTTTCTTATTGTTTAGTTGCCAAGTTGTGTCCGACTCTTTTATGACCCCATAAATGGTAGCCTGCCAGGCTTCTTTGTCCATGGGATTTTCCAAGCAAGAATACTGGAGTGGGTTGTCATTTCCTTCTCTAAAAAAAATGGTTATGTCTATACATTAAGTAATGGGAATGGTGGAGAAACGGAAAATTTTAAGTGTTTTGTGAAAGAGGTCTTTATGTAGAGCCCTTGGAATCAAATATCTGTTCCCCTGAATTGCTGGAAAGAGTGTGAAATCAGGAGGCAAATAGATGTTTAATTAAATATAGGCATTTCCTACACTTTAAAACACACTTTTTAAAATGTGTCCATAGTTATAAAACAAACACCTTTGCAACAAATTGCATACTTTTTGATGGGTACTTCAAAAAAGAAAACTAAAAATGTGAAAATGCTTACCTTCTAAGATAGATTGTGGAGAATTGAGTGATGAGGAGGGTTGTCGGGGGACAGGTAGTGGTGGTGATGATGGAAAAATACCTTGAAGGGAGGCTGCACCTCATGTTTCACGTTGTACGTCAGCGTGTAAGTGCCCAGGCTGCTCCGCACACCAAGTGGGAAGTGTGACTCTGAGCACCTCTGAAAAAGGGACTTACCGAGTGCTTCACAATTACCAAAAGCCCTGCATAGTAAGTGCCCCTTATTCAAAAAACAGTATCTGAATGAATTCTTAATTCTCAAGCTCACAGGGTTTGTGTTTGTGTATATGTATGTTTATATGTGTACACACACGTGTGTGTGTGTGTGTGTGTATGTGTATTGCCATAAAATGCTTAGTTGCTCAGTTGTATACAACTCTTTGTGACTCCATGGACTGTAGCCCATCAGGCTCCTCTGTCCATGGGATTCGCTAGGTAAGAATGTTGGAGTGGGTAGCCATTTCATTCTCCAGGGGATCTTCCCAAACCAGAGATTAAACCTGGGTTTCCAGCACTGCAGGAGGATTCTTTACTGCCTGAGCCACTAGGGAAGCCCTATCACCATACAAAGCATGCATAAATAATACAAATATTGAAACAACTTTAAAGATTGTATGTTATAGATTATTGGAGGGTAATACAAATGTATGAATAAGGGTTATTCATTTTCCTACACAATTTATTTTCTTTACTTGCAGATTCCATTTGGGGTAGAAAATATAATGGTGTACAACTGATATTAAAGCTACTGTATTACATCTATGCTAAACAAATTTAAGCATATAGAATTGTAGTTAGGAAGCCAAATAAAGATTACCTGGAAAAAGAGAAGGTATTTGTAACAAGAGCATGTTAAAAAAGTAAAAGACTAAGGTATTGGTTTTAAAAACTAGAATATTAGTCATTCAAGGTTTTCCTTTACTAGTTTACAGTCTGGTAAACTAAGGTAGACAATAGAGATCATTTTCTTGGCATATAATTAAATTGGTTGAACTGATAACTTTCTTACCAGGGAACTTGTTGCCACTATGTCCAAGGAAGTCACATCATTAGGAGTGCATGTGACGTATTTTAGCACTTAACTTCACTTAAGTGAAATGGTCCTTAACTTCAAAATTATCACAGATAAAGAAAGTGTTATAGAGAAGATAAGGGTAGAAGAGCCCATTTTGGGTTTCACTCTATTTTATCTTAAAGGTCTTTTGTTAAATCATCTCAAATGAAAAAAGTTAGAACCCTCTCTTGTGAGTCAGGTCATCTGAACCATTCCCTTAGGCTTCAGGATGTGACCCTTGATGTGTATTACTTCTAGAACGTAAATTTTACTGGGGGTAAGCTCCTTGTCTGTTTGATTCATTCAAGAAACAATAATGGAACATGTGAAATGTTTTTGGAACATAAAGATAAATAAGACAGATGACTTGTGGTCTAGTTAAGGAGAAAGATAAGAAAGTCAATAATGACCACACCAGGAGAGTTATTGACAATATAAGACATAATTTAGTCATATCAGAAATATGAATGGGAAATACAGAGCAGAGAGTTGGCAACTTTGCTCAAAGGTAAACAAGATTTCACAGAGGCAGTTACAATAGGATGAGGCTTAAAGATAACCATCCAAGGCAGAAAAGCTATTTGAATAAATAAATAAAGAGCATTGATGAAAGGATCACATCATGCTATTTATGGCACGTTCAGAGAACTGGCAGAATTCAGTATGTCCACAGTGTAGGATGTGCAACTCTAGAAAGATTGCACTTTAACCTGAATTCACTGAATAATTTTTAGCTGTGAAAAAATCAATAAAACCAGTTTTGTTTTTGTTTCTTCCAGTAAGAAGACATAATCACTCCTGTAGTCCTATGGTAACTATGAAATACATGAGTTTAATCAGACTGAATTAGGGAGTCTAATTCAGGTAATTTTTGTTACCTGGTTGCAAGTAACAAAAAATTCAACCTAAGGTCATTTATAACTTAAAGATGATTAACTTGTTCCTAGCCAGTGTTAAGTATGGGGTCAGTCAGGGCTTAGGCTCCATCTATCTCTTAGTTCTCACTGGCTTTCTCCATGACTTGACCTGTCCTCAAACTGTGTCCTCTCGAGGTACAAAATGGCCTACATCACTAATTGGTATTATATAATTTTTCACAACTGAGGAGAAAGATGCTTTTCTTCCCACAGTGATTAATCTTTGATTCTGAGATTTGGTTTTATTAGCCCAGGTGAAATACTGCAGCATGAAAGATGATACTGTGCCTGCTGGTTTGTCAATCAGAGGCAATACCTAGAGTTGGTAGTCCTCCTGATCCTAACTATACTGGGGGTCAGTACAGTTCAGTTCAGTTCACACACTCAGTTGTGTCAGACTGTTCACGACCCCATGAACCACAGCACACCAAGCCTCCCTGTCCATCACCAACAGCCGGAGTCTACCCAAAGCCATGTCCATTGAGTCAGTGATGCCATCCAACCATCTCATCCTCTGTCATCCCCTTCTCCTCCTGCCCTCAATCTTTCCCAGCATCAGGGTCTTTTCAAATGAGTCAGCTCTTTCCATCAGGTGGCCAAAGTATTGGAGTTTCAGCTTCAACATCAGCCCTTCCAATGAACACCCAGGACTGATCTGCTTTAGGATGGACTGGTTGCACTCCAAGGGACTCTCAAGAGTCTTCTCCAACACCACAGTTCAAAAGCATCAATTCTGCTCTCAGCTTTCTTTATAGTCCAACTCTCACATCCATACATGACCACTGGAAAAACCATAGCCTTGACTAGACAGACTTTGTTGGCAAATTAATGTCTCTGCTTTTTAATATGCTGTGTATGTTGGTCACAACTTTCCTTCCAAGGAGTAAGTGTCTTTTAATTTCAAGGCTGCAATCACCATCTGCAGTGATTTTGGAACCCAAAAAATAAAGTTAGCCACTGTTTCCCCATCTATCTGCCATGAAGTGATGGGACTGGATGCCATGATCTTAGTTTTCTGAATGTTGATCTTTAAGCCAACTTTTTCACTCTCCTCTTTCACTTTCATCAAGAGGCTTTTGAGTTCCTCTTCACTTTCTGCCATAAGGGTGGTGTCATCTGCATATCTGAGGTTATTGATATTTCTCTCTGCAAACTTTATTCCAGCTTGTGCTTCTTCCAGCCCAGAGTTTCTCATGATGTACTCTGCATATAAGTTAAATAAGCAGGATGACAATATACAGCCTTGATGTACTCCTTTTCCTATTTGGAACCAGTCTGTTGTTCTATGCCCAGTTCTAACTGTTGCTTCTTGACCTGCATATAGGTTTCTCAAGAGGCAGGTCAGGTGGTCTGGTATTCCCATCTCCTTCAGAATTTTTCAGTTTATTGTGATCCTCACAGTCAAAGGCTTTGGCATAGTCAATAAAACAGAAATAGATGTTTTTCTGGAACTCTCTTGCTTTTTCCATGATCCAGTGGATGTTCACAATTTGATTTCTGGTTCCTTTGCCTTTTCTAAAACCAGCTTGAGCATCTGGAAGTTCATGGTTCATGTATTGCTGAAGCCTGGCTTGGAGAATTTTGAGCATTACTTTACTAGCGTGTGAGATGAGTGCAACTGTGCAGTAGTTTGAGCATTCTTTGGCATTGCCTTTCTTTGGGATTAGAATGAAAACTGACCTTTTCCAGTCCTGTGGCCACTGCTAGCTACACATAATTCACAAGAAATTATGAATATAATAAAAAAATGAAAAGGGGAAGATGAATTACTGCTGGGTAGGCAACCAGCAAAGGAGCACAAAGGAAAATAATCTTATCACTGTCCAGATAAGAAATAACAAAATCTTGAATTAATGTTCTGGAAGTAGAAATAGGAAACAATGGAAAGCTTTAAAAGGGTCAACTGATTGACGTTGACAGGTATGGAAATGGGAGAAAATGAAGAAGGCCTCAAAGATTTGTGGTTTGGATATGAAAACATGCTAGTGACATTTTAAAAAGTAGGGAAAAATGAATGGTGATTAAATTTATCAAAAAAGGGCAAAAGGATAAGATTATGAGTTGTTTGAGCTGCTTTTTTGGTTGGGGGTGGGCAATAATACTGGAGTGGGTTACCACTTCCTTCTCTAGGAGATCTTCCCAACCCAGGGATTGAAGCCAGGTCTCCCGCATTGTAGGCAGACATTTTACCAAGGAGCTACTCCACTTTCAATGTCAGGAGGGGCGGCGCTGAGGAGATACACCTTGTCAGGGTAAGGAGCAGAAGCTTAGCTTTGCTGGAGCGGCCATGAAGAGATACCCCATGTCCAAGGTAAGAGAAGCCCAAGTAAGACAATAAGTGTTGCGAGAGGGCATCAGAGGGCAGACACACTGAAACCATAATCATAGAAAACTAGTCAAACTGATGACATGGACCACAGCCTTGTTTAACTCAATGAAACTAAGCCATGCCATGTGGGGCCACCCAAGGTGGGTGGGCCATGGTGGAGAGGTCTGATAGAATGTGGTCCACTGGAGAAGGGAATGACAAACCACTTCAGTATTCTTGCCTTGAGAACCCCAGGAACAGTATGAAAAGGCAAAATGATAGGATACTGAAAGAGGAACTCCCCAGGTGGCTAGGTGCCCAATATGCTACTGGAGATCAGTGGAGAAATAACTCCAGAAAGAATGAAGGGAGGGAGCCAAAGCAAAAACAATACCCAGTTGTGGATGTGACTGGTTATAGAAGCAAGATCAGATGCTGTAAAGAGCAATATTGTATAGGAACCTGGAACGTTAGGTCTATGAATCAAGGCAAATTGGAAGTGGTCAAACAGGAGATGGCAAGAGTAAATGTCGACATTCTAGGAATCAGGGAACTAAAATGGACTGGAATGGGTGAATTTAACTCAAAGAACCATTATGTCTATTATTGTGGGCAGGAATCCCTCAGAAGGAATGGAGTAGCCATCATGGTCAACAAAAGAGTCTGAAATGCAGTACTTGGATGCAATCTCAAAAACAACAGAATGATCTCTGCTTGTTTCCAAGGCAAACCATTCAATATCACAGTAATCCAAGCCTATGCCCCAACCAGTAATGCAGAAAAAGCTGAAGTTGAACGGTTCTATGAAGACCTACAAGACCTTTTAGAATTAACACTCAAAAAAGATGTCCTTTTCATTATAGGGGACTGGAATGCAAAAGTAGGAAGTCAAGAAACACCTGGGGTAACAGGCAAATTTGGCCTTGGAATATGGAATGAAGCAGGACAAAGGCTAATAGAATTTTTCCAAGAGAACGCACTGGTCATAGAAAACACCCTCTTCCAACAACAAGAGAAGACTCTACACATGGACGTCACCAGATGGTCAACACCGATATCAGATTGATTATATTCTTTGCAGGCAAAGATGGAGAAGCTCTATACAGTCAGCAAAAACAAGACTGGGAGCTGACTGTGGCTTGGATCATGAACTCCTTATTGTCAAATTCAGATTTAAATTGAAGAAAGTAGGGAAAAACACTAGAGCATTCAGGCATGACCTAAATCAAATCCCTTATGATTATACAGTGGAGGTGAGAAATAGATTTAAGGACTCCATCTGATAGATAGGGTGCCTGATGAACTATGGATGGAGGTTCATGACATTGTACAGGAGACAGGGATCATCCCCATGATGATCATCCCCATGGAAAATAAATGCAAAAAAGCAAAATGGCTGTCTGGGGGGGGTGTGTTACAAATAGCTGTGAAAGGAAGAGAAGCAAAAAGCAAAGGAGAAAAGGAAAGATATACCCATTTGAATGCAGACCTCCAAAGAATAGCTAGGAGAGATAAGAAAGCCTTCCTCAGCGATCAATGCAAAGAAATAGAGGAAAACAACAGAATGGGAAAGACTAGAGATCTCTTCAAGAAAATTAGAGATACCAAGGGAACATTTCATGCAAGGATGGACTCGATAAAGGACAGAAATGGTATGGACCTAACAGAAGCAATAGATATTAAGAGGAGGTGGCAAGAATACACAGAAGAACTGTACAAAAAGGATCTTCATGACCAAGATAATCATGACGGTGTGATCACTGACCTAAAGCCAGAATCCTGGAATGTGAAGTCAAGTAGGCCTTAGAAAGCATCACTACGAACAAAGCTAGTGGAGGTGATGGAATTCCAGTTGAGCTATTTCAAATCCTGAAAGATGATGCTGTGAAAGTGCTGCATTCGACATGACAGCAAATTTGGAAAACTCAGCAGTGGCCACAGGACTGGAAAAGGTCAGTTTTCTTTCCAATCCCAAAGAAAGGCAATGCCAAAGAATGCTCAAACTACCATACAATTGCTCTCATCTCACACACTAGTAAAGTAATGCTTAAAATTCTCCAAGACAGGCTTCAGCAATACATGAACCGTGAACTTCCATATGTTCAAGTTGGTTTTAAAAAAGGCAGAGGAACCAGAGATCAAATTGCCAACATCCACTGGATGATGGAAAAAGTAAGAGAGATCCAGAAAAACATCTATTTCTGCTTTATTGACTACACCAAAGCCTTTGACTGTGTAGATCATAATAAACTGTGGAGAATTCTGAGAGATGGGAATACCAGACCACCTGACCTGCCTCTTGAGAAACCTATATGCAGGTCAGGAAGCAACAGTTAGAACTGGACATGGAACAACAGACTGGTTCCAAACAGGAAAAGAAGTACATCAAGGCTGTATATTGTCACCCTGCTTATTTAACTTCTATGCAGAGTACATCATGAGAAATGCTGGGCTGGAAGAAGCACAAGCTGGAATAAAGTTTGCCGAGAGAAATATCAATAACCTCAGATATGCAGATGACACCACCCTTATGGCAGAAAGTGAAGAGGAACTAAAAAGCCTCTTGATGAAAGTGAAAGAGGAGAGTGAAAAAGTTGGCTTAAAACTCAACATTCAAAAAATGAAGATCATGGCATCTAGTCCCATCACTTCATGGGAGATAGATGTGGAAATAGTGGAAACAGTGTCAGACTTTATTCTTTTTGGCTCCAAAATCACTGCAGATGGTGACTGCAGCCATGAAATGAAAAGACGCTTACTCCTTGGAAGGAAAGTTATGAACAACCTAGATAGCATATTCAAAAGCAGAGACATTACTTTGCCAACAAAGGTCCATCTAGTCAAGGCTATGGTTTTTCCTGTGGTCATGTATGGATGTGAGAATTGGACTGTGAAGAAAGCTGAGTGCTGAAGAATTGATACTTTTGAACTGTGGTGTTGGAGAAGACTCTTGAGAGTGCCTTGGACTGCAAGGAGATCCAACCAGTCCATCCTAAAGCAGATCATTCCTGGGTGTTCACTGGAAGGACTGATGTTAAAGCTGAAACTCCATTACTTTAGCCACCTCATGCGAAGAGTTGACTCATTGGAAAAGACTCTGATGCTGGGAGGGATTGTGGCCGGAGGAGAAGTGGACAACAGAGGATGAGATGGCTGTATGGCATCACTGACTCGATGGACGTGAGTTTGAGTGAATTCCGGCAGTTGATGACAGGGAGGCCTGGCTTGCTGCAATTCATGGGGTTGCAAAAAGTCAGACATGACTGAGTGTCTGAACTAACAGAACTGATGAGTTGTTTGGAATGTATATAGTTTAAGTTTCTTGTGCAAGTCCAAATTGACCTGATTCATAAGTAATCTAATAGATGTATGTAAATTTCTATACACAGATCTTGACTGAGGACAAAGACATAGATAAGAGTAGAGATTAATGGTAATTTAAATGAAGGTAATGAAAGAGAGTAATAAGTATATTGGTTGAGTAAAAGAGAAAATGCAAATACACAAAACTGAAAATGTTAAACATTTCATGCAAAGATGGGCACAATAGGGGACAGAAATTGTATGGACCTAACAGAAGCAGAAGATATTAAGAAAAGGTGTCAGGAATACACAGAAGAACTATACAAAAATATCTTCACGACCCAGATAACCACGATGGTGTGATCTCTCACCTAAAGACAGACATCCTGGAGTCCAAAGTCAAGTGGGTCTTAGGTATCATCACTATGAAGAAAGCTAGTGGAGGTGATGGAATTCCAGTTGAGCTATTTCATGTCCTAAAAGATGCTGCTGTGAAAGTGCTGACTCAACATGCCAGCAAATTTGGAAAACTCAGCAGTGGCCACAGGCCTGGAAAAGGTCAGTTTTCATTCCAACCCCAAAGAAAGGCAATTCCAAAGAATGTTCAAACTACCGCACAATTACACTCATCTCAAATGCTAGCAAAGTAATGCTCAAAATTCTCCAAGCAAGGCTTCAGGAGTATATGAACTGAGAACTTCCAGATGTTCAAGCTGGATTTAGAAAAGGCAGAGGAATCAGAGACCAAATTGCCAACATTTTTTGGATCATCGACAAAGTAAGAAAGTTCCAGAAAAATGTCTACTTCTTCTTGATTGACTAGCCAAAGCCTTTGACTGTGTAGATCACAACAAACTGTGGAAAATTCTTAAAGAGATGGAAATAGCAGTTTACCTCCTCCTGAGAAATCTCTATGCAGGTTTAGAAGCAACACTTAGAACCTGACATGAAACAGCAGAGATAAGCTTGAAGTGAGTGAAAAATTTCTAGAAGGCCAATATGTTTGGAGCATGGCTGGAGAAACTTCTAGAAATATAGCCACAGATTAGGGCAAGGGAGGGTTTACAGTCTATGAAATTTAGATAAGTAGAGTTTATTCTAGTGTTTATGGGAGATTGTAGAAAGGTTTTGAGCAGAAATGTACCAAGACCTAATTTACATTTTCAAAAGGATTTCCTTATTCTTATCTGGGAAAGTGTCTACAGGGAGAGAAATAGGAAAGATGAAGGTCAATTACAGGAGCCTAGGAGACACAGGTTCATTCCCTGCGTCAGGAAGATCCCTTGGAGACCCCGGGCATGGAAACCCACTCCAGTATTCCTGCCTGGAGAATCTCATGGACAGAGGAGCCTGGCAGGCTACACTCCATAGAGTTGCAAATATTTGGCCCTGACTGAAGCGACTTAGCATGCACACATATGGGAGTCTAGGTCAGGTGGATGGTGGGATTGCTTAGGGTGTTTGCAATAAAGAAGTGAGCAGCATTTGCATTGAAAATCTATTCTGAAGGTAGCCACATTTAAAGCACTTTCCGATATAGAGAGAATGGGACAAGTCAAGATGACTTGCAGATGCTAATCTAGATGTGAAACACTGAGTTAAGAGTTAGTTGTAAGAGGGAGAATGGACATATCTGCTTAAGCCCAGATTATTTGTCTATGTCTTACAAACATTCAAATATTCATCTACTATTGAGAAGATAGTGCTAATTTTATGTGTAGAGATAAGGGAAGAGTTGGGGCTAGAGAGAAAGGGGGACCTGAATGTATTAATGTGGTTAGAAGAGAGATGTACAGATTGAGGTCTGCAGAATCCATATTTAGAGTTTTGAAAGATAAGAAAGACCTCAAAAAGAGACTGGGAAAAAAAATCATCTTTGTAGTAGGAGGGAAACCTGGAGAGTGTATTTACTCAGTGGCCAAGTAAAGACAGTAACTCATGTTGTAGGGAGCATCTTCTTTTTTAAATGCTGCCTACAGTTCAAAAAAAGAGAAGGTATGAAAAAAAATAATTCAAGCAGAAGAATTCAGTGAGAGAACTTTGGTAGGTTGCTGGGGATAAAATGTTGGATGGATGGTATGGGGAGGGAGGAGGGAGGAGGGTTCAGGATGGGGAACACATGTATACCTGTGACAGATTCATTTTGATATTTGGCAAAACTAATATAACTTGTAAAGTTTAAAAATAAAATAAAATAAAATAAATGTTGGATGGAGAAGAATATAAAAGAATAGGAATTAAGAAATTAAAGGTAGCAGATACAGAAATCTTTTTGATAATTTTTGTTTCTATAAATGAGAACAAAAAAGCAGGAGATGTAGTCTGAAAAGGTTGTGAGGTCAAAGGAGTATCTTTTTAAAGTACAAGAGATAGTAGAGCATACTTACAAGATAATGGGTATTTTCTTGTGGAGGAGAACTTGATGACATAGTTCAAAGTGTTTGAGTGGAATAGAAAGGTGATCTTAGCCACAGTGGAAGGTTTGATTTAGTTGTTGGGATCATTCACCCATTTGTGGAAAACTGAAAACAACACATAAATTGAGATAGACTGTTGGTTGGATTTGTTAATGAAAAGGCAATTAAATTATTTTCCGGTTGTTTCTGTTTTTATCAGGGAAGAAAGAATCAAGTTACTAGTTGAGAGTAAGGAATTTGCTTGGATGGAAATGAATTTGGTTATCAATTGTTAATTATCAATATCTGGGAATAATGTAGTTGACGTTTCTAACTGATCAAAATTATTGTCGGAGCTGTGCTTGGATAAGAAGCCAAAACCAGAGTTAGCAATATGACTAAATTAGAACAAATGAAAAGACTATCATAGCAACTTCCCTGGAGGTGCAGTGGTTAAGAATTCACACTCTCAATGCAGGGGGTGCATGTTTGATCCCTGGTCAGGGAATTAAGCTGTCTCAGCCAGTAAAGAATCTGCCTGCAATGAGGGAAACCTGGGTTTGATCCCCAGGTTGGGAAGATCCCCTGGAGAAGGGTATGGCAACCCACTCCAGTATTCTTGCCTGGAGAATTCCATGGGCAGAATGGCCTGGCAGGCTACAGTCTGTGGTTTCTCACAGAGTTGGGCATGACTGAACAGATACACCTTCATTTCAGGGAACTAAGATCCTGCATACTACACTGCATGGCCAAATAAATAATAATAATAATAATAATTAAAAAATAAAAGAAGCATGAGTTCAGTAAATAAATAAATGAATAAAAGACTGACAATTAATATGCTCTTTGCTCTTTCTTTATGTTTCTCCATATTTCTATGCTTTTCCTTCTCCCCTTTTTTTGAGTTATCCTCTCCAGCAGAGTATTAGCATAAAGATTAAGGAACTGTAAATATCAAGTAATTTTATTTTCAAGAGAAATTTCTAGAGAAATATTTGTTGGGAGAGAGGACTCCAGAGAATACTGTACTCTAGATTTATTTGTGGGTATAATTTATCTAGGCTAACTTTGTCTCTTGAAAATAGTTAATCAAAAGTTATTTGTATCCCTATTTAGTTATAGGTTTTCAATAAGGAAAAGGAAACAATAGTAAAGAGTCCACTGCGATTCAGCCTTCTAATTGTGAGGAGTCTGGATGTGCTTTATCGTAAGTACACCTTTGTTCCCTACACAATGCCTCTTGATTAACTCTCCTAGGAAATTATAGCTTTAGCAATTGTTCATGCAGATTCCGTAGACTTCTGCCACAACAATTTGACTCCTTCAAATACTTTTCTTTTGAAGATGTGGCATTTAGTTCAATGGGAGAAAAAGTTAAATTTAAGACATAGGGAGAATAGAAGGAAAATGGCAGTATCTGTCTTGATACAACACAAGCTGATTGCTGCTGAGTTTTCCAAGACACATTTGCATACCTTAAACAGTGTCTTGGAAAGGCAGAGGATAGTTTTTAGGTATGTAATTCTCACTTTCTAGGGTTTGAGTATGTGGTAAGGTATTTATAAGCTTTTTATACGGATACAAACTTGATGGAAAGGAATTTACCAATATCATACAGTTTGATACCAGTAGCTATATTAAGCTATATGATTATTCAGACCCTCCTTGAAGGGCAAGAAAAAGAGTTCTTATCTCTCTGATGAAGAGTTTTTAATGACAGGGCACAACCAAAAATAACTGCTCACAAGAAGATGTCTCCAATTTTCATCTCATACTAGAATGAACACAGTGCTTACAGCGTAGTACATGCTCACTAAAAAGTTCACATATGAAGGAGTACCTAACCCCCTTGTCAGCCAACAGGATTTTTTATATTTTTTCCTTCTATGGTCCTCCAACTATTTGCTTATATTTTTAAGGTTATCTTCTACTGAGAATTAGTGTTTGCCTGAATCACTAAAAAGTTCACATATGAAGAATGAATACCTAACCCCCTTGTCAGCCAACAGGATTTTTTACATTTTTTCCTTCTATGGTCCTCCAACTATTTGCTTATATTTTAAAGGTTATCTTCTACTGAGAAATTAGTGTTTGCCTGAATCTTTCAATTTGTCCATGCTCAAAGCTATATGGGGAAAGCCAGAGTTTCCTGCCCCTAAATTTTGGAATCCAAGGGAAAAGGGCTGTACCATTTCCTACCCAGGTTTCCTATTGAAAGATTTATTTCTTCATTGTTGGAAAGCTTTCTCCTCTTGAAAAGCTTCTGGAGCACAGAGAAGTAGGTACAACTTTTCTTAAAAGAAATCAGAACTGTATATTAAATATTTAGATTTTCTAAAGGGCCATGGATAATAATTCCACCCACTTCTTTCCCACCAGCTCTTTTGTTGATTCTCTATTTGTAAGGTTCTTCCACAGTTCATTTTAAAGTAGTGATGAAGATCTATATGCCAGATTAAATATGTTAAAGTGGATATAATGAGAAAAAGTGGAGGCTGAGAGTATATACAAGTCTTTCAAGGGGCCTGTCAGTAAAGAGAACTATGAAGCTTGGGGGTAAATGAGGCAGGTTTGAGTTTCATGTAATTAAACCACCAGAGTCCTTCTATTTATAACTCCATCATTTTTACTCTATGGCTAATTTTTTTTTCTAATACTTTAACAGAGTTCAAATCATCCCTTCCTGTTTTTTTTTTTTTAATTATGGAAGTACTGAATCACATTTATATAGGGAAAAAAAACAGATAAGAAGAAAAATCTGATAATATATGGTAGAAAGAGAAAATTCAATAGAGTAAAATACATTCAAATGCAGAAGGGTCCAGGTAGAAACAGGGGCCAGGAAGCGGGGAAAGATTTCTCTCTATTATAAAAGAAGGAAAATGAAAGAAAGAAAACATAAAGGACCCAGTTCTTTAAGTTTGTTAGTTCTTTAAGGATGTTAAGAACACCCCATCTAGTATGTCTGCTTTCTTTGCTGAGTAGTAAGCAAGATGAACTGCTGAAAGTGGAAGGAATCAGGTGGTCTCCGAAATTTGAAACTATCCCAGAAGATTTGAAATAGTTGTTTTGGAGAATGTGAAAATGAGCTGATGATGAAAATGTAAAGATTATCAGGAAATTTTTGAATGACAAACATTTGTAGAAAATAATAAGGTAATTAACAACCAGAATAGGAGTTTCAGGAAATGGGATACTTGAAACTTCAACATTCACAGTTAAAACATTTCCTAGCAAGAAGTAACTGAAATGGAGGGAGAGTCATTAGGGAAGAGCAGATAAAGGAGCTGACTGATGGACTTTGTTGAAAAGATTATTCACACTGACTTTGCAATTACCTTTTAGACAACTTCTTCAATGTGTCCAACCACATATATGTTTTGACTGCATGTAAGCAGCCTCAAAGATGGCCCCAGTGATTCCCATTTATAGGATTCATTTGGTGTTCCTTTGCATGATCCCCTCCCACATTTAATAGAGTAGATCTTGTAACCAGTACAGTATTGTGGAAATAATGCAAATTATTACAAATCATTGAGGGAGATTGACAGTAAAGAGGACCAAAGTGAAGAGAGCTTACTGTTCAAAGGATTCTAGGAAATTGATGCCTGATGTGAGACAATAAACACTTGACCCTCATCTTTTATTTCTCTTTGATCACTTGCTCTGAAAGAAGCTGCCATGCTATGAAATTATTCAGGTGGCCCTCTGAAAATGAACTGAGTCTTTCTACACTGATGACTCAGATGGTAAAGATCTGCCTGCAATGCAGGAGACCCGGGTTCAATCCCTGGGTTGGAAAGATCCCCTGGAGAAGGGAATGGCTACCCACTTCAGTAGTCTTGCCTGGAAAATCCCATGGACAGAGGAGCCTGGCAGGCTACATTTCATGTGGGTTGCAGAGTTGGACATGACTGAGTGACTAACACTTTCACCAAAATAAGGACTGGATTTCCAACCAAGAATCCATAGGAATGGATTCTTCAACACTAGCTGTCAAGTAGAGTACCTTGTACCAGTTACCAATCCTATGAGAGGGCCATAAACACTCCTGCCCATTGCATTTTGGTATTGGAATCACCAGGGGAAACACGACTCAATCAAGTAGTGGATAGAACAGTTTCATTTATAAATAGAAAAGACAGAACAAGATTAGCTTTGTACCACAGTGGAAGAACCCTGTCCCTTCCCCAAGGAAGAGAAACATAACTGTGGGGTTGGCCAGATGCCACATGAGGCACAAGCTTTAAGCAGAAACAAAAGAGATCTCATGGAGTGTCCAACAAGGAAAGAGATTCCCACATAAAGTGGTAAGCTTGTTACCAGCTGTGTGAGCCCTTTATATCTTGGTAAAGAAGCACTCCATGACCAAGACCTATTCTTTACATAGCTGAGTAGGGGTCAAAAAGACTTCATGCATGACTGTTTTTCCCAGCCATAGCCAGAGCTTCAGATGGTTACCATTCTGACCAACATCTTGACTGTAGCCTTATCAGAGACACTGAGCCAGAAGCACAAAGCTAAGCTACTGTAGGATTCCTGACCCAGTAACATGTAACATAATATGTGCTTATTTTTATTTTCAGCCACTGTGTTTTGAAGTATTTTGTATTTAGTGATAGATAACTATGCAAATGTGATTGAACAGTGCTTGAGAAGTCAAATTTTAAATTCCATAGATAACTATCACTTACCAGGATCTGTGAAAAATTCTGTCTCAGGTAACTAGATGGAGAGGGTTCTCATGTCAGGAAGAGTGAGTGTTTTGTGATTCTATAAATCTGAAACAATGGCCAAGGAAGACATTTTGTTACCACAGCTTGAAATTTTTTACAGCCTGAAATGAGCGTGTGGTTATGATCTATGATGCAGTATTAGGGACCTGTGATCATTCCTTCCTCTATGTGTTAGAGTTGAAAAAATTCATCTCTTCAGAGGAAAATCTTAGTTTACTGGATAAGGCACCTTGGGTTCATCATTATTAGGAGGTGGAATAAATTTCTGTTTATTTATCTTTCTTGGGACAACTGAGATTTATTTTTAAAATGTTAGTCTAGTTTCACATCTTGCTTATTTAAATATTAAAGAGAATGACTTTGTACTTTACCAGTCTACCAGCAAGGAAAAATAATAGAACTCAAGTTACTTGTCAGGAATATTAGCTTTGAGGTGATCATTGATCAATTTTTTTTTAAAGTTTATATAAGAAAAAATGTTAATGTGTGGTCTTCTGAAGATTCCTTCAGACTGACTTCTTTTGTTGTTGTTCACCTGGGGGTCAGAAATGCCTTTGGAATCTAATAAATATTACACAATTTCTTAATAAAATATATAATGTTTATACAAAATTTTGATTATAAATGTAGGTGTCAGGAACTTTTAATGGTCTATTGATTTATAACTTCTGCTTCTGATGGTTAAAGTTAATCTTGTATTCAGCTAGTGTTCCCAAATATGCCTCAAATACTTGCTAAAAATGCAGCTGTCTGGATTTTTACCTCAGACCTAGTATACTGGAAACTTCAAAAGAAGAGCCTGCAAAAACTATATATTTTACTATACCCATGGTGATTCTTATGATTGGAAGAATTTTGGAAATATCAGGTGAGTCAGACTATCAAAAAAGTGAATAAATAGACTATGACAATTTAATCCTTGATATATATTATTTAGGCCTTATGATATCAGCCTATATCAATAGACATTATAATATAAATTTTTATTAAGAATGGGTGTGTCTCAGTGTATTATTTGAATATATTTGAGTTGTTCTGTTGGTTACATTTTATTTAAAAGAGTCTCAAACTCAGTGGCATAAAATAAGGATTGCCTTATGTTTATTGATTTCTTGAGTCATAAATTTGGGTGTAAGCACAGTGGAGCTTTCTTGTTCCTGCTGCCTATCTAAGACTCTGCCTGGGAAGACCTAAAGAATTATGGAAACTGAAAAAGCTAGCAGCTAGAAAGATCTGGAGACTTATTCTCATTTGCAATGTCTGGCTTCATATGACTCAAAGAATGAGCTCAGCTGGAATACTGGCTGGAGTGTCTACATGAAATGTCACTATGCGTCTTTATGTTTCTCAAAGCATGGCAGTCTCAGGGGAGTCATGTGTCTTACATGGGATCTCAGGGCTCCAAGAGAGAGCATTCCAACAAATGAGGCGGAATTTTCATGGCTTCTTCTGACATAGCCTTGGAAAATCATGCATCATTCTTTCTACAGTATGCAAGTAATTTTCTAAGGCCAGGCTCTATTCAGTGTTCAGGGAATCTGACCTCACTTAATGTCTTAGCATGAGAAGAGTCAAATAATTTGAGGCCATCTTTAAAACTAACAATTTGTTACAGTTTTCCATAAAAAAAGAACTAATTGTGTGTGTGTGTGTGCGCGCACGCACTTGTGTGCCTGTGTGCTGTGTGTTGTGTGTATGTGTATTCATTATATGCTTTTGGCTGATTACACTGTATGAATAGTTGATATTTTTTAGAAAAAGAAGACCCTGTATGAGATGTTTAACGTGTCACTTCACTGACCATAAGAGCAGCCCTGGCTCAGTGGTAAAGAAGCCACCTGTCAATGCAGGAGACATGGGGTTGATCCCTGGGTTGGGAAGATCCCCTGGATCCCCTGGAGAAATGTCAACCCATTCTAGTATTCTTGCCTGGGAAATCCCATGGACAGAGGAGTCTGGTGGGCTATAGTCCATGGGGTCTCAAAAGAGTTAGACATGACTTACTGACTAAAAAAGAAACAAAATCACTGGTCATGGAGTGCCCAAATTAAACATTATTTCTTGGTGTGTCTGAGAAGGTGTTTATGGATGAGATTAGCATTTCAATCAGTGAGTTCAGTAAAAAGAGATTGTCCTCCCTACTGTGAGTGGACATCAAACCAATTAATGCTTTAATTGAACAAAAGTTGGAGAAAAAACATTTTTGCTTTTTTTTCTTGCCTCACTGTTTGAGCTGAGATAGCTCGTGTCATCTTCTCTTGACCTCATGCTGATATTTGCACCATTGGCTCATATGGTTCTCAGGCTTTTGGACTTGGACTGAATTATAGCACTATAATTCAGTTCACAGATAGCAGATTGTGCCGCTTCTCAACCTCCATAATCATGTGAACCAGATTCTCACAACAAATCTCCTAAGAGTATCAACAATCACATGAAATGGTCAAAATATTCCAGTTCAAGGAAGATTTTCTTAGTTGGATTTGGAAGAAACATCCAACTGTATGTTGCTTATGAGAAATTCACTTTAAATATAAAGACATAAATAACTTAAAAGGAATGAAAAATTTATACTATGCTAATTTTAATCCAAAGAAAGCTTGAAGAGGCTATATAAATGTCAGCCAATGTGGATTCCAGAGAAAATATTACTTGAGATATAGAATGTCATTCCATAATTATTAAAGGGTCAGTTTATCAAGAAGGTGGAATAATCCTAAATGTTTATGCATCTAATAGAGTTTCAAAAAATGTGAAAGGAAAGTTGAAAGAACTGCAAGGAGAACAAAGTAATTCCATTATTAAAGTGAGATTTCAATAGTCTCCTCTCAGTAAACTGTAACTTAAGTAAAAAGAAATCAGGGAGAATATAAAAGACCTGAACAATGCTATCAATGAAATCGACCTGATTGACAAGTTTAGAACAATCTGTCCAAAAACAACAGACTGGATATTGTGTTCAATTGTGCAGGAAATATTTACCAAGATCAACTATAAAACTAGTCTCAATAAATCTATGCATGTGCACTCAGTCGCTCAGTCTTATCTTACTCTTTACACCCCTATGGACTGTAACCAGACAGGCTTCTCTGTCCATAGGATTTTCCAGGTAAGAACACTAGAGTGGGTTGCATTTCCTTCACAATAAATCCATAGGATTTAAATAATACAGAGTATTATTTAACATAATGTAACATAATGGAACTCTAACATAAATTAGATGTTAATACAGATCTGGAAACTCCAAATCTGGAAATTCCAAATATTTGGAAGATAAAGAAAATACTTCTAAATAACCTGGGGATCAAAAAATAAATCAAAACTAAAGTCCAAAATACTTTGAACTGAATGAAAGTAAAGTCACAGCATAACAAAATTTGCTGGATGCCACAAAAGCATTACCAAGGGAGAATTTTGTAGTACTAAATGACTATATTAGACAATATGAAAGTTTCAAATATGAAACATGCACTTCCACTTTAAGAGGTTCAGATCAGATCAGTCACTCAGTCGTGTCTGACTCTTTGCGACCCCATGAATCGCAGCACACCAGGCCTCCCTGTCTATCACCAACTCCCGGAGTTCACTCATACTCACGTCCATCGAGTCAGTGATGCCATCCAGCCATCTCATCCTCTGGCGTCCCCTTCTCCTCCTGCCCCCAATCCCTCCCAGCATCACAGTCTTTTCCAATGAGTCAACTCTTCGCATGAGGTGGCCAAAGTACTGGAGTTTCAGCTTTAGCATCATTCCTTCCAAAGAAATCCCAGGGCTGATCTCCTTCAGATTGAACTGGTTGGATCTCCTTGCAGTCCAAGGGACTCTCAAGAGTCTTCTCCAACACCACAGTTCAAAAGCATCAATTCCTCGGCGCTCAGCCTTCTTCACAGTCCAACTCTCACATCCATACGTGACCACAGGAAAAACCATAGCCTTGACTAGATGGACCTTTGTTGGCAAAGTAATGTCTCTGCTTTTGAATATGCTATCTAGGTTGGTCATAACTTTCCTTCCAAGGAGTAAGCGTCTTTTAATTTCATGGCTGCAGTCACCATCTGCAGTGATTCTGGAGCCCCAAAAAATAAAGTCTGACACTGTTTCCCCATCTATTTCCCATGAAGTGGTGGGACCGGATGCCATGATCTTCATTTTCTGAATGTTGAGCTTTAAGCCAACTTTTTCACTCTCGTTAGGTGATTTTAAAAAGAGCAAATTAAATCCAACATAAATGAAATGAAATAATAAAGATCGTAGTGAAAATCAGAAAGTAGAAAACAGAAACAAAGTAAAAATCAATTAACCTAAAATGTACATCTTTGAGGAAGTTTATAAAATTGATAACATCTATCCAGACTGATCGGGAAAAAAATGAAGAACCAGACTGTCAAAGAAACAGGAGATATGCTATCATGACAGAATCAACAGGTTTTAAAGGGATAATAAAACTTAACAGGCAACACTTTGCTAATAATTCAAACAATTTAAGTGAAATGGACAAATTTCTTGAAAGGTAAGAGTAACAAAACTTTCTCAACAAAAACATGATCTGAATAGCCCTTTCATCCATTAAAGACATTGAACTTAAGGTTAAAAGCCTTCCACAGGGACAACTTGAGGCTTTTATGGCTGTATTGGTATATTCTACCAAAAGCTCAACATTCAAAAACTAAGATCATGACATCTAGTCCCATCACTTCATGGCAAATAGAAGGGGGAAAGGTAGAAACAGTGACAGATTTTGTTTTCCTGGGCTCCAAAATTACTGTGGATAGTGACTGCAGCTATAAAATTAAGACGCTTGCTCTTGGAAGGAAAGTTATGACAAACCTAGACAACCTATGAAAAGCAGAGACATCACTTTTCTGACAAAGGGCCATCTAGTCAAAGCTATGCTTTTTCCAGAAGTCATGTATGGATGTGAGATTTGGACCATAAGGAAGGTTAAGGGCCGAAGAATTGATGCTTTCAAATTGTGGAGCTGAAGAAGACTCTTGAGAGTTCCTTGTACTGCAATGAGATCAAACCTGTCAATCCTAAAGTAAGTCAACCCTGACTATTCATTGAAAAGACTGATGCTGAAGTTGAAACTCCAATACTTTGGCCATTTGATGCAAAGAGTTGACTACATGCAAAAGACCCTGATGCTGAGAAGGATTGAGGGCAGGAGAAGAAAGGGGTGTCAGAGGATGAAATGGTTGGATGGCATCATCCACTCAATGGACATGAGTTTGAGCAAACTCTGGGATATAGTGAAGGAGATGAGAGCCTGGTGTGTGGCAGTTTATGGGGTTGCAATGAGTCAGACACAACTGAACAACTGAAAAACAACAACCATTCATGGAAGGAAGGAATAGTAAAAAATCTATACAAATTCTTATTGAGAAAAACAACATCATTGGAGTGACCAGTTTACAATCAAAATGAGATATCACTTGCTATAGACTGTCTTTTTAAATGTTAAACATATGTTTACTACATAATTTAGATATTTCACTCCTAGGTATTAATACCCAAGAAAAATAAAAAGCATTTATTTGTATAAAAACTCCTACAAAAATGTATGCAGCAGCTATATTTGTAATAATCCAAAACTGGAAAAAATACTCATAAACTGGTAAGTATATAAAAAAAACAACTGTTATATACATCTAGAAGAATACTCAACAGTAAGATTGAAGGTGAAATCAATATACACAATTACATCATCATACTGAATTATATTAGATAGGCAAATAATAATACTGTGTGATTCCAATTATATATAATTCTAGAAAATGAAAACTAATCTTTTAGTAGTACCAGAAGTTACATCAGTGTATACGTGGGGATAAGATAAAACACATTAATGGGGAAGGGTGAGAGATTACAAAGGGGCTTGAGGAAATTTCTATGTAATGTGAATGCTCATTTCTGGGCTTGTGATGAAGGCCTAAAGTGTGTATACTGATTATTCTTTTTATGTGCAGTGCTAATATTTTCAGAGCTACAGCATTCTGTGGAGAGTCATTGTTTTTGCTGCTGTTCAGTTGCTAAACTGTGTCTGATTCTTTGTGGCCCCAAATACTGTAGCCCACCTGCTTAGTCTGTCCATGGAATTTCCCAGGTAAGAATATTGGAGTGGGTTGCCTTCCTTCACCACGGGATCTTCCCAACACAGGGATCAAATCCGCAACTCCTGCTTGACAGATGAATTCTTCACCACTTAGCCATGAGGGAAGCTTAGTGGCGGGTCATGAAAGTGAAAGTGAAGTCTCTCAGTCATGTCCGACTCTTTGCGACTCCATGGACTGTAGCCGACCACACTCCTCCATCCATGGGATTTTCCAGGCAAGAGTACTGGAGTGGGTTGCCATTGCCTTCTCCAGGAGGGTCATAGATGACCTTATTTTCCAAACTGTAGTAACAGATCTACTATACAGCTGGCATTCCATATCCAAGGATTCCAAATCCACAGATTAAACTAATTGTGGATGAAAACTATTTGGAAATAAATTCCAGGGAGTTCCAAAAAGCAACATTTGAATTTTATTTGTGCACCAACAACAATTTCCATAGCATTTGCAACTATTTACATAGCATTTACATTGTTTTAGGTATTTAGGTAATCTAGACATGATTTAAAGTATACAGGAAGTTACATGCAAATACTACACCATTTTATATAAAGAACCTGAGCATTCATGAATTTGGTATCCATAGAAGTCCTGAAACCAGACTCCCTCCAGATACTGAGGTGAGACTAAATTTTTCTAAATGGCAGATGACTTATTACCAAATGTTAAATTTATATCTATTTTCACTAACAGAAAATTTTTGTAAATTTTATATTTTAATGGTTCAGTTCAGTTCATTTGCTTAGTTGTGTTTGACTTTTTGCAATCCCATGAACTGCAGCACGCCAGTCTTCCCTATCCATCACCAACTCCTGGAGCTTACTTAAACTCATGTCCATTGAGTTGCTGATGCCATCCAGCCATCTTATCCTCTGTGGTCCCCTTCTGCCCCTGCCTTCAATCTTTTCAAGCATCAGGGTCTTTTCAAATGAGTCAGTTCTTCGCATCAGGTGGTCAAAGTATTGGAGTTTCAGCTTCAACATCAGTCCTTACAATGAACACTCAGGACTGATTTCAATTAGGATGGACAGGTTGGATCTCCTTGCAGACCAAGGGACTCTCAAGAGTCTTCTCCAACACCACACTTCAAAAGCATCAATTCTCCATTGCTAAGCTTTCTTTATAGTCCAACTCTCACATCCATATATGCTGCTGCTGCTGCTGCTAAGTAGCTTCAGTTGTGTCCGACTCTGTGGCACCCCAGAGACAGCAGCCCACCAGGCTCTGCCGTCTCTGGGATTCTCCAGGCAAGAACACTGGAGTGGGTTGCCATTTCCTTCTCCAATGCATGAAAGTGAAATCACTCAGTCGTGTCTGACTCCATATATGACTATTGGAAAAACCATAGCTTTGACTAGATGGATTTTTGTTGGCAAAGTAATGTCTCTGCTTTTTTTTTTTTTTTTTGCTATGTAGGTTGGTCATACTTTTCTTCCAAGGAGCAAGCATCTTTTAAGTAATGCTCAAAATTCTCCAAGCCAGGCTTCAACAGTACATGAACCATGAAGATCCAGATGTTCAAGCTAGATTTAGAAAAGGCAGAGGAACCAGAGATCAAATTGCAAACATTTACGGCTGCTGCTGCTGCTAAGTCGCTTCAGTCATGTCCAACTCTGTGTGACCCCATGGACTGCAGCCTACCAGGCTTCTCCGTCCATGGGATTCTCCAGGCAAAAACACTGGAGTGGGTTGTTATTTCCTTCTCCAATGCATGAAAGTGGAAAGTGAAAGTAAAGTTGCTCAGTCGTGTCTGACTCTTAGCGACCCCATGGACTGCAGCCTACCAGGCCCCTCCATCCGTGGGATTTTCCAGGCAACAGTACTGGAGTGGGGTGCCATTGCCTTCTCCCAAACATTTACTAGATCATCAAAAAAACAAAAGAGTTCCAGAAGAACATCTACTTCTGCTTTATTGACTACACCAAAGCCTTTGACTGTGTGGATCACAATAAACTGTGGAAAATTCTTCAAGAAATGGGAATAGCAGACTATCTTACCTGTCTCCTGGGAAATCTGTATACAGGTCAAGAAGCAACAGTTAGAACTGGACATGCAACAACAGGCTGGTTCCAAATTGGGAAAGGATTACATCAAGGCTGTATATTGTCACCCTGCTTATTTAACTTATATTCAGAGAGTATATCATGCGAAATGGCAGGCTAGATGAAGCACAAGATAGAATCAAGATTGCCAGGAGAAATATCAATAACCTCAGATATGCAGATGACACCACCCTTATGGCAGAAAGTGAAGAGGAACGATGGAGTTTCTTGATGAAAGTGAAAGAGAAGAGTGAAATGTTGGTTTAAATCTCAACATTCAGATAAGATCATGGCATCCAGTCCCATCAATTCATGGCAAATAGATATGGAAATATTCAAAACAGTGAAAGCCTTTATTTTGGGGAGCTACAAAATCACTACAGATGGTGACTGCTGCCATGAAATTAAGACACTTGTTCCTTGGAAAAAAAGCTATGACCCACCTAGACAGCAAATTAAAAAGCAAATTTTAATGGTATTTTATACTAATAGTGAATTTTTTGACATTTGAAGCAAGTTAGTTATAAAATTATGAATTACACATTTGTATTTGAGGAGAACAACTTGAATATCTTTGGAATGGAGTAAAATTTCTGAAAAACATGTTAAATGAGTGGGTTTTAAGTCCAATTTGCTCAGTGAGAAGAGTTCTTTAATAGCTATTCAGTGATAATCATGTTGAAAATAATATTTTAATGGAGTATCGGGTTCTATTTAGTATAATTTAGTATTAGAATTATTTAGAATAATTTAGTATTCATCAGGTATATAAAAAATAGAATAATTTGAAACTTAAAAATCCAAAATAATTAAATGATATAGCACACTGATTTCTAGAAATATATCAGAAAGTGCCAACAGAATTATTTGTTAACAAGCAAAAACTCATAAAAATTGGAAATGCTTTTCATTAAAAACATATAATGAGTTTTATACAGCCTGTGAATATTTTTGCAGTTTTATTTTTCAGACACTATAAAAAATCATTTATCATTTTAATTTACTGACATGTCAAAAAGGAATATTGCATAACTATTTTCAAAATCATGTTTAACAATCTGACCTAATGCATTATGTGCTTGAGAATCAGCTGTCAAGGCGATATTTAAAAAATTAAAAGTAATATAGATGACTCAAAACTAAAAGCATCTTTGGCTATAACAGGAAGAAGAATGATAATACTTAAAGATTTTAGAATGTGATCTGTTATTTAATAGGGAATATATGTGATACATTTTATGAAAAAAAAATAGATCTCCATGAAGAACAATTTCTTAGTAAAAGTTTTGCTTTGAAATGAATTACTAAGATAATTTCTGATAAACTCAAGGCTACTTTGAAGGTTGATTATCTACCATTTTTCCTAAAAAAAAAATAATGTTTCAATAAGGCAACTCCTCATCTGAACTTACCTATTTCTGTTAATTATATTAACTTTCTTCCAGAAATGAAGTCTCAAAATACAGATGCCTGCTCCTTTTTGTTCATTCTTTGTCTCCTGTTAATGGCAATTCACTGAACTTGCAGTTTCCCTCACTTTGAGGTCACCCATGTGCAGCCAATGCATTAGTCACATAGCATCAGCCACTGTTGCCCTTATGACTCCATGCTTAAACTATTTTAATGGAGATTTCAGTATCCATGAGATAGTATCCAAAATCCTCACTGGGTTTAAGGCCTTCTGAAATCTTCTCTGTGGAAATCATTAAGACCCTCAAGGCATTCAGATTCCTGACTAAGAGCAAAATAATCTCCCACTGGCAAAATTATCTGTCTCTGTCCCCTGCCTCTTCTGCCCTCAGGAGGGCTGTATTGAAGTCATTAGTGTTTTTTCTCTTAGGACTTTGTGAAGACTCCAGGACACCAATGGACTTTTGCTAACATGGCTCCATTCCAATCTCAATAAATGAATGATGTGAATCCCAAAGACAATTCAAAGAGGATTTTTGCTATGACCTAATCAAGACTGTCAACTCTCTTCTCCAGTTCAACTCAGCTAGCTCCATATTATCAAAGCAGTTCTAATAATATTATCTATAAAATAAAGTTAGTCAAAAATATTTATTAGAGTTTACTAAGTGTCAGGTGCTGGCCTTTGTATTTACATAAATTATTTTATTGAAACTTCTTATTTAACCTTTGAATAAATTTCAATTATGATAATTAAAGAAATAAGTTTTAGAAACTTTAAGGAACATGCCCAAGATCACAGATCTAGGTACTGAGGAAATCAAAATAGAAATCTGTGTGTCAAGATTCTCCCAACTCCTCTATATTATTTTATATACATATTTCCATCTTATTCAATTTATTCCAAAATGCATCAGGGAATTTGTTGGAAAATAAACATGTAGTTACTTATATAAAAACACCACCAAACAAACCTTGACTAATGTTTTCGTATCACTTATCTCTTCAGAAAAGCTAACTGTCAGATTACATTTAATTTAACCATGTAACTATTCAAAATTCTCCAAGTCAGGCTTCAACAATACGTGAACTGTGAAATTCCAGATGTTCAAGCTGGTTTTAGAAAGTCAGAGGAGCCAGAGATCAAATTGCTAACATCTGCTAGATCATTGAAAAAGCAAGAGAGTTCCAGAAAAACATCTATTTCTATTTTATTGACTATGCCAAAGCCTTTGACTGTGTGGATCACAATAAACTGTGGAGAATTCTGAAAGAGATGGGAATACTAGAACACCTGACCTGCCTCTTGAGAAACCTATATGCAGGTCAGGAAACAACAGTTAGAACTGGACATGGAACAACAGACTGGTTCCAAATAGGAAAAGGAGTATGTCAAGGATGTATATTGTCACCCTGCTTATTTAACTTATATGCAGAGTACATCGTGAGAAATGCTGGACTTGAAGAAGCACAAGCTGGAATCAAGATTGCTGGGAAAATATCAATAACCTCAGATATGGAGATGACACCACCCTTATGGCAGAAGTGAAGAGCAACTAAAAAGCCTCTTGATGAAAGTGAAAGAGGAGAGTGAAAAAGTTGGCTTAAAGTTCAACATTCAGAAAACGAAGATCATGGCATCTGGTCCCATCACTTCATGACAGATAGATGGGGAAACAGTGGAAACAGTGTCAGACTTTATATTTTGGGGGCTCCAATATCACTGCAAATGGTGATTGCAGCCATGAAATTAAAAGATGCTTAATCCTTGGAAGGAAAGTTATGACCAACCTAGATAGCATATTCAAAAGGGCTATGGTTTTTCCAGTAGTCACGTATGGATGTGAGAGTTGGACTGTGAAGAAAGCTGAGTGCCGAAGAATTGATGCTTTTGAACTGTGGTGTTGGAGAAGACTCTTGAGAGTCCCTTGGACTGCAAGGAAATCCAACCAGCCCATCCTAAAGGAGATCAGTCCTGGGTGTTCATTGGAAAGACTGATGCTGAGGCTGAAACTCCAATACTTTGGCCACCTCATGCGAAGAGTTGACTCATTGGAAAAGACCCTGATGCTGGGAGGGATTGGGGGCAGGAGGAGAAGGAGATAACAGAGGATGATATGGCTGGATGGCATTACCGACTCGATGACATGGGTTTGGGTGAACTCCGGGAGTTGGTAATGGACAGGGAGGCCTGGCGTGCTGCAATTCATGGGGTCACAAAAAGTCAGACATAACTGAGGGACTGAACCGAACTGAACATGAGAAAGAATAAGAATGCTCTAGTTATAATGGTTTCTCACTTTCTCTTATTATTTCATGCTCCCTCTGCTTGTGTGAACATTGGTATGGTTGTACATTTTGCACCAGAAGCCATGAGTCAACTGAATACTCAAGTGTGGATCTGGAATTAAGGCTGGTTCCCTTCATTACTACAAAAGAATGTGCTTTAGTTGTGAAATGGATATATAAATTCTTATCAAGGACCAATGGGGAAAAAAAAATATAGTGCATGCAAATCTTCCTTAAGGATAATTGCTCTTTCTTCAACATATTTCTAAATCTATTTCTTTTTTATCTTTCTCATGACTACTACCATAAATTTTAATACTTGTCTATTGTCCAGATTATTTCACTGACTCTTAATTGGTCTTCCATCTTTAGTTTTCCTTCAGTATTTTGTATGTATGACACCAGGCAAGATTTTCTGAAACAGTATATCATGCCACTCCCTTTCCCCATATTTGCGTGAGTCCTTATTATCTCCTCTGAGATGGGTAAAGGGCATTTAACATTTATTTTTCTCTCCAGACCAAAAAAAAAAAAAAAAAAAAAAGCACAGGAGCACTTCCATAATTTTCCTTATACATATATTTTAAAAAATTAAGATATGAATAAATGAATGAGCAAATAAAGTCTCATATGGTATAGACATCACATATAAACTGCACATTGTATTTCATTGCCCTTTTACATTCTTTAAATACTGTTCTGACTAATTTGAGGGAATTAGTCCAGATCTCTCTAGTGGGTGAAATTTGAATTTTTTACATATTTTCATGATATGTGAGCACTATCATAACCCACAATTGTGAGATTTACAAGTTTTAAATTGTGTTCATGAATCTTTGGTAATGTTCATTGTTGTTCAATCACTCAGTCGTGTCCAACTCTTTGGACTGCAGCACACCAGGCTTCCTTGCCCTTCATCATCTTCTGGCGTTTGCTCAAACTTATGTCCATTGAATCGGTGATACCATCCAACCATTTTGTCCTCTGTCATCCCCTTCTCCTCCTGCAGTCTTTCCCAGCATCAGGGGCTTTTCTAATGAGTTCATAAATCTTCAGTAACAATCCCTTTCAAAATTGGAGCCTAATTCACCTCCTTTCACAGGTACATTGGACTTTGGGTTGTTCAGTTCTCATGAATAGAATCTGGTGAAAGTAACAATGGGTGACTTGTAAGAATAGAATGTAAAAGGCATTGTGGTTTTTTCCTTCTCTCTCTTGGATCACTCACTTTAGGAAAAGCCAGTTGCCATGAAGACACTCAAAGAAATCTACAGAGTGGACCATGTGCTGGGAAACTGAGATCTCCTCCTTCTGTAAGGAAGGGAGATCACCTGACAAGTCCTTGTGAGGGAGCTTGGAAGCAGATTTTCCAGTGTTGGTCAAACATTTAAATGATTGCAATCGCAGCCAACACCTTCACTGCAATGTTATGAGAGATCCTAAAACAGAACCATCCAGCTAAACAGCTCCTGTTTTTAAAATCATGGATATAATAAGAAAATAAATGTTTATTTGTTTAGGCCATTACATTTTGTAGTAATTTGTACATAAAAAATAGACAATTCATATAGCACTTTAGGCAGATTTTATTTTAAAATTAGTGTGTGGAGGACACAAGGAGTATTGTCAGAAATAATTGATCTGTTTCCTTTATTTTTTTTTTTACACACAGAAATTAATAGTCATTATGTCAAGAACATAGCAACATTTCTAGGCTGTATTTGGAGTACAGAGCTGGAAAATGTATATCATACTGACATCATCATCATTCTTACAAAATAATATTAAAAATAAACTATTTGAAAATAACATTCTTGTAGCCAATGATGTTTATTAAGCCACTGAACATATCCCAGCTCTTAGGGACTCAGATACTATAGCAGTTTGTTTGCCACAAATATTCCGCTTGTAATATTTTCTTTCTTTCTTCCCTTTATTTTTATAAACTCCACATTCTAAATGACTTATTCATTGTGGATTATATTTTCACAAACATGACATATATGAAGTCCTATAGAATGACTGATCAGTATTATAGTTGATTTGCAAAGTATGTTTTCAAACTCAAATGCTAACCATTTGCTCCCTTTTTGAATTAAGCTTAAATTAGATTTATACTTTATTTTATTCAGGTAATGACAAAACAATTTTGTAGAATGTGGAAATATTTTTTTATAACAACCACAATAACTTTGTAAAGAGTGAGTTAAGCCATGATATAAGATGAACTCTTTAGTCAACATGCAATTTTGTGTTTATTTATAGAAATAGATATCAATTGTGGTCCCATATTCCAAATATTTTTCATGAGAATAACAAAACAAAATAACAAAGCTTTTTTGAAATAGGATACAAACAAAAGGATTTTTATATCCCTTTCAAAGCTCATTAAATAAGACGGTGATTTTTTTTTATTCTTATTTTAGACAATTGTATTTATTCATCCTCCTCTTACATAAATGTGAAGCTAACAATAATATTCAAAAAAGAAAACTCATCAGCCTTATGGAAAGAGACAGCTTGTCATTCTCCACTTCCATATCTACATTAATTTGGTTTTAATTTTTGCAGTTCTTCCATTTATCCAGGAACTGAGGCTTGCATTTTTTTTAAACTTGTGAGGGAATTCTAAATATGTTTACATGGCAAACAGAATAGTTTCAAATTGTGTACAGCAAGAAAACCCTCAACTATGGTAAAACTCCATCCTGTGTGCTGTAGGGGGACTTTATACATGTTTGTTTTATTGTTTTTAATTTGCATATCTTCTGTCTGTCCTTAAATTAGATGTGGGATCTTAATAATTTCACTTGAAACTCAAAGCCCAGATTTTGCTGTGTGAGGAAGTTTCTGAATAAGACATCAAGTTTCCAGCCATCAGAGGATAATTTATTGATACTTGTCAAAAGGAAGTATCAGTCTAACAGAAATCAAGACAAAAGGAATGCCTGATGAATTTTCTTTGAAGTGCCTTTTATAAAAGTCCTTGGTAATACATATTGATGAACTCCAAATTGTCTTGCCTGAAGGGAAAAGAAAGTAGACTGCTTTACACTGTCTTATAAATATTCATCAAAAGAACAAGACTTATGTTTCCAGGCGTGAGGTGAATGATTACGGTTGTATGATTGCCTTGGAATCTGGATAATTAGTAAAACAGCCGTTGACAGTTAGAGAATTTTAAACTTGGTATCTTGCCGTCACTTCATTTGGAGTCAGAGACAAAGCTTCCTATACAAAAGGGAAACAGTTTTTAGAGGGTGATGGATTGATATTATCAAGTTCTAGGCATCGGTTGTGTCCATTGTTGGCTTATTGTTTTGTTCAGCTGAAAATCAAAACAAAAGTGATTTCCTTTGTTTTATTTCCTTTTTGTTTTATTTATTTATTGCTTGCCAATTCATTTTGGTCTAAAGAAACAGTACCAGTCTTGCTAAGAATGATTTGCTGGATCTATGTCTTAATTACAACCCAAACACTAGAGAGGATAGAATAACTCTATCCAAACATACAGAAAGAGTAGTTTTGTGTGGTTGTTTTTTCTCTGGTATTGTTGTCATTTTGCTTATTAAGACACACTTTGAACGATTGCCCTGCATTTATTTTGATTATGAAGTCCATATGATTAAAGATCAAATTTGATTAAATAGATATGGAGTATTCCACCCACTTGGAGAAGGTGATGGCACCCTACTCCAGTACTCTTGCCTGGAAAATCCCATGGACAGAGGAGCCTGGTAGGCTGCAGTCCATGGGGTTGCGAAGAGTCGGACACGACTGAGCGACTTCACTTTCACTCTTCACTTTCATGCATTGGAGAAGGAAATGGCAACCCGCTCCAGTGTTCTTGCCTGGAGAGTCCCAGGGACGGGGGAGCCTGGTGGGCTGCCGTCTATGGGGTCGCACAGAGTCAGACACGACTGAAGCGACTTAGCAGCAGCAGCAGTCCATATCAACAACCAGGAAAAGTACTATCACTCAAACTGGTTGTAAATTTCTCCTGTCCCTTGTTTCATAAACTATCCTCTAACTAGTTAGGACAACATTCCATTCTCAGACAACATTATCCTTTACAGTGTTTAGCACTTAAAAGCAATTAAGCAAATATAATATCTTCCTTGAAGCAAATAGTTGCTCAGCTTAAGCAACTGAAACTAATTAGCTCTGCTGAATGAAAGACATATTCGGCAAGTGTTTGAAGAATATATTCTTTATCTTGAGCAGAAATAAGCACCTGTGTTGCCATTACAGTCCGAGGAAGACTCTACATCCTGCAAGTTGATTATCTATTTTGTGTAGATCCAAAAGTAAAAATGTGAATTCAAATTGACATGTATCTGGGAGTAGAATGAGATAGAACAAATAATAATAATAATAAGAGAAAGACAGATTAAGTGACTTTCCTAGAAAATGTTTATGTATTTTTCTCAAAACTCTGTTTGTTTGTTTTTTTTGTAAGGGAGACTTGGCTGCTATCAAGACCTTGGCCAGAAACATACAGAGGATTTGAATCACCCTGCAGCAATGAGCTGTGATAAACATAGAGTATAACAAAGATGGTGATGAGGGCATCGGTGTTTTTGTAAAGGCGATCATATAGTTTCGTAAGTAAAGTTACATTTTCCAAAGCAAAGGAATCATCTTGCATTCACACTCTCTTTTCTGTCTTTCTCTCTTTTTTCAATCTTGCACTTGGTTTAATGTGCTGTATAATTCATCTCATTCTGTATCTATGAAAAATAGTTTGGGAAAAAAAAGACTCTCATAAGGCATATGGTGTCAGCAGTCTGGAACACTTAGATTGATCATACAGAACACCTAGATGAATTCAATATGGAATAGAAACAAACCAAGAACAGCCTGTGAACTGAAGTGTCAGTATCTCGGAGGAAATCGATTATTTTTCTCTCATTTCTGAGAAACCACCACTGAGACACATACCAAGTATCTAATGATATCATTTTTAGGCCATTTTTCCAAGTCTCAGAGGAAAAAAAAAATCTCAATTTAAAATATAAATGAGGGCTTGCAGGGAAATGAGTAGGGCAGGAAAAAGGAACAGACAGTAAAATATTTAAAACTGTGCTTTATTGGCCACTTTAACCTGAAACTACGTAATGTCAAACATTGCCTCACAGTGTGCAACCTGTGGGGCATAAAAGTATTATAGTTGAAATATTTCAAATGTCTAGATGCAGGGAAAGGCTACAACATTTGGAAAATATGGGAGAGCACGACACTCACTGAACCACAACTCTGGTGGGATTTCTGTTGCTGCACTGTGTTGGCTTGGGTTTCCCCAGTGGCTCAGGGATAAAGTATCAGCCTGCAATGCAAGAGACACGAGTTTAATCTCTGGGTCAGGATGATCCCCTGGAGAAGGAAATGGGAACCCACTCCAGGATTCTTGCCTGGAGAATCCCACGGACAGAGGAGTCTGGTGGGCTACAGTCCATGGGGTCACAAAGAGTTGGACATGACTTAGCGACTAAACAACAATCCAGGTGAGAGAATTTGCAGGTATCACTAAGAGGGCATGTGATGCAAGGAAAGTAATGAGTTATTTAACTTTACAGAACTTTTCTGGTAGTGACTCAAATGCCATATGCTGTTCAGTGATTCACTGATGCTGTTCAGTGATTCACTGAAGAGAATAATAAGCTTTAATTATATTTAGTGATGATAGAAGGTGGGAGGTTTCAGATGAGGCCTACATTCACAAGAGGAAGAATATAGATGGGAATAAACGATGAAAAAAAAAAAAGTCCACATCCTTCCAGGATCAAGTTAATGCTAATAACTACAAATATAAATAGAGCAAGTTATCATGTTTTTATCAGACAAAATAGGGATGATAGAAGCAATATACTGGCATGGTCTTAGTAGAGAGGTACTTGCATTTCATGCTTGCTGGAGTGAAAATTGATGCAAAGTTTGCAGGAAGTATCAACATCCCTGAGGGGAAAAGAAAGCACACTCCTTATCAAAGAGAATACACCACTAGACATTTATCAAGAGAAAATTCACAGGAAATTATGTTAAAGTGTATATATAAGAAGATTCATAGAATAGTATTTAAATAGAAAAAAATACTAGAAACAATTCAAATGACTAATAGCAGATAACTGCTTCAAAACATTGTGCTGTATCATATATATATAATCTATATATCTATATCTATATATATAATCTCTCTATATATCTATATAATATTTGGGCTTCCCTGGTGGCTTAGACAATAAAGAATTCACCTGCAATGTAGGAGACCAGGGTTCAATCCCTGGGCAGGGAAGATCCCATGGAGAAGGGAATGGCAACCCATTCCAGTATTCTTGCCTGGAGAATCTCATGGACAGAGGAGACTGGTAGACTACAGTCCAGAAGAAAATATTTAATAGACTTTATAAAAGTTATATCTATATAAAATTATATATTACATGAGAGGTGGACATATATGTGTGTTTAGCTTCACCTATCGATTATTTATTTATCTAGATGATTTTATGAGATGAATTGAATCCCCCCAATTTTTTATGTTGAAATCCTAGCCCCCAGTTCCTCACAATGCAACTATATTTGGAGATGGGCTTTTAATTATAAGAGATGAGGACACATACAAGCGCTGAGGGAAGACTTGTGAAGACAGAGGAAAGAGGGTTTTCTGCAATGCCAAGGAGATAGACCTCAGAAGAAGCTAACCCCATCAACACTTTCATTTTGGATTTTTTTAGCTTACAGAATTGTCAGAAAATAAATTTTTGTTCTTTAAGCTGTGGTACTCTGCTATGGAAGCCAGAGGAAATTAATACAGATACGTACCAGTCAACTTTCAAAAGTAGTAATCTTCAGATATTTTTTTCTTAGTAGCCTCTTTTTATTTTAGCATGCATGTATATTATTTGTATAATTTAAAAGGGAGAGGGATAAAATGGAAGATTGGAAGGGACATAAGCACACTACTATATATAAAATAAATCACTAATAATTGTATAGCACAGGGAAATCTTCTCAATACCTTGTAATGGCCTATATGAGAAAAGAATCTAAAAAAGAGTAGATATATGTATATGTATAACTGATTCACTTTGCTGTACAGCTGAGATTAATACAAAATTGTAAATCAACTGTGAAAGTATATGAAAGTATTAGTCACTCAGTCTTGTCCAACTCTTTGCAAATCCCATGGACTATAGCTGGCCAGGCTCCTCTGTCCAAGGATTTCTCCAGGCAAGAATACTGGAGTGGGTTGCCATTCCCTTCTCCAGGAGATCTTTGCAACTCAGGGATTGAACCCAGGTCTTCTACATTGCAGACAGTTTCTTTGCTCTTTGAGCCACAAGGGAAGGATATATGTATATATATGTCCTGTTATTATATATGTATATAATAAAAGAGAAGGAAAAATGCCAGATTATCTTATTTGTGAAACACTTGCAAAAGAAGTGCCTGATGCTGGATTTTCAGAGCAAGAGCTATGGAATGGGCAAAAAAGGAAATATTAGGTATACAGGTGCCATGATGAAAATATCAAGTCCATAGTTTTTATCAACTTAATCCTTTTGGGTGTTGAGGACAGAAATGGAGCTGCAGTCCAGAAAAAGTTTTCCTTCATCAACCAGCTCCATGATGTTAGACTGCTCCATTGAACTCTGTGGTATTCAATCTCTGAGTGACTGAGGAAAAGTGACACTGTCCTGAAATGATAACTTTCTGCAGTTTTTGGAAAAGAGTAGAACACAATAGGTAGAGAAAGTATAACATTTTCTTGTGTGGGGATTATTTCCTTCAAGAATTATATTAAGATTTAAGGATAAAACACTAGAAGCATCATATTATTCACATTCAATTTTACTCAGAAGCTAATTTTGTAAGTTTTTGCTAAGGCTGTCATTTCTTGTTTCAAATGGAATCCGACAATATCTCCATTTAAATAGTTTCAAATCATAGTAACTATAGCAGAGCTATCTGGTTGAAAATAAGTAGGACAATCTTCTCCTTGGACAGATCCCAAGTTCCTTGTCAGTAGAAGCCTTGTGTTCTGAAACATTTTACCCTATAGCATCTAGCAGATTTCTAGACATGAAACAACTCTTCATAAATACATTTTGACTGATTTATTTCAAAAGTGAGATTGACAAACTACATCTTAATAATTTCCTTTGCTTCATCACTTTACTAATTGGTATAGGTGCCCAACATTGTGGTAGCAATGTTGAGGTTCCTGAGTTTAAAAGGCACCAATCAAATCCATCTAAGAGATATGTCATTCTCCCCCTTAAAAATGAATAAAACTCAGAATATTGAGTTAGAGAATTTGCCCTGGAAATGTCAATGTCAGATGTGTACTAGCTAGAGAATAGGACATGGAGGTGACAGTCAAACTGGATTCAGCATGGTCATTTATCAAAAGTTTGAACTGTCTGTGCATCGGGTACTTTTTATTCTATGGGAAAATTCAAAGTAATCCCATCTTCTGAATCCAACACATTCTCTAAAATTCCTTTTAAACATGTTAATACCTTAAAGAATGTAGATTTCTTTGTAAAGAAGGAATACTTGAATATGTGTCAAATGAAAAATATCATAAATGCTTAGGAAATACATCAGGGAGGCTTTGGTAAAATATTTCAGAGGGAGAAAATAATTTTCTTGGCATCCAGCTTTTTTAATTTTAACCTAAGATTCTTGATAACGCTATACAATTGTGTAGGACCTATTAGCTTTGTGTCTCAATTGTATAGTTGCCTTAGATAATTATTTATAATATGGCTTAAGTTTTACATATGTACACATTAAATTCTAAGACATTTTACTTCTAGAAATATGTGTATATATATATATATATATATATGCATAATTTGGGGGAGGTTTAATCTGCATAGTGGACCATATGTTCCTCTCTTACTTGGTTTTCAAAAATTTAATTAATACTTAAAGTGTCACTATGGGGAAAAGATAAGAATTTGTGCTTTCTTCTGAGAAAATAAATGTAGTGAAATTTGTTTTAAAACACAAATCACGTCACAGGGAAAATGTATATCAATCAAAACCACCTTCTTTTGACATGGCCCAGAACCCAGAGGACTGTCAGTTTCCTCTGTCTTTCCTTCTTGTCCTTTGTTTATTAGTGATTCGGCCTATTGATCTCTGCCATCTGTCCGGTGCTGACCAGCCTGGCCCTGCCCTCTTCACCTCCCCCAAGAAACTCATCTGGCCCCCATCCCACCCCCATGCCCAGCTTTGTTCTCCTACCACTCTGCCTCATACCAATTTCACTGTTATACTTTCAGCCTGACTTAGTTTTAACCACTAACATAAACTATATACATCTTCAAAATTTATGAAAATTATGAAATTTTTGCCACAAATGGTGCAAAATATGTTACACATATATTAAACCAAGAAGTATTTTAAGAAAGGCTGTAAAGCTTTGACTTCATTAAAAGAACATAAAAAGCTACCTAGATCATGAACAAAGGGTACCAGAAGCTTTGGTGCAGATATAGCTTTAGTCAAGTTCTGATGTATAAATGCGAAATCTTACATAAAAATTCATTTGAAAGCACCATGATTTATATTTAATAAGTGTTTATTTATTTTTAAATATTCTGATGAAATTTTTAATATCGCTGTTTGGTTTTAATCTCTCCAATTGAAGAGGACAAACATTAACTAAAACAAAAACTTTAAATGGAAAACTATTTTATTCAAAGTTCCAAAAAATATAATTATACCCAATTAAACTTCCAAATGTAGTTTTCAAAATGAAGTTGTAGTATTTAACTTTTGAACTTATTAAAGTTTAAAACTGCGCTTATACTTTTGCTAGACAATAGACTTTAAAATCCTTCATTACAAAACATGCTTAGTCACTCAGTCGTGTCTGACTCTTTGTGACCCCATGGATTGTAGCCCACCAGGCTCCGATCCACAGAATTTTCCAGCCAAGAATACTGGAGTGGGTTGACATTGCCTACTCAAGGGGATTTTCCAGACCCAGGGATCGAACCCACATCTCTTGCATCTCCTGTATTATCAGGTAGATTCTTTACCACTGTTAACACCTAGTAAGCCCTAGAAAAAGAAAATGTTATACTTTCTCTACCTATTGTGTTCTACTCTTTTCCAAAAACTGCAGAAAGTTATCATTTCAGGACAGTGTCACTTTTCCTCGGTCACTCAGAGATTGAATACCACAGAGTTCAATGGAGCAGTCTAACATCATGGAGCTGGTTGATGAAGGAAAACTTTTTCTGGACTGCAGCTCCATTTCTGTCCTCAACACCCAAAAGGATTAAGTTGATAAAAACTATGGACTTGATATTTTCATCATGGCACCTGTATACCTAATATTTCCTTTTTTGCCCATTCCATAGCTCTTGCTCTGAAAATCCAGCATCAGGCACTTCTTTTGCAAGAAACATGACTCTTGTTTGGACCTGCTCCAAGGGCACTATTTCTCTTACCCATCAGAGCAGCCTTGCTCTGGCCCTTCTCTGCTGAATCACTCCCCACAGGGATGGAGAACCTGGGAAAAGGATTCTGGGGCCAGGAGGAGGTGCTATGATATCACGTTTGGTCCTCAACACATAGTGGATAACTGATAAACATTGGTTCATTTTTGTTGGGCTTCCCAGGTGGCTCAGCAGTAAAGAATCCACAGGAGACACAAGAGATGTGGGTTCAATCCATAGGATGGGAAGATCCCCTGGAGGAGGAAATGGCAACCAACTCCAGTATTCTTGGCTGGAGAATGCTATGGACAGGAGCCCAGGGGGCTACAGTTCAGGGGGTTGCAGAGAATTGGACACAGCTGAATGACTGAGCACGTTGGTCCCTTTTCCTGAGTAGGCTTTTGCATGCCCTCCAGGATTTATTGTGGTTCTGATTATAAGTTATTTTTTGACTTTTGTGTTTGAATGCTTTCTTGGTCCATCTATTGTACTTGCTTTGAAAATGTTACAGTGCCATGTCTAATTCTCAAAAATATTTCATCCAGTCAGTGACCTTTTCTCATGTATTCATAATGGTGTATCCTCCTTTTCATGTGCTTATATAAGTTCACATGCCAGGTGCTTTGTCTATTTAAAAAAAAAAAGAGAGAAAGAAATAATCCTTACCTTTAGAAAAAAGTTAAACTTGTTCATATAAGTAAGAACCTATAGAGAACTTTCTAAAATACCTATTGGAACAATGAGGCTGAAAGATATATATGTGTATATGCAAGACTAAAATATAATTATATATTGGATATAAAGAATGTACTCAGAAAACATGTTTTATTAGTCAACATAGAACATATGAGCTTTCCAAAAGTATTTATAACTGGTTACCAAGGAGTCTCAAATTGATTATTTACATAAATTCGTTTCAATTTTTCCCCAATATTTTATTTAACTATTCTATTAATATATAGGTTTTTCCCTTTATAATACTTTATATTTGTAAGATTTCAAAGCTTTCAAATCTTTTTCTATAATTTAACTTAGTTGAGTGCATATTAAATTCTATCTCATAGCTGATAGGAATTTTCCTCCCAGCACAGATTATGTGTGTTTGGATTTGGGCAAGTTATGGGATCTATTCTTTCTCTTCTTTTTCCATATTAGTACCTTGAATGCCAGAGAATTCTCATCCAGGCTTTGTTCATTTTTCCTTTCTGTCTTTAGTCTTCCATAGCTGGGGACAGAGAGAGAGGAGATTCAAGGCAGAGACCTCATTTAGTCATATGGTAAAGAACCCATCTGCCAATGCAGGAAATAAGAAGAGATGCAGGTTGGATCCCTGGGTTAGGAAGATCCCATGGAGTAGGAAATGGCAACCCACTCCAATATTCTTGCCTGGAGAATCCCATGGACAGAGGAGCCTGGTGGGCTACATTCCATGGGGTCACAAAGAGTTGGACATGATTGAAGTGACTTACCACTCCCTCACATGTGGTGGAGTAAATATCCCTAATCAATGCTCTGGTTTGACAGTGTTTAGTCTGGAGAAGGCAATGGCACCCCACTCCAGTACTCTTGCCTGGAAAATCCCATGGACGGAACATCCTGGTGGGCTGCAGTCCATGGGGTCGTGAAGAGTCGGACACAACTGAGTGACTTCACTTTGACTTTTCATTTTCATGCATTGGAGAAGGAAATGGCAACCCACTCCAGTGTTCTTGCCTGGAGAATCCCAGGGACGGGGGAGCCTGGTGGGCTGCCGTCTATGGGGTCGTGCCGAGTCAGACATAACTGAAGTGACTTAGCAGCAGCAGCAGCAGTCTGATACTAGTGATTTTCACTGAGGAGACTATACAATTTCCTTGAAGAGGTACTCACTTCCCCTCAGCTTCCTTGTCATCAGAAAAGATTCTGTATTAAAATTTTAAGCACTCTTTGACCCTTTCAGAAGTAATGGGAAAAAAAAAATCCTCTGTTTAGTTGTGAAGTTGCTTTGCTTGGTATAGTAACCCTTTGTTCTTAAACTAAATTCCATGATTCTTCATTTGGAGGAAGGGACACTGGACTGGTCCTCTCCTGTGTTGTCTAAAGACCTTAAAGAACTGAAAAGGAGGTGCACACATCTTTTACCTCTCAGGTTCCCTATTCCGTGGCCCTCTCAAACTTTGCTGGTACAGATTTCTCCAAGATACCTCTTGCTTTTGTAAATCAATAGGCTCGAGAAGGTTCCAATCTATGTTCATTACATGTCCAAATTAAAGGTGCTTGTGCCCTCAGTCCTGTCTGACTCTTTGCAACCCCATGGAATATAGCCTGTCAGACTTCTCTGTTCATGGGATTTTCCAGGCAAGAATACTGGAGTGGGTTGCCATGCCCTACTCCAAAGGAACTTCCTGACCCAGGGATTGAACCTGCTTCCTGCATCTCCTGCATCGCTGGCAGATTCTTTACTGCTGAGCCACGGGGAAAGCCTCTAAATTAAGGAGGGGTATATATAGTTGCCTTCCTTAAAACTGGTAGAAAAATCATCTTCTGGTACTCTTTGCCCTACTCAAAACATATCCTGTACATTGCTGCCTGCTTCAAAAACACAAATTCCATGCAGTCTAGACAATGGGCATAATTTCATCTATTTAGCTGCTCCATGGTTACTTCTTTTTGCTGAAGCTAGAGTGTCATTCACTCTCAGTTCAATCAGTATCCATGTCTTGTACAAAAAAAATATATATATTATCAGAACATTGTCTGACATTCAGTTCAGTTCAGTTGCTCAGTCATGTCCGACTCTTTGCGACCCCATGAACTGCAGCACGCCAGGCCTGTCTGACACTAGCTGAACCAAAATAACTGATAAGAAATAAATGGGAATTAATAATATTTCATTATAAAGTGGTATGCATACCAAGAGAGAATAAAGAAAAGTAGAGAGTGTTGGGTATCACTGCTTTTCACATAGTGGGAAAGAGAAGGAGAAAGTAATAATGCCTGGCAAGTGGAAGTTTTGGAGGATTTCTTTTTAATCATCTATCTTCTTTTAAGTGTCAGAGAGACAGTTATGCTCATATCAAGCCAATACAACGATGATGTATTGAAGTCTGCTAGATTTCAGGAATTGGGTTATAAATTATGGATATAAGCATACCACCCAACTGCACATCTGATAAAGGCAGTATTGAATTTATGGAGTAGTGGTAAGGTAATTCTACATATTGTAGAATGTGAAATGTCCTGAGAAAATTAGTTTGTTTTTTTTTTTCTCAGAGAATGGTAAACAGAAAAATGAAAGAATAAAAAATACAAGTTAAAGGATCACCAAAACTAATTTCAAAAGAAAGAAAAGTACTCTACTTTGAAGACTTACAGGAAGATTAAAACTAAAAATTATTCACTCCAAAAGCCAGAATATATTCTTGGATACTTGCGAGCCAAACTTAGCCTGCTCAAAGAAGATAGGGCCTTAAAGAAACAGGAATGGAAGCTGAAAGAACAGCCATAGATAAGATTCCAATGTGATGAGATGGAGAAGTAGGGTTTGCAAGGCATCATATTGTTTAATAGTCAATATAACTTTCTATTAGAATCACTAAAGAACATAAATTAAAAACAAAAATTATGCTAGCAATATGGAGAATAAATTTGGAAAGCTTTATCAGAGAAGTAAAAAAAAAAAATCATATATTGGTTAAGGTGATGAAAGAACTTGAAAGAAAAAGAAGAAAGATAAACATCTAAAAATCCAGGAGCTGGCTCATACAAGTTCACAAGTGCCCATTGCTAGATTTTCTGAAATTTTCTGAGCCAGCACACCCAGAACTAAAAAATAAATACTATAGACTTATAATTAATTATGTTAAGAATGGAGGTATTAAGTACTCAAAGAGAATCACCTCCTAAGAATTTTACTGTATTTTAGTAATTTCTATAATGTTGTAGTTACTTAGGTCTATCTCATCTATAGGTGGAAATATTATACAGTCAAATCTCATTATTCATAGTATTTATGTTTATAAAGTCATCACAAACCCCAGATTAGTGAATACTGAACTACTGCTTCAGGGGAAATAGAGGATTAGTGTCCTATGAGTCTCTGGTTGTGACATTTTCATCAACTGATTTATATAGAACCTTATGCATGATTTTGTTTAGTGAAACCTAGTTAAAACATATTATTGATTCATTAATATTAAACTTATGATCAACAGCACTATAACTCATGCTTGGTTAAAACTGATCTACACATATATTTTCTCCATTAAACACATCACAGCCTTTTTGAACTAGACACTAGACAGCATGTCAGCTTGAATTTATCTAAGTTGTAAGATAGAAAATATGAAAGTTAGCAGATATAAATACTATTCTAAGCTAATAAAATAGAAAATACTGATGAAACAAATGATTTATGCAAATAACCATAAAAATAAGAGTAATAGTTTTCTTCTTTCTGATAAGGAAACATGGTATGTATCTAGAGCAATTAAAATCAACCTAAACTCAACTGAAGATTAGCAGAATAGAATAGCTAACCCAGAAACAGTTCCCAGGAACATTATTCTCAATTGTGGGGTCCCCAAAGGTCATCTGTCAATGTTGGTTAAAATATCTAGATTCTGGGACCCGATCCGTAAGTATTCTGATATGCCTGGCATAACTTGGAAGCACCTAACATGACTCTCACGCATCTGGTCTATGTATTACTTTGGTATGTTATAAAGTAAATAAGAGGCCTAAAGAAAGGAAACATTTTCAATGATGTTGGTCAGGGTTGCTATGAAAAATTATATTCTTAAATTATTGAAAGCAAAATACAAATAAAGAATTAAACATAAAGAAGAAAACAAAAGCTAATGTAAAACATATAACCTCATGGTCCAAAATTTTGCACGAAATCTCTCTAGGTGTAGAGGGTCAATTCAGAGCACCACAGGATATTTTAAATTTTAAGGAAAACATAGAAATATTTGACATCTGCTGGACATGGCACAAGGGACTAATTCCAGATAGAGTTTTCTCATTAGTTTGAGCTACATTTGTTTCATTGGCATTTTATCTTTCTGTCATAATAAATACTGTGATAGAAGCAAATGCAGTGTGTATCAATAAGTGAGGGTGGTGATTTTCAGTGTGTGGTTTGAGAAGTTGTACAGCACTCAGTGCAAAAGGAGAGTGAAAAAGCTGGCTTAAATCTCAACATTCAGAAAGCTAAGACCATGGCATCCAGTCCCATCACTTCCTGGCAAATAGATGGGGAAAAGATGGAAACAATTAGGCTTTGTTTTCTTGGGCTTCAAAATCATTCCAGATAGTAACTGCAGTCATGAAGTTAAAAGATACTTGCTCCTTAGAATAAAAGCTATGACCGACCTAGAAAGCATATTAAAAAGCAGAGATATTACTTTGCCAATAAAGGTCTGTCTAGTCAAAGCTATATTTTTTCCAGTAGTCATGTATGGATGTGAGAGTTGGACTATAAAGAAGGCTGAGTACCAAAGAATTGAGTCTTTTGACTTGTGGTGTTAGAGAAGACTCTTGAGAGTCCCTTGGACTGGAAAGATTTCAAACCAGTCAATCCGAAAGGAAATCAGTCCTGAATATTCATTGGGAAGACTGATCCTGAAGCTGAAGCTCCAATACCTTGGCCACCTGATACAAAGAAATGACTCATTGGAAAAGACCCTGATGCTGGGAACGATTGAAGGCAGAAGATGAAGGGGATGACAGAGAATGAAATGGTTAGAAGGCATCATCAACTCGATGGACATGAGTTTAGCAAGCTCCGGGAGTTGGTGATGGACAGGGAAGCCTGGTGTGCTGCAGTCTGTGGGGTCACAAAGAGCTGGACATGACTGAGCAACTGAACTGAACTGAACAGCACTCAATAGGTACTCACATCCCATTAGTAATTGTGGTTATATAGGAATAAAATTTTGAGATGGTTTTAATTAGAGTAAAGTTTTTCAAACAGCTAAGTTGCCAGTAGGATATAAATACTTCTAAAATTGTTTGACCTATTTACTTAGTGGTATTTTTTGATGTAGAAATACCCTGAAAAAAATCACTTAGATACTAAGAAAGCTGAAACCTGTGATAGTTTGTCTGGGTTATGGACAGAAAAAAAAAGTGTGCATTATTTTTTTGTTGTTGATTTTTATATGAGCAAGTCTTCTTTGAGCAACAGAAATAACAATAATGACATTAATAGTAAAACTAATATTCATGTATTGAGTGCTTACTATTTAAGATCTTATAAAGTTTTATATGAATTATCCAATTTGTTCATCAAAAGATCTTTTGAAGTAGATTTTATTTCAATATCAACTGAAATTTAGAGTAATTAACTTTCCTAAGATGGTATGGCTATATGGTATATCAACCACAGTATTAAAAAATATAGTACAACTTATGATGCAATAAATATGACAGACAGCTCATAATATATAAAGAGCTCTCATGGAATATTTAGAAAAGCATTCAAAAATACCAATGGAAAAATGAGTAAAATCCATGAATAGATAATACACAAAAGAAATAGTGTAGAAAAAGTCAATACAGAGGAAAAACCTTACTAGTAATACAATAATTCAAATGAAAAATCTAATGATCTCAACATCATATTGCAAGCCTCACAAGAACAGAAATCATATTTTTAGGTCTGTTTATTATATATCAGATATCAATAGGTATTTTTCAAAAACATGAACAGTCTGCCTTTTTAATTTATAAAGATTTAAATACTTATTAATTTTCTCCTTAAATAATTATTGAGTCACTATGGGTTCAAACTGAGCTGGTTCTTAGACACAGGCGAGAACAACACAGACATAGTTCTGTTGTTGGTGGAGATCAGTATCTATGGATGTCAGGATGCTTAGCTTTCCCAGTGGCTCAGTGGGTAAAGAATCCGCCTGCCAACGCAGGAAAAGCAGGAGACCTGGATTTGATCTCTGGGTCCCTGGAGGAAGAAATGGCAACCCACTTCAGTATTCTTGCTTGGAGAATCCACAAGGAGAGAGGAACCTGGGGGGCTGCCCTCCATGGGGTTGCAAAGATTCAGACACAACTGAGCTACTAAGCACGCAAGGATGCTGAGATGTAGTGAGACAGGCATTCTTGTATGTTGCCATTGGTGGAAGTGCATCTGAATACAACTTCTCTGGAAAACACTTTGATAACATGTGATAAAAGTCTGAAGAGGGGCTCATCATCTATTTCCATTTTTAGGAATCTTTCCAAAAGAAATAATCAGAATGGCACTAAAAGATTTGTTTTCATGGACTTTCATCACAACATTATTTATGAGAGCAAGACTTTGAAAATAGCAATGGTCAATAACCAGTGAATGGTTAAGTGAATTGAAGTAATTTGTAAGATAGAATATTAGTCACTCGAGAAAAAAACATAATTTTGAAAAATATTTAGTACTGTGAAAAATGTGCTTTGTGAAACAGCAGGGAAAAGGTAAAATATAAAAACTATAACCAATGAATTTTTTACAATCTCTAAAATTCTAAAAAAAAAAGAGGGGCTTGCAATTGGACTTTAGTACTTTAGTATCAACACATAACCACAAGTACACACATACACACAAACATAGCTCTGAAACAAGATTAATATATTCAAGATAGTCATATCTGGGCATTACGTTTGGGACTATGAGTGATTTAAAAATGCTTCCTGCTATATAATTTAATACAGTTGGCTCTCCGTATCTGCAGGTTTGGTATCTCTGTATTCAACCAACCACAGATCAAAAATATTAAAGAAAAAATTTTTTCACAAAGTTCCAAAAAGCAAAACTCTAATTTGCCTCATGCTGGCAACTATTTACATAGCATTTACATTGTATTTACAAGTATTTACATAGTATTTACATTGTATTATGTAGTAAAACTAATTTAAAGATGATTTAAAATATATTGGAGGATGTGAGTAGGTTATATGCAAATAACTGTGCCATTTTATACAAGGCACTCAAGCATCTGCAGATTTTTCTATCCACAGGGGTCCTGGAATCAATCCTTCTGCAGATTCCAAAGAACTTCTGTACTAAACATTTTGTCCAATGAACATGCAATTATTTTTATAATAAAATAACTTGAATAAAAGCAGTAGTAACCAATAACAATGAGAATTTGATAGAAATATAAATGAGAAATTAATGGTGATAAAAATAGCTCTGTAATGGTCAGTTAAGCATATATCTTTAAGGACTTCAAAAAAAGCAGTAAAAATAAGTTTGTTTAAGGCAACTATTTAAAATGAAAAAATAATTATTCAACATTTATTTAGTCTTTATTACTTGCAAGGCATTATATCATGCAGGAGCTAAATTCATTAGAAAATTATTCTATAGGCTAATGAATAGATTATTATTTATATTTTACTGAAGCAGAATTAATTGGATAGAGACAATACTTGGTTGATCCCCAATTCAGAGGATATTTAAAAGGAAAAATGAATATTTTTTGCCAAGAAATAATTATTGCATGCTTCCCTCAGGGAGTCTCAACCATGTTGGAAAGAATAGGAAGATATCAGAATGGATTTCAGAATAAAAATGGATTTCCTGAGTAGTTTATTTAGAATTACCAATGAGCAATACAAGATCACAGCCAACACAATTGAGAATGACAAGCTACCAACTCAAATCAATGCTCATGATAATAAAACATCCCGTAGGGAGGGACTATAACGGGAAAGGAAAAGATCAGGAATTCTAGGCAGCTTTTACATTCTGAGTTATTGTGGAACAATTGGAAAAAGTCACATTTCAAGGATGCCCCAAGGTGGAGCTTCAGCCGTTAAGTCCCCAATCTGAGAATGGACTGAGTCCCAAATTATGTCAGGCACAGTACAAGCAATTGTGGGCTGAAATAAGACACACTTAAGTATCTGGAGGTAGGCATGGCAACCCACTCCAGTATTCTTGCCTGGAGAATCCCATGGACAGAGAAGCCCGGCAGCCTAGAGTCCATAGGGTCACAAAGAGTGGGACAGGACTGAAGCGACTTAGCACAAATGCACGCACATTAAAAATACATCTTTCCACAGAAGCTTTTCCACTGGACCCAGAGTACAGAACATTCATGAGAGTTTCTCAAATATGTGTCTTAATCATGAAAATACCTTACTAAAAGATAACTGAGGCACATTAAAAATTTTAAGGATTTATGGAACAAAAATTGATTTAAATTGGGTAGGATCCAATCTAGCAGATAGAAAGGATCTCCGAGGAGCTGAATGAAATAAGAGTACTGTAAGAGAAGGCAATGGCACCCCACTCCAGTACTCTTGCCTGGAAAATCCCATGGACGGAGGAGCCTGGTAGGCTGTGGTCCATGGGGTCGCTAAGAGTCGGACACGACTGAGTGACTTCACTTTCACTTTTCACTTTCATGCATTGGAGAAGGAAATGGCAACCCACTCTAGTGTTCTTGCCTGGAGAATCCCAGGGATGGGGGAGCCTGGTGGGCTGCCATCTATGGAGTCGCAGAGAGTCAGACACGACTGACTGAAGCGACTTAGCAGCAGCAGCAGCAGGCAGAAGGAAACAGAACACAGAGTTCTATACTAGGTAAAAATGTGGGTTGGTTATTACAAAGTTGCTTTCCTTTAGGGGATAGCAGGAACCTGTCCGGTGTACTTCTGAATCAGGTGATTTCTGATTGGCTGCTTTAAGATTTTGCATCTGTGAAAGCCAAAATTTTAATTATGTCAGTTTGGTGACCTGGATGTGGGGCTTAGCAGAAGCAACTCTATTTGGGGCTTCTTGACTTACTTTTAATACTTCATTCCCTTTAATAGTAATATATAAAATTTTCATAAACTTTTTCCTGTATGAAATATCACTTTAATGTTTTATTTTGTTGTTTACTAAATCACTCTATAAAACCATCATCACCACCATTATCATCTCCTTTCTGCCCATTCCTACTATAGCATCTTGCCATGTAAATCTGAGCTGCAAAACAAAAAAGCCTGTTAAAATTAATCACTCTCTAAGAATTTAAAACTATGCCAAAAGATAGAAGATAATGATATTCATTGTGTGGAGTGTTCAGGACAAGTCTGGTACAAATTTATCTAGGAATAGAAAACACAGAGAGAAAATATTAAACTGAATGAAATTGTCATCTCATACATCTATTTACAAATAGACTGTTTTTTGTTATTATTTTAGAGAAAAAATCATTGAGGCCATCAGTCAATGAAAATCAGCTCTCAAAACAGGCAAAGGAGATATTGGACTATAGTTTCAGAAGAATAGAATATAAAATAAAGATATAATATTCAACCTCACTTGATAGATCTAATTTAGAACCCTGTGATTTACTTCAAGGTTACAATTGGCTTACAAATTATGATTTCTTTTTTGGGGGCAACATTTTCCATTCTATGTGTTAAATTAGCCTGTAAACAGTTCCCTCTTATCAGAACTTCTAAAAAAGAATTTCTCTATCAATATTTTTTCACTTACTCAATTCATTAAAAATATTTCCCTATGGCCACCTCTACTTATTTCTGTTGATTGTTAGTCTGGCTTTTTTTTTTTTTTTAATATATTTCAAGGATTTTTTTCCACTTAACTTACTACATCTTTTTATCTCTCCTTCTGTCTGGTATTTCACTACATAGCTTTTTTTCCCTTAATTTATGATGCATATCTAAAACATTTATAATAAATTTTCTATTCCTAAATTCCAGTGAATATCTTTTTTTTTCTTTTTATTTATTTATTTTTTTTAAAAAATTTTTAAATTTTATTTTATTTTTAAACTTTACAATATTGTATTGGCCCTGCCATATATTGAAATGAATGTGCCACAGGCATACATGTGTTCCCTATCCTGAACCCTCCTCCCTCCTCCATTCCCATACCATCCCTCTGGGTCATCCCAGTATATCAGCCCCAAGCATCCAGTATCGTGCATCGACCTGGACTGGCAACTCATTTCATATATGATATTATACATATTTCAATGCCATTCTCCCAAATCATGCCACCCTCTCCCTCTCCCACAGAGTCCAAAAGACTGTTCTATACATCTGTGTCTCTTTGCTGTCTCAGATACAGGATTATCGTTACCATCTTTCTAAATTCCATATATATGCGTTAGTATACTGTATTGGTGTTTTTCTTTCTGGCTTACTTCACTCTGTATAATAGGCTCCAGTTTCATCCACCTCATTAGAACTGATTCAAATGTATTCTTTTTAATGGCTGAGTAATACTCCATTGTGTATATGTACCACTGCTTTCTTATCCATTCATCTGCTGATGGACATCTAGGTTGCTTCCATGTCCTGGCTATTATAAACAGTGCTGCGATGAACATTGGGGTACTCGTGTCTCTTTTTCCATTCTGGTTTCCTCAGTGTGTATGCCCAGCAGTGGGATTGCTGGATCATAAGGCAGTTCTATTTCCAGTTTTTTAAGGAATCTCCACACTGTTCTCCATAGTGGCTGTACTAGTTTGCATTTCCACCAATAGTGTAAGAGGGTTCCCTTTTCTCCACATCCTTTCCAGCATTTATTACTTGTAGACTTTTGGATCGCAGCCAATCTGACTGGCGTGAAATGGTACCTCATAGTGGTTTTGATTTGCATTTCTCTGATAATGAGTGATGTTGAGCATCTTTTCATGTATTTGTTAGCCATCTGTATGTCTTCTTTGGAGAAATGTCTATTTAGTTCTTTGGCCCATTTTTTGATTGGGTCGTTTATTTTTCTGGAATTGAGCTGTAGGAGTTGCTTATATATTTTTGAGATTAGTTGTTTGTCAGTTGCTTCATTTGCTATTATTTTCTCCCATTCTGAAGGCTGTCTTTTCACCTTTCTTATCGTTTCCTTTGTTGTGCAGAAGCTTTTAAGTTTAATTAGGTCCCATTTGTTTATTTTTGCTTTTATTTCCAATATATCTACCTAAAGAAACTAAAGACCTATATATAGAAAACTATAAAACACTGGTGAAAGAAATCAAAGAGGACACTAATAGATGGAGAAATATACCATGTTCATTGATTGGAAGAATCAATATAGTGAAAATGAGTATACTACTCAAAGCAATTTATAGATTCAATGCAATCCCTATCAAGCTACCAACAGCATTCTTCACAGAGCTAGAACAAATAATTTCACAATTTGTATGGAAAAACAAAAAACCTCGAATAGCCAAAGCTATCTTGAGAAAGAAGAATGGAACTGGAGGAATCAACCTGCCTGACTTCAGGCTCTACTACAAAGCCACAGTCATCAAGACAGTATGGTACTGGCACAAAGACAGAAATATAGATCAATGGAACAAAATAGAAAGCCCAGAGATAAATCCACGCACCTATGGACACCTTATCTTTGACAAAGGAGGCAAGAATATACAATGGATTAAAGACAATCTCTTTAACAAGTGGTGCTGGGAAAACTGGTCAACCACTTGTAAAAGAATGAAACTAGACCACTTTCTAACACCATATACAAAAATAAACTCAAAATGGATTAAAGATCTAAACGTAAGACCAGAAACTATAAAACTCCTAGAGGAAAACATAGGCAAAACACTCTCTGACATATATCACAGCGGGATCCTCTATGACCCACCTTCCAGTGAATATCTTATGTGAACTTTCTCTTGGGTATAACATCAATTTTAAAAAAGTGAATCTCAACCAGAACAATTTTGTCATCAATTTATTTGTGGAAAAATATAGATTCCAATATTTTGTATTGCTTTTACTATTGCTTTTAGAACTTTCTCTAACCTTTTGTTTTAAAAGGTAATTGGAAGTCACAATGAAATGATGACTGCATTCACCTTACATTTAGTGATTTAAATAGTAAGACCATGTTTCAGAAAAACAAAGCTACTTTTGAAAGACATTACTGAATAATTTGTGTAGTTTTTAAGGCTTCCATATTATTTGTTTTAAGTTAATAACTTTCCACTCTGTAGAATTTATATTGTTTTCACCTAGGTAAGAAAATTTTTCTGTATTTCTTGGAAATTATAATTAGAATACTATATTTTCATAGGTCTCTAATGCTTTTAAATATGAAGAGATGTAGAAATTCAATAAGAAATTACTGAATAGAAATTATTCTAATGCCCAAAACATGGCTTAAAAAGAATTAATCTTTATCTTCTTTTCTTTTTTTCTTTCTCTCTTTTTTTTTAAGAAAAGCAGACTGCCACATTCAGCACCTCATTTGGATGTGTCTGGAATCTTGGAAGTTTGATGATCCTATTTCTCCTACCAGTGGACCCTGAGAACTTGTTTGGAGTTTCTAGAAGGGTAGCACAGCTACTCATATTCCATTGACCAAAGAACTGTCCTCCTCTATGAGAGATGGTCATCCTCTTCCACTGGACACATAGCTTTGAGAGGAACACACCTGGAGTGTTGATTGAGGAAGGAGACATCTGCTTAGCCAGTGAAATCAGCCAAATCAGCCCTGGTGATTAATAAAAGATTGACCTCATATCCAACCTCTACTTTCCATTTATAGATATTAACAATTATAGCTCAAAATTAGTGTAAAACTCTGGAACTTAATGCTGACACTGAGAAAGTGATATATTTCTTTGTTAGATCTTAACACAATAATAAATATATTTTCTCAAAACATTTTATTTTATTATTATTATTTTTTTGCAGCAAGTTGTATTATTGCTTGGATGTTTGCATATGTGCATTCATTAAAACACAAATAAATTATGTCCCCAAATTGACTAATAATTCCGTCAGAGGCTATGATAGCCTCTATGTGCTAAGGCTATCCTTAGCACATCCCATCCAGGCTTTTGAAAAACACATGTTATTTAAATAAAATTGTTTTTTTTTTTTAAATAATATAGCAGAAAATAAGTACAATAGTATACTTAAAAGGGAAAATAAATAAAATTAAATAGAAAAGTATCTATTGTTATTTAATGAGGTAAAAACATTAAAAAACATTAACATTCTATAAAAAACTCTTTAGAAAAATTATCCACTTGAGGCATGGATGGCATTTATTATTTATTATAACTAAATTTATTTTTTTAAATTTTAATAAAAATAAATATTTTGCTTTGTGCTAGTCTGTCTACAAAAATTCTGCCCATGCCTCCCCACATTTCAATGAACCTTAACTTACTTAAGAAGTTCCCTCCCACATTGAGCCTATAATGGTCCTTGTTCAGAAAATAGAAGGCAGTGGAATCGATGCTCCATGACGTCCGAAGTTAGCTTATGGAAGGCACTCAGTGTTTGCCTTGGGCCTTTAGAACACTTGCTCTGGGTGAAACTACTTCCAATGTAAGAAGCTCGTTCACTCTGAGATGGACATGGTGTGAGGAAGCCCCAAATAGCCATTTGAATGGGTCACACAAAAAAGGCACTCCAGAAGGAGAAAAGAAGGGTGGAGAAAGATTAACTAGCCAGTTTCCTGCTCTGGTTCAAATCATTTCAGCTGAAAAGTCAGTTAGGTGGGATACAAAGCCCACCTGGATGTCTAGCCCTGTTGAGCCTTCAGTTAACTCGAGCCTGAGCCACCTCATCACTGTACTGCTTGAGAAGCACCAAGAAAGGCCACCCAGTGAAACCCGGTGAGCCCACGGACCAGGAAAGGTAATCATAAATTGTTTTAAGCTACTTAGCTTATGATTTGTTACCCAACAATAGAAAACTAGAAGAGTTTTTTTCTTGTTAAAGGTATAATATCACAAAAATTGCTTTTATCAATGAAGACAAAAAGAGCATAGAGAAAGGAATATACTTTCCTTATTGGCAATGCCAAAGTGGAAAGGAAAAGTGTCTGGTCAAGAGGTGATGCCTTATTCCCTGGGCAATTTAACTGCTGTCTAGACAGTTCTAAGTAGCAGTTTTATAGATGCAATGTTGATAAGCCAGTCTCCAAAACTTTTTCAAAATGTTTCTATTTTGGATCTTAATCTGATTCATAAGCAGCACTTCTAAAACTTTTTAGTAAAGACATGCAAAGTCATAACCAAAGTATAATATTATTATATTCCATGATGCTCCCTGTGTCAGTGACAGGTCATAGATAACTATCAGATATATTTGTTTATGTATGCAAATACATACCTTAATGTAGTCATTCTTCAACACAGATGTAATCCTGCACCCTAGAGAGATTTTATTGCAGTTCATAAAATTGGAATCAGAAGATTCAATTTAGTCCAACCTCCTTTTTGGGGCGACCAGAGCTTTATCTGAAAAAAAGTTGGAATATTACATGTAGTATTAGAACATAAAATTAAATTCTGCTATCTCGGAGGACAAGTTCAGATTTAATAAAAATAAATGTGACTGCTCATTCATTCAAAGAAACACACTCTCATTTTCCTACAGATGCTTCAGTAAAGAGAACACTAATCTAATTATAGTATTTAAAAAAATAAACTGTCTTTGTGCTGGCTATAAAATAAACAACACAGCTGCAGGGCCTGCCGAGCTTCACTTACTAAAGAAAATACCTTTTGATGATTAACAAAGGCAGATTTGTTTGAAACATGAATATGCTCACTGGAGTCTCCTGGATGGAGGGGATTTTTCAGAAAGGAAGGATTTCAACGAATTGAGGAAAATGTAAACCGAGATAATTAGAGTTAGATAACTTTTGCTCCCTTTTGATTTATAGTATTGGCAGGGTTGAAGGACAGGGGGTAGAGAGAGTAAAGAATGAAAGAAAAATATATTGGCTTCCTAAAACCAATCTAATTATTTTTGACATAGAACTTTTATATGAAGACCTTTTGGGTAAAATGGCTCAGGTATACTGTAACAATTTTTAGAAATTCTTACAGCATAACTGTAACTGACTCCTATGTTAGGCAGTGGAGAGTTTGACTTATATTCTGGGGTGAGGTTTAGCTGCAGATCCCTGAGCAGGTAAGTCTTACCTAAGCTCATCTCTACAAGATTATCAAAACAATAATGAGAAAGTTTCCTGTAAATTAGGCATTTAGCACAAAATTGGCTTAGATACCATACTAAGCCAATTGGGCTGCTTTTGAGTGTGAAGGGGATATACTTAATAATTAATTAACCCACTGGGGCAATACACATAAATTGTTGCTGTCCCTGGCAAACCTGGATCTATGGTCGCCCTCCATAGAGAAACTGTTGTTAGTCTTCGGCAGAATGTCCCTGTGTATAAGACTGTGGACTGCTTTTCTCATTTTACAGTTGAGGATACAGATGATGATCAAACTCTTTGTTTGAAGTCTCACAGTTCATTAGTAGCAGAACAGAACACAGGTCTCCTAAAAATTCCTTTCTAAAAACACAGTAGCCAAAGATTCCCACCCTTGGTCTATCTAAAGAGTTGCCTTTTTAGAGATGTTTCTTTAATCTGTAGATACATAGTACAAAAGATCTTCCCCAAATTATAAAAGTTATTACCAAGTGGTTATTGCATAACCCAACAAGGAAAAATTTATAATATTATCAACACTTTTCCTTGGAAAGAAAGGAACCAGATCTCAAGGAAATGAGTCACAGGACAGACATTTTTCCATGAGAGAATCCATGTAAATGGGATTCCTAGGTGGCTCAGTTGTAAAGAATCCGCCTGCAAATGCGGGACTTGAAGGAGACGTGGGTTCAATCCCTGGGTCATAAAGATTCCCCTAGAAGAGGAAATGGCAACACACTCCAGTATTCTTGCCTGGTAAATTCCATGTAGAGGAGCCTGGCGGGCTACAGTCCACGGGCTCCCAAAGAGTGGGACACGGCTGAGCGGCTGAGCACATGTGCACATGCGCACACATCTGTGTGAAAGAACTGCCTGAAGCTTTGGCAGGCATCACAGTAGCTGCAGGGCAAACACAAAGATATTCCAACCAAAAGTCATTTCTCCTCTTACAAAGCATGGCTAACAAACACATGAAAAGATGCTCAACATCACTCATTATCAGAGAAATGCAAATCAAAACCACTATGAGGTACCATTTCACACCAGTCAGAATGGCTGCGATCCAAAAGTCTACAAGTAATAAATGCTGGAGAGGGTGTGGAGAAAAGGGAACCCTCTTACACTGTTGGTGGGAATGCAAACTAGTACAGCCACTATGGAGAACAGTGTGGAGATTCCTTAAAAAACTGGAAATAGAACTGCCTTATGATCCAGCAATCCCACTGCTGGGCATACACACTGAGGAAACCAGAAGGGAAAGAGACACGAGTACCCCAATGTTCATCGCAGCACTGTTTATAATAGCCAGGACATGGAAGCAACCTAGATGTCCATCAGCAGATGAATGGATAAGAAAGCAGTGGTACATATACACAATGGAGTATTACTCAGCCATTAAAAAGAATACATTTGAATCAGTTCTAATGAGGTGGATGAAACTGGAGCCTATTATACAGAGTGAAGTAAGCCAGAAAGAAAAACACCAATACAGTATACTAACGCATATATATGGAATTTAGAAAGATGGTAACAATAACCCTGTGTACGAGACAGCAAAAGAGACACTGATGTATAGAACAGTCTTATGGACTCTGTGGGAGAGGGAGAGGGTGGGAAGATTTGGGAGAATGGCATTGAAACATGTAAAATATCATGTATGAAATGAGTTGCCAGTCCAGGTTCGATGCACGATACTGGATGCTTGGGGCTGGTGCACTGGGACGACCCAGAGGGATGGAATGGGGAGGGAGGAGGGAGGAGGGTTCAGGATGGGGAACACATGTATACCTGTGGCGGATTCATTTTGATATTTGGCAAAACTAATACAGTTTTGTAAAGTTTAAAAATAAAATAAAATTTAAAGAAAACAAAAAAAAAAAAAACAAAAAACAAACAAACAAAAAAAGTTTACCAGCTACCTTTGAATATTCTTCCTCTAAATGCAAAGAACCCAGTTTCTATAGCAAATTTTTATTACTGTTCTACAACTATTTCTATTAGTTTTCTTGCTTTCATCTTACATTTCTTTAGGAATAGTCATAGACCATGACAAATCGTGACATCTTGCAAGTGGAAATTAAAGAGATCTAAAATAGCTACTACTTATTGGACTATAATGCTGGGTTTGCTGTGCTCTCATATACTCCCTTAGTGATGTTAAAGTGGCAGAGTTCACTATAGGGACATCTGTAGGGAAACAGATAGGGACACTATAGGGACACTATAGGGAACACAAAAGGGAGGCATTCATGTACTTGTACACCACCTGGAAAAGGCTGTGCAACCTGGATTCATAAGAAGAACTAATATTGCCTATTAGCAGGCTTTGTTCAAGTTGCCTGGCAGGTATGCCAAGAAAGTCTGGAACTAGGAAAGTTCTAGACATGACACTTCCAAAGGTCCTGTCTCTTGAAGTCATAAACAGTATTTATTCTTTCAGAAGCAAAGTGGGACAATACACATGGAAGACTAGCGTGTATTGACTCAACCAAGGAAGCTCACCTGAAACTTGAGTCCTGAGCTTTTGTTGGGGTCCCATCTTAGAGACAAGGCTGACTGAGCATGTGGCTCATCTCAGTCTCCAGCTGCTTTGACAGTCCAGCTGATACCTTGTGACACAAAGTAAATCAGCATAATTTATAGTGTTAGATTATGTAGGATGATGGTCTTAGGCCTGCAGGTAAACAGAATCAGTTTTTTGAAGCCAGGTATCCCGGGATTTAGAGACAACTTTGCAAGGGATAGAAGCTAACTCCTCTCTTTGGAAAGGTTCATTTCTTTATTGCACAACTCTGCAGAAGACATTCCTAAGAATCTGTTTCAGATCTGTGCACTGACTGAGCTCTGCTATTCCTCCTCTCACCCATCACCCACCTACCCACTCACCACTTCTTACTGTGTCTTTCTGTTTTGGTGCCCCTACCAACTGGTACACTTGATCAGAACTTCAGCTCAAATTTCTAAGAGAAAGAATTGGTCCAGTTTATCCCCATAATCTGTGTGGGTGTAAAGATTTATTAACAGCCTCGTTGTGGGCTTCTGACTAATCCAACTAACCCTCATTTGACTGTCTTTAGATCAAACCACAACCTTCATCCTATGAGCTGTAGCCAAGAGCAATGAATCACTGGTGTTTAGCCAATGTAACCTTAATAAGCAATTGTTTTCAATGTCACCATCTGTATAATAAAACATATGCCTGTCATGAAATACCTGATTTACTGGTATCATGAATGAAGGATCCAATATAAATAGCATCTCTTTTTAATATGGATAATTAAGAGTAGTTTGATTTCTTCCACAAGAAAACATACTTTTTATTTTGATAAAAAGATAACCAAAAAAATAAAAAAGATAAAAAGATAATTGATAACCACACTATCAACTGTTTGGCTTTGAACCTTGTATATGTCATATTTACAACCTGTTTCCCAGTGATTCAAAATTATGCCCATTCAGGGTCAATGATTATTGTGCCACTCAGCAGGTGTAATATATACCTTTTAATAATCACTTGCAATGAGAAGAATAGAAAAGTGTATGTCCTACTGTGAAATCTCAAAAGTAACATTCATTTTATAATGATTAAAATGGGTATACTAGTACTGTGGATCAAATTATGTCACTCTAAAATTCCCCAGAATGCCCTAATCTCCAATGTGGCTGTATTAGGAGACAAGGGCTATAGAAGCAAATAAAGGTTGTTGTTGGTGGTTTAGTTGCTAAGTCATGTCCAACTCTTGCGACCCCATGGACTGTAGCCCACCAGGCTCCTCTGTCTTTGGGAATCTCCAGGCAAGAATACTGGAGTGGGTTGCCATTTCCTTCTCCAAAATAAAGGTTAAATGAGGTCATGAGGATGGGACGTTAATTTGATAGAATTGATGGTCCCATAAGAAGAGGAAGAGACACCAGGTTTTCTTTATTTCCACAAACCATAGAGGAAAGGGCAGGTGCATTCAGCAAGAAGGAGGCCACCTGAAAGCCAGAAAGAGAGAGCGCACCAGAAACCAAATCTGCCAGAACCTTGATCTGTGGTTTCTACTCTTCAGGCTATGCTAAAGAGATATTTCATGTTTAAGCCACCTGGTTTATGGTATTCTGGTATGATAGCCTGAACAGGCAAATACATCTAAATTTATGGCTAAATACATAAAGAAAGCACCGAATAATTGATGCTTTTGAACTGTGGTGTTGGAGAAGACTCTTGAGAGTCCCTTGGACTGAAAGGAGATCCAACCAGTCCATCCAAAAGGAGTTCGGTCCCAAGTGTTCAGTGGAAGGACTGATGCTGAGGCTGAAACTCAATACTTTGGCCACCTGATGCAAAGAGCTGACTCATTTGAAAAGATCCTGATGCCAGGAAAGATGGAAGGCAGGAGGAGAAGGGGACAACAGAGGATGAGATGGTTGGATGACCATCACCGGACATGGACATGAATTTGAGTAAACTCTGGAGCTGGTGATGGACAGGGAAGCCTGGCGTGCTGTAGTCCATGGGGTCGCAAAGTCAGACACAACTGAGCAACTAAACTGAACTAAACTGACATAAGTGAAAAAATAATTGAATGAACATCTTTACTGAATAGGAACTTAATAAATAAGTAAATAAATGAAAACATAGGAAAAATTAGGATTTGAGTATCTTACACTCTCAGAAAATAATTTTCACCTTAGATATAAACTTAAAATTTCCCCATAAAAGACCTAGAAATTTAGGAAGGCTTTGATCTGACTTAGATTTATAAAATTTATATGATTTTCTGTCATGAACATATTATGATTTTTCACATTTGGTGAAGACAATTGGAAACTTTCATTTGCCACACATTCTGAATGAGACAAGTCATCTGAAGATCAAAAATCAGTGAAGCAGCAGAAAGCATTAGTGAGTGAGAACAATTCACCATGTGACCATCTGTCCCACATTTTGAATTCAAGAGACTTGGCAAGTCTATAAAAATATCATGCATGAACTTTCCTTAATAGTCATATTTTTTACTGCCAGATATATTAATTTTCAATTGCATTTCAATAGGGCATTAGTGATAACCAGTTAGACAAATTCAAGATCCTAATGGAGATATATATCACAGACTTCTTTTTCATATTTAAAGGTAGCATTAAATTTATACCACATTGTTCAGGAATTCATTTATTTATGCTCCATACTTTATGGGTGCTGTGATGCCTCATAAAATTTCATATTAGCTAGAATCTCCTGCTAGGAAAATAATATGGTGGTTAAGTTAATTTGCATTTCTTTACTGCAGATATTTAGCTTTGTATTTTTGTGTCACTCTATATATTTTCATGCATTTTATAAAACTCCTCACCTACAGGAGTGAATTGGAATAGGGAAGTCAGATCGTGCCCTGATATTTTCAGTAAGATTTGCATATAATTACAGAAAATAGAAGTGGCTGAGAATTATTTTAGAGGTGTCTGGACAAATTCCATTATATAAGAAGTACCTACAGACCAAGACACCATCATTACATAAAGGAATATCTGTGTCCCCCTGGCCTCTTTGACAGAAATGGAAATCTAGGAGGGATAAGGTCACTATTTGGGCTTCCCAGGTGGTGCTAGTGGTAAAGAACTAGGCTGCCAATGCAGCAGATGTATGAGACGTGGGTTTGATTCCTGCTGTTGGGAAGATCCCCTGGAGGAGAGCAGGGCAACTCACTCTAGTATACTTGCCTGGAGAATCCCTATGAACAGAGGAGCCTGGACAGAAGTAACTTAGCACGCGAGAAGGCAAGGTCAGTATTCAGTGGTCAGGAGAGACGATTAACCTGATTTGTTCTTCTATTAGTTTTGAGACTGTAAGATTTATGAGTGCAGAACCTTGGTCTCTTTTATTCACCAGTATATTCCCAGAACATGTAAATTCCCAGACTGTATTTTTTCCACACATACAGTCATTATACAAAAAATATTATTGAATCATTGACAAGAAGAAAATGAAGCCAATGCCATTCCTTCTGCTGTGAGAAGGAAAAAAAAAAAGGAAATAAGCAAAATTGTTGAAAATTCCTCCTCTCTAAGCCAACTGTCTTCTCAGCTGGGAAAATCCTTGAGAAAAATCTCAGAGATAAGTGGGCCATTACAGGCCCACTTACCACACTCTCTTGAAGGCAGAAAAGGAATAGTTTTTCTGTAGCTTTCTACATATTCCTACAAATTAAAAATAAGGAAGGAAAGGTGGCAGAGCACCCTGAGTAGAGAGGTCTTGGATACCCATAGCAACTTATATGGTACAGGGTGCCTCAGGTATGGTAGATATGAGGGGACAGTGAGCCCTGACAGGCAGAAAGGGCAGTCTGGGGAGAGAGTCCTGAGTGAAGATAATGTCTTAGCTGGCTAGGAGCCTTTGGATGGCTCAAAACTTGGACTCTGCTGAGAAAGAAAAAGAAGCATTCAGTTCTTAGGACACCGTGGCTTCCTTGACAGAGTTTTCCCAGGAGTTGCCCCCCTGGTGAAAAAGGCAAGATGAGAGAAAATTCTTTGTTTATCTGACAATTGGACACTGTCTTTTCCAAGGGAATCAGCAGCAGAAAAGAGAGACATTGAATGAGAATAAGAAAACTTTCAGCCTGCTGCCAGGTAGGAGGCAACTACACAGCTTTAGAGTAGAGGAAAATGCATAAGGAAATGGCCAACATTACTTAGGAAAACAGCATGAACAAAAGATGGGATGCCAAGCAAATTTGTGATATCCTGATAGTTTGAATGTCTCTGATATTGCTAAAATTTCTGATTAAACAGTCTTCCATTCAGTCACTCAGTTGTGTCCAGCTCTTTGTGAACCCATGGACTGCAATACACCAGGCTTCCCTGTCTATCACCAACTCCTGGAGCTTGCTCAAACTCATGTTCATTGAGTCGCTGATGCCATCCAACCATCTCATCCTCTGTCATCCCATTCTCCTCCTGCCTTCAGTCTTTCCAGGCATCAGGGTCTTTTCAAATGAGTCAGCTCTTCACATCAGGTGGCCAAAGTATTGGAGTTTCAGCTTCAACATTAGTTCTTCCAAGGAATATTCAGAACTGATTTCCTTTAGGATGGACTGGTTGGATCTCCTTGCAGTTCAAGGGACTCTCAAGAGTCTTCTCCAACACCACAGTTCAACAACATCAATTATTCAGCGCTCAACTTTCTTTATAGTCCAACTCTCACACCCATACATGACCACTGGAAAAACCATAGCCTTGACTAGATGGACCTTTGATGGCAAAGGTCTACTTTTTAATATGCTGTCTAGGTTGGTCATAGATTTTCTTCCAAGGAGCAAGCATCTTTTAATTTCATGGCTGCAGTCACCATCTGCAGTGATTTTTGGAGCCCACAAAATAAAGTCTGTCACTATTTCCACAATTTCCCCGTCTATATGCCATGAAGTGATGGGATCGGATGCCATGATCTTAATTTTCTGAATGTTGAGTTTTAAGCCAGCTTTTTCTGCCTCCTCTTTCACTTTCATCAACAGGCTCTTCAGTTCCTCTTCACTTTCTGCTATAAGTGTGGTGTCATCTGCATATCTGAGGTTATTGATATTTCTCCCGGCAATCTTGATTCCAGATTGTGCTTTATCCAGCCCAGTGTTTCTCATGATGTACTCTGCATATAAGTTAAATAAGCAGGGTGACAACATACAGCCTTGACGTACTCCTTTCCCAATTTGGAACCAGTCTTTTGTTCCATGTCCAGTTCTAACTGTTCCTTCTTAATCTGCATACAGATTTCTCAGGAGGCAGGTAAGGTGATCTGCTAGTCCCATCTCTTGAAGAATTTTCCACAGTTTGTTATGATCTACACAGTCAAAGGCTTTAGTGTAATCAATAAAGCAGAAGTATATGTTTTTCTGGAATTCTCTTGCTTTTTCTATAATCCAAGAAATGTTGGTAATTTGATCTCTGGTTCCTCTGCCTTTTCTAAATCTGTCTTGAACATCTGCCAGTCCACGATTCATGTACTGCTGAAGCCAGGCTTGGAGAAATTTGAGCATTACTTTACTAGTGTGTGAGATGAGGGCAATTGTGTGGTAGTTTGAGCATTCTTTGGCATTCCCTTTCTTTGGGATTGGAATGAAAACTGACCTTTTCCAGTCCTGTGGCCACTGCTGAGTTTCCGAAATTCTCTGGCATATTGCATGCAGCACTTTCATAGCATCATCTTTTAGGATTTATTTATTTATTTATTTTTTAATTTTATTTTATTTTTAAACTTTACATAACTGTATTAGATTTGCCAAATATCAAAATGAATCGCCACAGGTATACATGTGTTCCCCATCCTGAACCCTCTTCCCTCCTCCCTCCCCATTCCATCCCTCTGGGTCGTCCCAGTGCACCAGCCCCAAGCATCCAGTATCGTGCATCGAACCTGGACTGGCAACTCATTTCATACATGATATTTTACATGTTTCAATGCCATTCTCCCAAATCTTCCCACCCTCTCCCTCTCCCACAGAGTCCATAAGACTGTTCTATACATCAGTGTCTCTTTTGCTGTCTCGTACACAGGGTTATTGTTACCATCTTTCTAAATTCCATATATATGCGTTAGTATACTGTATTGGTGTTTTTCTTTCTGGCTTACTTCACTCTGTATAATAGGCTCCAGTTTCATCCACCTCATTAGAACTGATTCAAATGTATTCTTTTTAATGGCTGAGTAATACTCCATTGTGTATATGTACCACTGCTTTCTTATCCATTCATCTGCTGATGGACATCTAGGTTGCTTCCATGTCCTGGCTATTATAAACAGTGCTGCGATGAACATTGGGGTACTCGTGTCTCTTTCCCTTCTGGTTTCCTCAGTGTGTATGCCCAGCAGTGGGATTGCTGGATCATAAGGCAGGTCTATTTCCAGTTTTTTAAGGAATCTCCACACTGTTCTCCATAGTGGCTGTACTAGTTTGCATTCCCACCAACAGTGTAAGAGGGTTCCCTTTTCTCCACACCCTCTCCAGCATTTATTACTTGTAGACTTTTGGATCGCAGCCATTCTGACTGGTGTGAAATGGTACCTCATAGTGGTTTTGATTTGCATTTCTCTGATAATGAGTGATGTTGAGCATCTTTTCATGTGTTTGTTAGCCATCTGTATGTCTTCTTTGGATAAATGTCTATTTAGTTCTTTGGCCCATTTTTTGATTGGGTCATTTATTTTTCTGGAGTTGAGCTGTAGGAGTTGCTTGTATATTCTCGAGATTAGTTGTTTGTCAGTTGCTTCATTTGCTATTATCTTCTCCCATTCTGAAGGCTGTCTTTTCACCTTGCTAATAGTTTCCTTTGATGTGCAGAAGCTTTTAAGGTTAATTAGGTCCCATTTGTTTATTTTTGCTTTTATTTCCAATATTCTGGGAGGTGGGTCATAGAGGATCCTGCTGTGATGTATGTCAGAGAGTGTTTTGCCTATGTTCTCCTCTAGGAGTTTTATAGTTTCTGGTCTTACGTTGAGATCTTTAATCCATTTTGAGTTTATTTTTGTGTATGGTGTTAGAAAGTGTTCTAGTTTCATTCTTTTACAAGTGGTTGACCAGAGTTCCCAGCACCACTTGTTAAAGAGATTGTCTTTAATCCATTGTATATTCTTGCCTCCTTTGTCGAAGATAAGGTGTCCATATGTGCGTGGATTTATCTCTGGGCTTTCTATTTTGTTCCATTGATCTATATTTCTGTCTTTGTGCCAGTACCATACTGTCTTGATAACTGTGGCTTTGTAGTAGAGCCTGAAGTCAGGTAGGTTGATTCCTCCAGTTCCATTCTTCTTTCTCAAGATTGCTTTGGCTATTCGAGGTTTTTTGTTTTTCCATACAAATTGTGAAATTATTTGTTCTAGCTCTGTGAAGAATGCTGTTGGTAGCTTGATAGGGATTGCATTGAATCTATAGATTGCTTTGGGTAGTATACTCATTTTCACTATATTGATTCTTCCAATCCATGAACATGGTATATTTCTCCATCTGTTAGTGTCCTCTTTGATTTCTTTCACCAGTGTTTTATAGTTTTCTATATAGGTCTTTAGATTCTTTAGGTAGATATATTCCTAAGTATTTTATTCTTTCCGTTGCAATGGTGAATGGAATTATTTCCTTAATTTCTCTTTCTGTTTTCTCATTATTAGTGTATAGGAATGCAAGGGATTTCTGGGTGTTGATTTTATATCCTGCAACTTTACTATAGTCATTGATTAGTTCTAGTAATTTTCTGGTGGAGTCTTTAGGGTTTTCTATGTAGAGGATCATGTCATCTGCAAACAGTGAGAGCTTTACTTCTTCTTTTCCAATTTGGATTCCTTTTATTTCTTTTTCTGTTCTGATTGCTGTGGCCAAAACTTCCAAAACTATGTTGAATAGTAATGGTGAAAGTGGGCACCCTTGTCTTGTTCCTGACTTTAGAGGAAATGCTTTCAATTTTTCACCATTGAGGATAATGTTTGCTGTGGGTTTGTCATATATAGCTTTGATTATGTTGAGGTATGTTCCTTCTATTCCTGCTTTCTGGAGAGTTTTTATCATAAATGGATGTTGAATTTTGTCAAAGGCTTTCTCTGCATCTATTGAGATAATCATATGGTTTTTATTTTTCAATTTGTTAATGTGGTGTATTACATTGATTGATTTGTGGATATTGAAGAATCCTTGCATCCCTGGGAAAAAGCCCACTTGGTCATGGTGTATGATCTTTTTAATGTGTTGTTGGATTCTGATTGCTAGAATTTTGTTAAGGATTTTTGCATCTATGTTCATCAGTGATATTGGCCTGTAGTTTTCTTTTTTTGTGGGATCTTTGTCAGGTTTTGGTATTAGGGTGATGGTGGCCTCATAGAATGAGTTTGGAAGTTTACCATCCTCTGCAATTTTCTGGAAGAGTTTGAGCAGGATAGGTGTTAGCTCTTCTCTAAATTTTTGGTAGAATTCAGCTGTGAAGCCATCTGGACCTGGGCTTTTGTTTGCTGGAAGATTTTTGATTACAGTTTCAATTTCCGTGCTTGTGATGGGTCTGTTAAGATTTTCTATTTCTTCCTGATCGAGTTTTGGAAAGTTGTACTTTTCTAAGAATTTGTCCATTTCTTCCTCGTTGTCCATTTTATTGGCATATAATTGTTGATAGTAGTCTCTTATGATCCTTTGCATTTCTGTGTTGTCTGTTGTGATCTCTCCATTTTCATTTCTAATTTTATTGATTTGATTTTTCTCCCTTTGTTTCTTGATGAGTCTGGCTAATGGTTTGTCAATTTTATTTATCCTTTCAAAGAACCAGCTTTTGGTTTTGTTGATTTTTGCTATGGTCTCTTTTGTTTCTTTTGCATTTATTTCTGCTCTAATTTTTAAGATTTCTTTCCTTCTACTAACCCTGGGGTTCTTCATTTCTTCCTTTTCTAGTTGCTTTAGGTGTAGAGTTAGGTTATTTATTTGACTTTTTTCTTGTTTCTTGAGGTGTGCCTGTATTGCTATGAACTTTCCCCTTAGGACTGCTTTTAAAGTGTCCCATAGGTTTTGGGTTGTTGTGTTTTCATTTTCATTCGTTTCTATGCAAATTTTGATTTCTTTTTTGATTTCTTCTGTGATTTGTTGGTTATTCAGCAGCGTGTTGTTCAGCCTCCATATGTTGGATTTTTTAATAGTTTTTCTCCTGTAATTGAGATCTAATCTTACTGCATTGTGGTCAGAAAAGATGCTTGGAATGATTTCTATTTTTTGGAATTTACCAAGGCTAGCTTTATGGCCCAGGATGTGATCTATCCTGGAGAAGGTTCCATGTGCACTTGAGAAGAAGGTGAAATTCATTGTTTTGGGATGAAATGTCCTATAGATATCAATTAGGTCTAACTGGTCTATTGTATCGTTTAAAGTTTGTGTTTCCTTGTTAATTTTCTGTTTAGTTGATCTATCCATAGGTGTGAGTGGGGTATTAAAGTCTCCCACTATTATTGTGTTATTGTTAATTTCTTCTTTCATACTTGTTAGCATTTGTCTTACATACTGCGGTGCTCCCGTGTTGGGTGCATATATATTTATAATTGTTATATCTTCTTCTTGGATTGATCCTTTGATCATTAAGTAGTGACCATCTTTGTCTCTTTTCACAGTCTTTGTTTTAAAGTCTATTTTATCTGATATGAGTATTGCTACTCCTGCTTTCTTTTGGTCCCTATTCGCATGGAAAATCTTTTTCCAGCCCTTCACTTTCAGTCTGTATGTGTCCCCTGTTTTGAGGTGGGTCTCTTGTAGACAACATATGCAGGGGTCTTGTTTTTGTATCCATTCAGCCAGTCTTTGTCTTTTGGTTGGGGCATTCAACCCATTTACGTTTAAGGTAATTACTGATAAGTATGACCCCGTTGCCATTTACTTTATTGTTTTGGGTTCGAATTTATACACAATTTTTGTGTTTCCTGTCTAGAGAATATCCTTTAGTATTTGTTGGAGAGCTGGTTTGGTGGTGCAGAATTCTCTCAGCTTTTGCTTGTCTGAAAAGCTTTTGATTTCTCCTTCATACTTGAATGAGATCCTTGCTGGGTACAATAATCTGGGCTGTAGGTTATTTTCTTTCATCATTTTAAGTATGTCTTGCCATTCCCTCCTGGCTTGAAGAGTTTCTATTGAAAGATCAGCTGTTATCCTTATGGGTATTCCCTTGTGTGTTATTTGTTGTTTTTCCCTTGCTGCTTTTAATATTTGTTCTTTGTGTTTGATCTTTGTTAATTTGATTACTATGTGTCTTGGGGTGTTTCGCCTTGGGTTTATCCTGTTTGGGACTCTCTGGGTTTCTTGGACTTGGGTGATTATTTCCTTCCCCATTTTAGGGAAGTTTTCAACTATTATCTCCTCAAGTATTTTCTCATGGTCTATCTTTTTGTCTTCTTCTTCTGGGACCCCTATGATTCAAATGTTGTAGCGTTTAATATTGTCCTGGAGGTCTCTGAGATTGTCCTCATTTCTTTTAATTCGTTTTTCTTTTATCCTCTCTGATTCATTTATTTCTACCATTCTATCTTCTAATTCACTAATCCTATCTTCTGCCTCTGTTATTCTACTATTTGTTGCCTCCAGAGTGTTTTTAATTTCACTTACTGCATTATTCATTATATATTGACTCTTTTTTATTTCTTCTAAGTCCTTGTTAAACCTTTCTTGCATCTTCTCAATCCTTGCCTCCAGGCTATTTATCTGTGATTCCATTTTAATTTCAAGATTTTGGATCAATTTCACTATCATTATTCGGAATTCTTTATCAGGTAGATACCCTATCTCTTCCTCTTTTGTTTGGTTTGGTGGGCATTTATCCTGTTCCTTTATCTGCTGGCTATTCCTCTGTCTCTTCATCTTGTTTAAATTGCTGAGTTTGGGGTGTCCTCTCTGTATTCTGGCAGTTTGTGGAGTTCTCTTTATTGTGGCGTTTCCTCGCTGTGTGTGGGTTTGTACAGGTGGCTTGTCAAGGTTTCCTGGTTAGGGAAGCTTGTGTCGATGTTCTGGTGGATGGAGCTGTATTTCTTCTCTCTGGAGTGTAATGAAATGTCCAGTAATGTGTTATGAGATGTCTATGGTTTTGGGGTGACTTTGGGCAGCCTGTATCTTGAAGCTCAGGGCTGTGTTCCTTTGTTGCTGGAGAATTTGCTTGTTATGTTTTTCCCTGGAACTTGTTGGCCCTTGTGTGGTGCTTGGTTTCAGTGTCGGTATGGAGGCGTTTGATGAGCTCCTGTCAATTAATGTTCCTTGGAGTCAGGAGTTCCCTGGAGTCAGGGGTTGGACTTAAGCCTCCTACTTCCAGTTATCGGTCTTAATTTTACAGTAGTTTCAAAACTTCTCCTTCTATACAGCACCACTGATAAAACATCTACGTTAAAGATGAAAAGTTTCTCTACTGTGAGGGTCACTCAGAGAGGTTCACAGAGTTACATGGAGAAGAGAAGAGGGAGGAGGGAGTTAGAGGTGACCTGAATGAGATGAGGTGGGATCAATAGTGGAGAGAGTGGGCTAGCCAGTAGTCACTTCCTTATGTGCACTCCACAACTGGACCACTCAGAGATGTTCACGGAGTTATACAGGGAAGAGAAGAAGGAGGCAGGAGACAGAGGTGGCCAGAAGGATAAAAGGGGGAAATGAAAAGGAGGGAGACAGATCCAGCCAGTAATCAGTTCCTTAAGTGTTCTCCACCGTCTGGAACACACAGAAATTCACAGAGTTGGGTAGAGTAGAGAGGGGTTAGGGAGGAGATACAGGTGACCTGGTGGAGAAAATGGAGAGTCCAAAGGGAGAGAGAGCAGTCAAGCCAGTAATCTCGTACACTAGTGAAAAATGGGTCCTGAAGATTGGGTTCTTAAAGGTACAAAATTGGTAACAAATACATAAAAACAAAAATTAGAAATCTAGAGTAGAGTTTGGAATTTCAAAAATGCGATGTTAATGAAAAGGAGAAGGAAAAGAGAGAAAAAACGAACAAAGAAAAACAAACAAGGTCGTGAAAGTAATAAAGAAACTACAGGTACAAAATTGATAACTAATACCACACAGCAAAAATTAAAAATCTAGAGTAGAGTTTGGAATTTCAAAAATACAATGTTAAGGAAAAGAAGAAAAAGAAAAAAGAAAAAAAAAAAACAAAAAAAAAACACGGTCAAAAAATTATAAAATATATATATGAAGTTTGCTGAAGAAGAAAAAAAAAATAGGGTCTTTTTTTTTTTTTTTTTGCAAAGTAATAGTTATAAAAGTGAAAATTAAAGGACAATAGAGGACTTAAAAAAAATTTTTTTTAATTAAAAAAAAAAAGAAAGAAAGATTGATCGTAAAAATAGTAAAAATATATCTAGGTCTTTCTCTGGTTTTGTTGTGAGTATTGTGGGTTCAGTTCATTTTTGGCAGTTCCTTAGTCCGACTTATATTTCTCAAGATCTATAGGCCCCTTCCTATGTAGACCGTAGTAACCACAGGGTTTTAATCTATGGCCTGTAGCTTCCAAGGCGTTTCCCTCTGTTATAGCTTCTTCTGTTTGCTGGTCTCTTCAGTGTCTGGTTCCCGCCCTGACACAAAGGGGACGGTGGAGGACACTATTTTTTTTTTTTATTTTATTTAGGCTCACTTGTTCAGCCGCGCTGTGGGGAGGGAGGGAGGGATGCTGCAAACAGATAACACTGGCGTGCGCTCGCAGTGCCTCAGCCACACTTGGTCTGCCCCCGCTCACGGCGCGTGTAGCCTCCCTGCCCACACTGCTTGGGCTCTAGGTTGTTCCGCAGGGAACAATCAGAGGCCGGCCCTGGACTGAGCTCCCAGGTCCAAGCCGCTCAGGTTCAGGCACTCGGGTAGTCCTCAGAGGCGCAGACTCGGTTGGGCCTGCGTTTTGTGTTCTTCCCAGGTCGAGCAGCTCAGGTGATGAGGTGTTTGGCGGGCGCCAATGCTGCGACTTATCGCCTCCCCGCCACTCGGTTATCTGGGTGTAAAACCGGCGCACCTTCTCAGGCAGATGTTGACCGTCCAGACCCCCAAGAAGTTTTAGTTAGCAAAGAAGCCTGCTTACAGTTTTATAGATAGTGTCTCTCTGGGGCTGCAATTGCCCCCTTCAGGCTCTGGCTGCCTGTCACCGGAGGGGGAAGGTCTGCAACCGGCTATCTCTGTTCAGTCCTTTGTTCTGTGCGCGGGCCTGGCGGTGTCTTAGGTTAGGGCTGGCTTTTCGCGTGGTAGATATCCCACAGTCTGTTTTGCTAGCCCAAATTATTTCGCTCAGATAGCGCTCAGGACATTCGGCCTGATTCTTACTCTAAGGGACACAGCCCGTGCCGCACTTCCCTGCCCAGCCCCCGCTTGCTAATGCCGTGTGCAGGCGTCTGCGCTGCTTCTCCGCTGGGGGAGTTACTGTAGGGCTCACAATCCGCGATTTTTAATTGTTTATTTTTTTTTTTCCCCTCCCTTTTATGTTGCCCTCTGTGCTGCCAAAGCTCGGCACAGATTCGGCAGTGAGAGGGTTTCCTGGTGTTTGGAAACTTCTCTCTTTTTAAGACTCCCTTCCCGGGACGGAACTCCGTCCCTCCCTCTTTTGTCTCTTTTTTTGTCTTTTATATTTTTTCCTACCTCCTTTCGAAGAGTTGGGCTGCTTTTCTGGGTGCCTGATGTCCTCTGCCGGCATTCAGAAGTTGTTTTGTGGAATTTACTCGACGTTTAAATGCTCTTTTGATGAATTTGTGGGGGAGAAAGTGTTCTCCCCGTCCTACTCCTCCGCCATCTTGGCTCCTCCTCCCAAACTTTATTTTCAATGGTGAAAAACTTTCTCAAGAAGGCCTTCTGGTCATGGTGAGAATAACTTAGTGGGTCACGCTTTCCTCCATGGTCACCTGGTGGCTTGGCTGTCAGTACGGCGGCGGAGCCTAGTCCCCCTCTCCTCCTCCGCGGCTACATCGCTCGGAACACCATGTTCCCGGTCTCCCCGGGCGCACGCTGGGCAACTCCATCTTTTAGGATTTAAAACTGCTCAACTGGAATCCTATTGCCTCCACTAGCTTTGTTCATAGTGATACTTCCTAAGGCCCACTTGACTTTGCATTCCAGGATGTTTGGCTCTAGGTGAGTGATCACACCGTCATGGTTATCTTGGTTATGAAGATCTTACGGCACAACAATTTGAACAGAGAGGGCAACTTGAAGTTGTGTTTGAAGAATAATACTACTTCGATTGGATTTCACAGATAAAACAATAATCTAAAGATGTCTTTATTGAAATTTGTAAAATACTGTGAAAATGTAGATTCTCCTTTATATTTCTATGGTATGGTTTGAACTGTTGATGGGGATTCACTGATTACATGTAATAAAAATAATGAGGGGTATAAACAGTTCATTGTGAAACAGTAATAAAAGCCATGACTAAAAGCAAAGTGACAGGGACCAGAAGTGACATATAAGGAGCCACTTCCAACTAAAATTTGTTAAAAATTAAGATTAAGCATCACTGAACTTCCACTGCAGAGGCATGGGTTTTATCCCTAGTCAGGGAACTGAGATCCCACATGCTCCATGATGGGGCCAAAAAAAGGAAAAAGATGAAGCATCGCTAATGCTTCATTAGTGATGAAGCATTGATCAGGATGGGAATCTAAGTGAAAATGTGGTTTGATTTCATACACTCCTTTCTTGGTAATATTGTCATTGGATACATTAAGTTATACTGTTATAAATTGTTAAGAAAAATAAATAAATGCACTGACATAAATATTGAAAACCCTGATACATAAATATTAAGAATGAAAATATAAGCAGTATAAACATGCTTTAATTAAAATGTAATGTGATCTATTCAATATTGTTAGACTTCATTCTTTGCATAGGCAAGTGGACTGACTACACATTCATATTTAGGGAGCATATAGGCCTCTGTTCAACTCACCCCAGACACTGAGACAGGAGACCAGTGACATCTACCTCTCAAATTTGCAAAGTTCTGTCTCTGGATTGTCTATAAATTTTGTCTAGCAGCCAGTACAGAGACATTACTTTGCCAACAAAGTTTCGTCCAGTCAAGGCTATGGTTTTTCCTGTGGTTATGTATGGATGTGAGAGTTGGACTGTGAAGAAGGCTGAGCGCCAAAGAATTGATGCTTTTGAACTGTGGTGTTGGAGAAGACTCTTGCGAGTCCCTTGGACTGCAAGGAGATCCAACCAGTCCATTCTGAAGGAGATCAGCCCTGGGATTTCTTTGGAAGGAATGATGCTAAAGCTGAAACTCCAGTACTTTGACCACCTCATGCGAAGAGTTGACTCATTGGAAAAGACTCTGATGCTGGGGGGAATTGGGGGCCAGAGGAGAAGGGGACAACAGAGGATGAGATGGCTGGATGGCATCACTGACTCGATGGACGTGAGTCTCAGTGAACTCCGGGAGTTGGTGATGGACAGGGAGGCCTGGCGTGCTGCGATTCATGGGGTCACAAATAGTTGGACATGACTGAGTGACTGATCTGATCTGATGATAGAAATTAGTACAGAATGAAAAGGAATCACAAAAAAAGGATATATCAGTCAACCGATCAGCTTCTTAAGGTGATGAAATATAAGCCAAATGTTCATGTGGAGTAGGAGTAAGCCAAGTTCATCGGGGTGGAGGGGGCGTACCCTTGGAGGTATTACAGGCGTGAGAGTCATCTTTGTGAGTAGGATGCAGGGCTGGGAGATCACAGAGCTCTCAGTAACTCTGGCAAAATAGTGAAATGATGGAAGGCAGAGATAGAAGAGAATAATGAACCATGAAGATGAACATCAGGTAGGGACAATATGTTTCTCTGCTATGTTTAGGAATCTGAATCAGAGAAAAGTAAGAAGAGACAGGCTATCAATTCAACATCAGACATTTTGGGTTAGAATGTGTATGGTTAAAGTAGGCTGACTACTGTAATAAAAAATCATTTCATTATCTTAACAAATAAAAGTTACTATTTCTTCAATATCATAGTCCAGTGAAGGGTGTTTGGGAGGGTCTATGTTTAATGAGCCATTCACGCACCAAGGTTCCTTCCATACACCTTCCTCTAAATTCTTAGAACCTTCTCTGTGGAGCACATGGACAAGCAAAGAATGAGAGGATTCAGGCGAGACTGTTTCATGGGGCAGACCTAAAAGAGGCCTGTATCACATCAACACACATTTTGCTGGTCAGAGGTCAGTAACATGGTCATACCTGGTTCTTCAGGAGACTGAGGAATTTAGCCTACCCTGATGCTTCATAAGGGAAGGAAAAAGGATTTGATGAGTAAGTTTCTATCTGTGAGATAGGCAAGGATAAATAAAAAGTAGAGAACTATGTTTTAAGTCTATTAATATATTTATGAGTCCTGAACATAAAACATTGGTAGTTTTAATCATGGAATCAAATGAAATCCCAAGTACAATCAAGTATATTGAAAATAACTCAAGGGAATTTCAGCATTTCATGGATACATTTTTTTTTTCATGGATACATTTTTAAAAGCATGAACAAGGAATTGAATATAAATAGCCAGAAAAGTACTAGAAGAATAGGACAGAGAATGTCAAAGTGTCAAGAGAGGGAAAGACTTTCAAGAGGGAGGGAATGATCAAAGGCATGATAAGCTCCAGGGTGGTTAAGTAAGATAGAAATTACTGGCCACATCCTAAAATTTTATTTCAATTCAGTATGACTTCATTGTGTCATTTACATGGTTAAATACCCTACAGGAAGGGGACTATGACTGTATCTTGAGCAATAAATAGCCTTAACTCATGATGTCTCAACTTGCTGGAGATGGTTAAGTTTTCTGTATAATTGCTTATTTCAAATTAGCCTTAATAAAAATGTTAAATCTACATTTACAGTTACTTTCTCATATAAGTTTTATATGTGGTGTTTTTCTAAAAAGATTTTAAAAATCAATAAAAATCATTTATAGTTCCTTTTAATGTTCATGTTTATAATCTCCTTATTAAATGCATTCTGCAGTTAAGTGGAAGCTCTTCTGTGGATTCAGAATATATGTAAAACATGTTTGCATGTATGCTTCTCACATGTGTATGTGTCTATACATACACATATCTACATACTTTCTCATGGACACATATAATTAAATTTAAAAGAGTGACAAATAAAAGAAAATTATATAAATACCTTGCTAAACATCTCAATTTGTCTTTTAAATTATGAAACCCTTCATGCCACTGTTTGGAAATTGCATACCTCCAAGGAATAAGGTGGATGGGAGGTGGGATACATTATCTGTGTTTTAATATCCATGTTTAAAATATTTAAACATTAATAATAAATATCCTGAAAGCATAGGTACATACTATTTGGCATTGAAAATAATGTGAAGAAATATTTACCAAATGTTTTTTCTTAAAAAAATCTTACTCACATTCCCTATGTATAAAATATTTACAAGAGAAGCCTGTATTTTTGTTGGTTTCCATTGATGGTGACCTTTGAAGCAACTCTGGGAATTCCTATGTCAATAGGAGCAAAGTTTGGAAACAACTGGGGGGGTGGGCTGTGCTGCTGCAGGAACTCCCACAAGAAGGCAAGTGATGGAGGAAAAATGGGGGTCAGATGCTCCAAAGCTCTAAGTAGAAAAGACTGAGAGGAAGAAACTAAGCAGGTAGCCAGTGGCAGGCCCTCATATAAAATAAAATACAATAAAAGGTAAAACAAAATAGCTTGTTTAGGATAGCACATTGATTATAGGGCAGCCCTAGGAAAAGCTTGAGAGGAGAACTTTGCAGCAGACACAAGCAACGCCAAACAGAACTAACATAAAACAAAACAACAACCAAAAAAAAAAACTTCAGACACTCAAGCAGGTAAAACACAAATGGTTTTTAGCAGCAGTGATTAATACTAAATAAAATGAATGAAACTTCTGCCTCTAACTATAAATAGCATGAACCTTGAAATGTTCTCACCATAAATTCAAATTCCATTAACATGTATTCGCCTGTATGTGCATGCATGCTGAGTTGTGTCTGACTTTTGACCATCCCATGAACTGTAGATTACCAGTCTCCTCTGTCCCTGGGATTTTCAGGCAAGAATACTGTAGTGGATTGCCATTTCCTACTCCAGGGGATCTTCCCCCAGAGACCAAATCCATGTCTCTTAAATCTCCTGCATTGGCAAGCGGACTTTTTACCACTGACTCACCTGGGAAGCCCATAAAGTCACTTACTGCTGCTGCGAAGTCGCTTCAGTCGTGTCTGACTCTGTGTGACCCCATAGATGGCAGCCCACCAGGCTCCCCTGTCCCTAGGGTTCTCCAGGCAAGAACACTGGAGTGGATTGCCATTTCCTTCTCCAATGCGTGAAAGTGAAGTCACTCAATCATGTACAACTCTCAGTGACCCCATGGACTGCAACCCACCAGGCTCCCTCGTCCCTGGGATTCTCCAGGCAAGAACACTGGAGTGGGTTGCCATTTCCTTCTCTAATGCATGAAAGTGAAAAGTGAAAGTGAAGTCACTCAGTAGTGTCCGACTCTTAGCGACCCCATGAACTGCAGCCTACCAGGCTCCTCTGTCCATGGGATTTTCCAGGCAAGAGTACTGGAGTGGGTTGCCATTGCCTTCTCTGTAAAGTCATTTAAAATGTATCTAATTCCTGTGATCTAGGCTCTCCACCAGGTGGTTGGGAGATGGAGAAATAAGACCCAGTTTCCTCTAACAGAAATCTTTCTTCCTCCTAAGAAAGAAATGTGTACATAAAAATGATGCCAGAGGGGAATGGCAGATGTCATACTAGTGGAGCTTAGCAACAGGGTTTCTGAATCTGATAGGCCAGGCACAGAGAATACTTCTGGGTAGAAAGGAAACTTGAACTGGGTTAGTGGTTTACCAACAGGGAGTATTTAGATAAATTAGACTTTACCAACAGTAGCTCCACCAGTAGCAATGGCAGCAAATGAGTAAATCCAATCAAGAAGACAGAACCATGTGTATTAATCTCTTAGTATATTCCAGGTACTGTAGTCTGTGGTTCATTTGGATGGTATCTCATGGAATGTAACTGCACATAATTAATTTCACTATGACTTCCTGATGTTCAAGCTGGTTTTAGAAAAGGCAGAGGAACCAGAAATCAAATTGCCAACATCCGCTGGATCATGGAAAAAGCAAGAGAGTTCTAGAAAAACATCTATTTCTGCTTTATTGACTATGCCAAAGCCTTTGACTGTGTGGATCACTATAAACTGTGGAAAATTCTGAAAGAGATGGGAATACCAGACCACCTGATCTGCCTCTTGAGAAATTTGTATGCAGGTCAGGAAGCAACAGTTCGAACTGGACATGGAACAACAGACTGGTTCCAAATCGGGAAAGGAGTACGTCAAGGCTGTATATTGTCACCCTGTTTATTTAACTTCTATGCAGAGTACATCATGAGAAACGCTGGGCTGGAAGAAGCACAAGCTGGAATCAAGATTGCCGGGAGAAATATCAATAACCTCAGATATGCAGATGACACCACCCTTATGCAGAAAATGAAGAGGAACTAAAAAGCCTCTTGATGAAGGTGAAAGTGGAGAGTGAAAAAGTTGGCTTAAGGCTCAACATTTAGAAAACTAAGATCATGGCATCTGGTCCCACCACTTCATGGGAAATAGATGGGGAAACAGTGGAAACAGTGTCAGATTTATTTTTTTGGGCTCCAAAATCACTCCAGCCATGAAATTAAAAGACGCTTACTCCTTGGAAGGAAAGTTATGACCAACCTAGATAGCATATTCAAAGCAGAGACATTACTTTGCCAACAAAGGTTCGTCTAGTCAAGGCTATGGTTTTTCCTGTGGTCATGTATGGATGTGAGAGTTGCACTGTGAAGAAGGCTGAGCGCCAAAGAATTGATGCTTTTGAACTGTGGTGTTGGAGAAGACTCTTGCAAGTCCCTTGGACTGCAAGGAGATCCAACCAGTCCATTCTAAAGGAGATCAGTCCTGGGATTTCTTTGGAAGGAATGATGCTGAAGCTGAAACTCCAGTACTTTGGCCACCTCATGCGAAGAGTTGACTCATTGGAAAAGACTCTGATGCTGGGAGGGATTGGGGGCAAGAGGAGAAGGGGACGACAGAGGATGAGATGGCTGGATGGCATCACTGACTCAATGGACATGAGTCTGAGTGAACTCCAGGAGTTGGTGATGGACAGGGAGGCCTGGTGTGCTGCAATTCATGGGGTCGCAAAGAGTCGGACACGACTGAGCGACTGATCTGATCTGATGACTTTGATACACTTAGGCATATTTTATACATAGGAAAGAAATTAAATTTGTTAAGTCTCTTGTCTAAGGTGATAAACACGGCCTTGGTTGCTATGCTGGGATAGAGGCTCAGGTAATCTAATTCTACAATTTGTTCTTAACCACAACTGACAGTGAAGAAGTACTGAAAGAAAGAAGGAAAGAAAGAAAAGAAAATCAAGCTATAGAGCATGGAGTCCCCCACCCCTATAATATTGGTAAAGAAGAAAAATACTTTTTTTGCTCAAGTTTCCTTCTGAGTGATGTCTGCTTTCCAGAGACATCTCAAAAATCAGCACATAAGTGTGAGTATACAGTTTACAGTGTGAGACAACATCTAATGTATTGTCCTGTTTACAATATTGAACAATATTAAAAAGAAAATTCCCAAACATTTGAGTTGAAGGAACAACAACAAAAGATACAAAGAGCACAATGACTTAAAATGCAAATCACAAAGATCTTTGAAAATCTCGTTGTCATAAGTTTTTTCTTAGTATTCTTTTCAAAGCCAATTATTTTTGATTCATTTAGTATTTCAGACAATGAAGATATTGCAGAAATTCCCTTTTCTTACTAACTCTACCTTGATCAGACCCTTTTCACTCTGTTTATTCAACTTAGAGTTGACTTCCATCATGATAAACCCTCCCTTGCTGAGTTCTTAACAGCCCTTGTCTTCTTGCTTCATTGTACTTGCTTTTTTGAACTGCCTTCCTACTTAAACAAACTCTGAGACTATACCCACTACAGCTGCCGGTGGCTAGTGATCAACACTGTCATGTAAACAGGCCCCACTTTAAATTCATGATTAAGTGGGCCCTTAAGGTTGCTGAACAATCACACTACATTCCCCAAATCTACACACCATTCACTTTCCCAGAGGATTATACACGCATTCTCCCAAAATTTACATCACCTTTACTTACTCTCATGCATAGCTGCTGACCTCTTGATTCTAGTTTACTTAGGAAATACAAGAACCCAGATTAGAACTTCCACATCTCACTTCCATCTGCACCGTGTCTATAAAAGAATGATTTTGCTGTTCACTCTCCATGGGAAGGCTAACTCCCCCTCAAGTGCATTAAACCCAATCCTTTCTCATATACACAAATCTCCCTAGTCATTTTCCCTATCTTTGCTGCATCATCGCAGTTTACTTTTCAATCTTTCCCAGTAGCATATAAAATATTGTTTTATATTTATATATATAAATATACATACAAATATATATGTATATTTATATAAAATTCTGCCACTAAGAATCTGTCTCTTAACAAATTTGTCAGAATGTTGATAAACAACAAAGCTAGGTAACTGGTACCAGTGTGTGCGTTACACATTAATCACTGTTTATGTACATTTAAAAAAATAAAAGCTGTAATGCAAATGGAAACAAAAAAGCCTCCAGTGACTTTTCTATTCCTTTCTACATATGATGCCAATTCTCTCATTCACAGTCTAACAAACAACTTAAAATCTCTCTACACTCACCTTTTTCACTTCCTTATTCTTGCACACCCACTCCATTAATGCTGGGTCAATGGAATGAAGGTTCTAAGGAGGCTTGATGAACATTTTCATGAAGTTTATTTTATTTTTATTATTATTCTATTTTTAAATAATTAAAAACATATATAATTTCTTTACAATGTTGTGTTAGTTTCTACCGTACACTGAAGTGAATCAGACACATGCATACATATATCTCCTCCCTCACAAGCCTCCCTCCCACCCCATCCCTCTGTGTGAGTGAGTGTTAAGTGCTCAGTCATGTCTGACTCTGTGCAACCCTGTGAATTATAAGCCTGCCAGGCTCCTCTGTCCATGGGATTCTCCAGGCAATAATTCTGGAGTGGCTTGCCATTTCCTTCTCCAGTGATCCCACTACTCTGCTGCTGCTAAGTCGCTTCAGTCATGTCCGACTCTGTGTGACCCCATAGACGGCAGCCCACCAGTCTCCCCCGTCCCTGGGATTCTCCAGGCAAGAACACTGGAGTGGGTTGCCATTTCCTTCTCCAATGCATGAAAGTGAAAAGTTAAAGGGAAGTTGCTCAGTCGTGTCTGAGTCTTCTCGACCCCATGGACTTCAGCCCACCAGGCTCCTCCTTCCATGGGATTTTCCAGGCAAGAGTACTGGAGTGGGGTGCCATTGCCTTTTCCCCAACTACTCTAGGTCATCACAAAGCACCAAGGTGAGCTTCCTGTACTACCCAGAAGCTTCCCACCAGCTATCTATTTTACACACAGTAGTGCATATATGTCAATCCCAATCTCCCAGTTCATCCCTTCCTCCCCTTCCACCTCTGTGTCCACATGTCGGTTCTCTACATTTGCACATCTATTCCTGTCCTCCAGATAGGTTCATCAGTACCATTTTTCTAGATTCAATATATATGCATTACTGTATGATATTTGTTTTTATTTCTGACTTACCTCACTCTGTATGACAGATTCTAGGTCCATCCAGGACACTTGTTTTATTGATACAATTAATCTATAAGTAATGAGATAACTAATCATTTTTACAAACTGAAAATCAGTGAGCCATTATATAATCAAGACAGTGTGCTTCAAGTTTCATAAATGTAATTTGAACTACCTTTAGCAAACAAGAGTAATTTATTGGCTAACATAACCAAAATAATGATAGAGTTGTCATAAGGGCTCAGAGATAAGTATTATCCTCTTTGCTTTGCTTTGCTTTGCTTTTTTCTTTCTTTCTGTGACTTCTCCTGTAACTGCTAGACACACTATTACTGGCAGTCTCTACATTTAAGCTCCTAACATAAAAAAAACCCAAACAGGGAGTAAGAGTTCTTCCATATCATCCTAGTTTCATAAATCCCAAGGGAAGATTCTTGTTGGTCCTACCTGAGTCAGGGATTGACTCGGTTAGCCGTATCTGAACAGGGTATCAGAATCTATGAAAAAGAAGGCAGCTTCCTTTGAAATCGTCAGTAACCAGCAAGGGAACTGCTAGCATAGATTGGTGGGAGTGTGTGCACGTGTAGTGAATTACTACACTGGGCAAACAAAACAACAGATGTTTGTTAACAACCCTTTGTTTTGGCTTCCTACTCTCCAATTGGAGACCATTGTCCTAGAAGCTTAATTGTACTTATCCCCCCACCTTTTTTTTCGAGCACAGTAAAAGGGTTTCCACAATTTTAAGGCTGCTAACAGAGTAGTTTCACTCATACATATTTCAAAGTTACACTGAGAGGAAAACTCAGGTTAGTTCCAAAGGAAAACTGTTCTGTTGAAGCAACTTAAGAAGGTTAAAAACCTTTCCAAAGACAAGTAACTCTGTGATGATATTATGCACTGAATGTTTGTGACCCCTCAAAATTTATAAGTTGAAATCTAATCCCAGTATGATGGGTGTTTGGAGGCAGAGGCTTTGGGAGGGTGGAGCCCTTGTGGATGGGATTAGCACCCTTCTAAGAAGAAGCCAGAGAGCCAGTTTGTCCCTTGTTCATTATGTCAAGAAACAAAGTCAACAATCTGTGACCCAAAGGAGGGGTCTCACCAGAAGTCTACCATGCTAGCACCATAATTGTACATTTCTAGCCCCCAGAGCTACAAGAAAATAAATTCCTGTTGTTGATAAGCCACCTACTTTATGGCATTTTGTGTTAACGATCCAAGGTTGTGGAAACAGATAATAACTAAACTGATGTCAGGGAAAGTGACATGAAGATTTTATTAACAAGAGTCTTTCATGTGCTCAAAAACTTAAAAAAATATTATGAGAAACTCTGTGATACAATGTAATATAAATAAGTATAATAATATAAATAACTCTATTGCTACTGAGTTGAAGCTCAGAAAATACTATCTTTCAGTCTTTTCAAATAGGGTATTTTCTTTTTCTATTTTGAATATATAGTAACTGCTTGGTGGTAGTTTGGGCACTAAGTCATGTTCTACTCTTACGACCCCATGGACTGTAGCCTGCCAGGCTCCTCTGTTTGTGGGATCCTCCGGGCAAGGATACTGGAGTGAATTGCCATTTCCTACTCCAGGGGATCTTCCTAACACAGGAATCAGACCCAGGTCTCCTGCATTGCAGACAGATTACTTTACAACAATTACTTAATTACTTATTTATTTTTGGTGCCCAAACTTTGTGAACTAGGTCTGCGAAACCTTACAGATTCAGGTAAATGTTTCAAGGAGTGATCAAATAAATTAATAAGGAAACCAAAAAATTCTTTCCTTTAAAGCTCTTTGTTGTGATTTTGAAAATTATAAAACATAATTATACCACAGATTTTTGTAAATTGTTATTAAGATTTTATTTTGTTCAAAGCAATTATTGAGTAACACAGAATGCTGCTCTATACATTTAGGAAGCACGCACTTGTGATACATTACTATGCAAACTTCACAGTGGAAGTGATTTGGGTCTTCTCTGTTCCTTGCCTTATACTCAGTTCCCATAGCGGTACTTGACTCATAGTAGATGTGTCATACTTTTTTAAGTCAATTAGCGAATCTTTGTCATATAATAATTTTAAAATATTTTCTATCATTATATATTAAGATTTACCCTGCTATTATGTTTATGGACATCAAGTCCAGCTCAGGATAGCAAACACTAATGAAAAAAAAGGAAGGAACCAATGTCCTTTGATCTTATTATTATATCACATTTTTGAAAATCACAGAACAAAAAAGTCAGCGTTAAATTTAACCAAATGGAAGGAAAATCCTATAACTGGGCATCAGGCAAAGACATCAGGTGATATGAATCTATTCTAAAAGAAAAAGACTGAATTTTCAGTATTAGATATTTATAAGAACTTAGATTTCCCAACCAAGTAGTCAGATATTAAAGCATCACAAGTTTGCTTATTTCATGCATGCTGTGCAAAAGTTGCTTCAGTCGTGCCCAACTCTATGAAACCCTATGGACTGTAGCCTGCCAGGCTCCTCTGTCTATGGGATTCTCCCAACACAGGGATTGAACCCACATCTCTTATGTCTCTTGCATTGACAGGTGGTTTCTTTTTCATTCCCAGCCAAAATAAGTTGCCATATTGGAGAGAATTTTGTTGCATCATGTTCAGCCATTTTATATCTTTGAGCTCTCAAGAAAAAATATTTTTGCCAATAAATGTTATACATTCCAGAAATACTGCTATGTTTTCCACTATTTTAAAGCAACTCTTGGAGAAATTAGCAGCTATCTAATTTTCATTCTGCATACAGCTGAACAAAAATATGTATGCCACAGTGAAGCTGGGCCTTCCCTCATGACTCAGATGATAAAGAATCTACCTACAATGCAGGAGACTCAGGTTTGATCCCTGGGTTAGGAAGATCCCCTGGAGAGGGCAATGGCTACCCACTTCAGTATTCTTGTCTGGGAAATCTCATGGACAGAAGAGCCTGGAAGGCTACAGACCATGGAGTCGCAGAGTCAGACATGGCTGAGCGACTTTCACTTAACTTTCAGTGAAGCCAGCTCTTAGCTTTCATTTATTGCATGCAAATTTTTGCCATCAGAGAAAAATTTGCATTTTATGAGTCCATTTTGGAACCTGGAAAGGATATCAATGTCTTCAAAATGGTGAAAAACTTCTTTGCCAGGGAAAGCTTCCACTGGAAGACAAATCTTGGTGTTCGGTGCACAGGTGGAGCACCTGCAATGTCTGGCAACACATCTGGGTTGGCTGCTTTCTTGAAGAAAGCCACTCCACATGTCATAATGACTCACTGCCTTCTATACCGGCAAGCAGTGGCATGAGACTGCCAGCAATTCTGAAAAGGTCTTCCTCCACTGCCATGGAAAGATCAACTTTACCAGAGCCAAAGGTTTAAATCGTTCATTTTGGCATGGTTTGTCAAAGGATGAGAGAAGAATATTAACTTCTCTACTGCATGTTCCAAGAGTAAAACTTGAAGTGCTTGATTGCATTTTGGGAAAGTTTTACCTTGATCGTTTCCCTCCTTTCTCTCTTCTTTCTTTCTTTGTTAATTATTTTTTTGCAGGGGAACAGGTAGAAGATAAAATGATATAAAGAAAATTTCACTTGGAAATACTGGACAAGGAGGAGTTGATCCACATGTTAACTAAGGGAAGACCAGTTTTGACAATACAATTGAGGTAAATTATTCAAAGCAAAGCCTTGAATTACAGATGCTGCTAAAAACAAAACAAGCACAGCATCCTATCCCTCCCTTAAACCACCACCACAACAAATGACAAACTATTGTATCCAAGTTACCAGTTTTTAACCAAACACAAGAATAAGGAAAGTATCTAAAAGTTATAAATGCTACAGAAGTCATTATTTTAGTCTGCATTGAGAGTAATAGAGCCTTGCCAAATTCTCTGTGGGAAGATATCTCTAGATCCCTGGAAAAACTGTAGAGTTCTTCCCAAGGTCACGTCTGCTCAAACTACTTAACTATTGAAATCTGGATTTGTGATCCTTTTCTTGCTGACACAAAAAGCACCACTGTGGCATATTTTGACCTATATGACTTTGGGACAAATGATTTGCCAGGATTTCAAGTCAAGAAATCCAGAGAATTCAGTTGTATTTGAAAATGTATACTCACCTGGCAAAGCCTTTTGTGGAAACATTGATTCTACTCACATGTCTTTGTAAAGAAGGTTATTAGCATGAAAAGTTGCCTAAACATATAAACAAAAATATCAAAATTAGATGTCAAAGATAACATGCATATATTCAAGTCACCGCTATAAGAATTCCATATTTTTAAGGTGAATAATTATCATATTTTTGCTGATATTTCCTTCAGAGAAAAATGGATTTGTCATATTTGTAAAATTTGGATCTTAAATTTTAGATGGCTTATTCAGTAAACAGCCTCTAATTATATTTATGAATACATGTGAGCACTGAAAACATAAATATTTCTAAAGGTTTCTTTCACGTTACTTTTTGGTCATTTTGTAGTTGAATAGCTAGGTACAACTGTTATGAGGTGATGGTTTCAAAACTTAACCAGGTGTTCCAGAATGACCAGCAATCTGGACCATTCACTTTCTCCAAAAATCTTTGTTTCCAGTTCTCCATGAAGATAATCTAAATTTCTTTCCATGTTTGATTTATAACCTTGGCATTCCCCTCCTTACTCTCAGTAGATGGTTTTTATTTCTCCTTCACAGAGAAGTTTCCTTACCTTTCTTCATCAAGCCTGAAAACTAACTTGCATCTGTAGATCTACTCTTTTCTCTCCATTATAATGACAATTGGTCAAATGGCTGGAACCCAGAGAAGGCAATGCTCCAGCTTCAACCATGCTTATGATAATACCTATGGAATCGCACTTCACCCAGATAGAAGTGTCCCAAAGAGCCTGTGTAGAGTTGAACTATTCTACCAGCTTGGTTTCTTCACCTTGGGACTGTCATTGGAGAGAAAACTATACCTTTTTTTCCCAAGCATATTACAGGGTTCTTCTGTAATAGTACGTTAGCTTTTACTAATTCACTAAGGTCCTGCCTCTGTATGATCCTATCAACTGCTGTGGCTTCAATTATTTCCAAATTCTACTGATTCAAGGATCTCCTTCCTCAGCCCAGAGCTGCCCCACTGGCTACTTGGATAGCCCACAGAGATTGAAATCCAATAATCACAAAACTTAACCTTTTATTATTCAAACTTTTTTTTATCCTCTGGTGTCTATTTGAATCAATGGTACTCAGTGGCTTTAAACAAAAATCTTAGATGAATTTTCATCTTTTTTCTCTCATTCTCTTCATATCCAAATACATAAAATTTCATATTTTTCTACTTCTTACAAAACTCTTATAAATCCACCCACTTCTACTTATGTCCTTGCCAAGAGTCCACTTCCTCATGTTGCAGCAATGCACTTATTACTGCTTTCCCTCATTCCAGTCCATTCTCCATGGCCCTTGGAGTCAGCTTTCTACAGTGCAAACCTAATTCTATTTAGGACCATTCAAAGATCCTCTAATGCTCTCCAACAGAGTTAAGATTTCTTGAAAAGGCTTCCAAGGTCCTACTCATTTTTCCAATGTGATTTATCATTTTTATCTCCTTCATATGTCATATGTTAGCTTTTAATCCAAGAATCCAGACTTAAGACTGTATCAGCACATTGATCACTGGTCTTTGATTTTATGCTGCTACTGCTAAATCACTTCAGTCACGTCTGACTCTTTGTGACCCTATGAACTGTAGCCCACCAGGCTCCTCTGTGCATTGGATTCTCCAGGCAGGAATACTGAAATGGGTTGCAATGTCCTATACCAGAGGATCTTCCCAACCCAGGAATCAAACATGTGTCTCCTGCAGGTTCTGCTCTCATAGATTTTACACATAAAACATAAATATCTTGGGAAATTCAGTATTATGCATTCCCTTGACAAATTCCTCAAATTTTGTCTCAATTTTTTGTGCCTGGTTATTTCACAGCAACTCTGATCCACGGTCTGGTCCATACCCATCCACCCATGTTTTGTCACTTCTGCCACATAAGGTCAGGTTGTTCAGATTTATGTTATACTTCTTCCAAAGTAAGAAGCAGTTACAATGTTCTTTACCTGTGAAGATGCCTTTTGAAATCCTAACAACTCTTTTCTATACCACTTTGGAATTCAAACAGCTCAGAAGATGGGAATTACCCACACTCTCAGTTTGACTGTCAACACCTCATTCTTTAAACGTTTTCTCTATAGAGTAGTTCATGGCTTGGAAAAATCCATCCTTTCATTTTAGGAGACTGCCGTGTACACTGTAAGACAAACTCCTCCTTCCTCCTGTTCTTAGCAGATGTCTTAATTAATCTTTCTTATTAATGAAAGGATCAACTGCAGGACTCACCCAACTCTTTAAAAAAAAAAAGCTTCACTAAAGTTAATAACCTCGGAGAGTTTGCAAAGCTGGTATGGAATTTACAGAACAAAGCTGTGAAGAGCCACAGGCCTTCTCTAATAAAGACATCGCTTGTTTCTACTGCATAGTTTTTGCTTACACAGCTTTATAGATGTTCTCTGTCTTGAGGGTACTAAACCCATTCAAATGCCCTATTTTTCTTCTAATTGCTTTTCTGCCACTGGCTTGTTAGCAGGTCTCAGGTGTTCACTTTCCCTCTCTCTCTTTCTCTCTTTTACCCTATTTTTTTTTTCCTCTCTCTCCCTTCCCCCACTTCAATATTCAGTCCCTCTGCCTCAGAATTTAGGAAACCCTCTGCTCCTTAAAAAGCCAGCAGAAATGTGCATATCTGACCTCCTGCAACATTTATAAGCTCTTGTCAGTTTATCCTTCTACTTTCTTTGTGTTCTGTGATATTCAGCACTTTCTGCAAAGAATGTAATAATAATGAAAAAAAAAAAAAAAGAAGATCAAAGAAGGTGCTTATCTCCAGTGACATGTCCAAACAGCCACTCTGGCCCTCTCTAATATGCTTATCTAATTTGCTCCTGAGCCCAGGCCTGGAAGAAAAGCATCTTGAGGAAGTTTTCTTCCATGGACTGAGCCATCTGCTAATGTGGTCCTGTGCCAGTAATTTACAAGTAATGGTTTACAGCTGTGAACCCTGGCTTCTGAGCTGTTTTGGTCATTTAGTAATTACAACAGTTTCATTAACATTTAAAGGGAATAGTCTGTTCAATATCAATTAGGGACGATCTGCAACTGTGTAGCTCCGTTTTCATATTTGCATTTGACATTTAATATTCTGCACACATAAATTCTTGGGCTTGAAAATGCATTGCCACAGAAGGTCAAAATTAATCCTGAGCCCATTTCTACCTAGCTTTACTAAGCTTTAGGAAATATTTCTGCAGAGAGTGGGAACATAAAGGTTATTTTGGGGGCGGTTTTACACATCTGAACATTTAAGTACTTTTTCCCACCACTAAAGTTAAGGTTACAGAGTTCTCCTCAATTCTTGTTATATCTTCTGTATTCTGAGGACATTTCTAACTTATCTGAGGTAGATTTGCATAGTATTAAGCAGAAAGATGACATCTATAACTTGCAAATCTTACATAACTACAGTGATATTTAACTTTAATATTTGAGTGTGTGGGGGTGTGGTTCTGTGGATTTCAACACTTAGTAAATAGAACTAGACTATGGTGACTGCAGCCATGAAATTAAAAGATGCTTAGTCCTTGGAAGAAAAGTTACAACCAATCTAGATAGCATATTAAAAAGCATAGCCTAGTCAAGGCAATGGTTTTTCCAGTGGTCATGTATGGATGTGAGAGTTGGACTGTGAAGAAAGCTGACCACCAAAGAATTGATGCTTTTGAACTGTGGTGTTGGAGAAGAATCTTGCGAGTCCCTTGGACTGCAAGGAGATCCAACCAGTCCATTCTATAGGAGATCAGCCCTGGGTGTTCATTGGAAGAACTGACGCTACAGCTGAAACTCCAATACTTTGGCCATCTCATGCAAAGAGTTGACTCATTGGAAAAGACACTGATGCTGGGAGGAATTGAGGGCAGAAGGAGAAGGGGATGACAGAGGATGAGATGGCTGGATGTCATCACCAACTCGATGGACATGAGTTTGAGTAAACTCCAGGAGTTGGTGATGGACAGGAAGGCCTGGTGTGCTGCGATTCATGGGGTCACAAAGAGTCGGACACAACTGAGTGACTCAACTGAACTGATAACCGCCCCCCCCCCCAAAAAAAGTCTTCTTATAATCATTTACATCAGGGAATAAGTCTTAATCTCTAATTAAATTGTTGAGCAAAGGTTGACTATGCTAGGACTTACCTCAGAAGAAACAAAAGCCCCATGGTAATTTGAATTTTATGTGGCTGGAGAATGGCCCAAGGATTTGATCCCTGATGTTAAGTGATTTTGGTGGGGGACAGAGGGAGAAAGATAGAACAAATTTCAAGTGAGTTAAAAGGTCTTTAAAGGATAAAAATTGGGATCTTCCATCAGGAAGAGATAAGCCTTTTGAAATTTTTAAAAACAGAGCACAGAGGATGTCCCAAGGATGGTTTGAGTGACAGAGGTTAATAACAGTCTAAGCTGAAGTCTGGGGTTTCTTTTGACTCTTGATTCCCAGGCTGTGACATGAGATGAATCATTGAGCATGTGCTATTATTCTAAGGGTCAGAGGTAGTGAAGTACCCACTGAATGAAGAAAGGATTATGGAGATGACAAGGATAGAGCCTCCAGTGGGCTGATATAATTCAATTCTATGCAGGTATGTGCAGATGAAAGTGTGGTTTACTTGATCTGGCAGAACCTGCATCCTGAGATGGGCTTTCGTTTGTTTACATTTTAAAGCTGTTTATAATATTGTGCTGCTCACACAGATGTAGTGACACTGGAAACACAGATAAAGTGAAAACTGGAGTAAAAATATGTATGTCCTAGGGCCTTGAAGTTTGTAAAGAAGTCCCACTTCCCACCTGCCTGAATCTCAGTCTCAAGTGAGCATCTACAAGCAGTGGAAAGGAGCAGTGCCAATCAGCAGGGAAATATCCTCATCAGATCATTTAGATCATCGTCAATATTGATATGATATAATGCATGCAATTTACTAAAAATAAGGTGTATTTTGTAAAGCAAATTATTCAAGTTTCATTCAACTGAAATTATCTTATATATTCCTTGGCACCTCAGGAACTTATTTGCAGTGACTACAGATTGCTTGGCTTCCCAGGTGGCACTAGTGGTAAAATATTTGCCTGCCAAAGCAGGAGATGAAAGAGTCGCAAGTTTGATCCCTGGGTGGGGAATATACCCTGGAGAAGCAAATGGCAACTCTCTCCAGCAAACATTTTTCTATTACCTTCCTATCACTATGCATCACCAGTTGGTTTGTGCATTTTTAAACTGTTCCCCCTGGAGAAAGAAATGGCAACCCACTCCAGTATTCTTGCCTGGAGAATCCCGTGGACAGAGGAGCCTTGTTGGCTACAGTCCATGAAGTAGCAAAGAGTCGAACATGACTAAGCAACTAACACACACATAACCTGTTCCCCCTAAACTAGAGTATGTATTTCAGGAGGACACTATCAGAATCTCCTTTTTTCTACTCTCATAGTTTCCAGGGGGGGGGTCCAAGAAGTTATTACCAGTTCTCAAAGCATAATCAAGGTAGGCAAAAGGGAGAACTTAGGGTTTTCTATGTAAAGGATCATATCATCTGCAAACAGTGAGAGTTTTACTTCTTCTTTTCCAATCTGGATTCCTTTTATTTCTTTTTCTGCTCTGATTGCTGTGGCCAAAACTTCCAAAACTATGTTTGCAGATAACATGATCCTCTACATAGAAAACCCTAAAGACTCCACCAGAAAATTACTAGAGCTAATCAATGAATATAGTAAAGTTGCAGGATATAAAGTCAACACACAGAAATCCCTGGCATTCCTATACACTAACAATGAGAAAACAGAAAGAGAATTTAAGGAAACAATTCCATTCACCATTGCAACAAAAAGAATAAAATACTTAGGGATATATCTACCTAAAGAAACAAAAGACCTATATAGAAAACTATAAAACACTGGTGAAAGAAATTAAAGAAGACACTAATAGATGGAGAAATATACCATGTTCATTGATTGGAAGAATCAATATAGTGAAAATGAGTATACTACCCAAAACAATTTATAGATTCAATGCAATCCCTATCAAGCTACCAACGGTATTCTTCACAGAGCTAGAACAAATAATTTCACAATTTGTATGGAAATACAAAAAACCTCGAATAGCCAAAGCAATCTTGAGAAAGAAGAATGGAACTGGAGGAATCAACATGCCTGACTTCAAGCTCTACTACAAAGCCACAGTCATCAAGACTGCACAAAGACAGAAATATAGATCAATGGAACAAAATAGAAAGCCCAGAGATAAACCCACGCACCTATGGACACCTTATCTTTGACAAAGGAGGCAAGAATATACAATGGAGAAAAGACAATCTCTTTAACAAGTGGTGCTGGGAAAACTGGTCAACCAGTTGTAAAAGAATGAAACTAGAATACTTTCTAACACCATATACAAAAATAAACTCAAAATGGATTAAAGATCTAAACGTAAGACCAGAAACTATAAAACTCCTAGAGGAAAACATAGGCAAAACACTCTCTGACATACATCACAGCAGGATCCTCTATGACCCACCTCCCAGAATATTGGAAATAAAAGCAAAAATAAACAAATGGGACCTAATTAAAATTAAAAGTTTCTGCACAACAAAGGAAACTATAAGCCAGGTGAAAAGAAAGCCTTCAGCATGGGAGAAAATAATAGCAAATGCAGCAACTGACAAAGAATTACTCTCAAAAATATACAAGCAACTCCTGCAGCTCAATTCCACAAAAATAAACGATCCAATCAAAAAATGGGCCAAAGAACTAAACAGATATTTCTCCAAAGAAGACATACAGATGGCTAACAAACACATGAAAAGATGCTCAACATCACTCATTATCAGAGAAATGCAAATCAAAACCATAATGAGGTACCGTTTCACACCAGTCAGAATGGCTGCTATCCAAAAGTCTACAAGCAATAAATACTGGAGAGTGTGTGGAGAAAAGGGAACCCTCTTACACTGTTGGTAGGAATGCAAACTAGTACAGTCACTATGGAGAACAGTGTGGAGATTCCTTAAAAAACTGGAACCAGAACTGCCATACGACCCAGCAATCCCACTTTTGGGCATACACACTGAGGAAACCAGAAGGGAAAGAGACAACGTGTACCCCAGTGTTCATTGCAGCACTGTCTATAATAGCCAGGACGTGGAAGCAACCTAGATGCCCATCAGCAGACTAATGGATAAGAAAGCAGTGGTACATATACACAATGGAGTATTACTCAGCCATTAAAAAGAACACTTTTCAATCAGTTCTAATGAGGTGGATGAAACTGGAGCCTATTATACAGAGTGAAGTAAGCCAGAAAGAAAAACACCAATACAGTATACTAACGCATATATATGGAATTTAGAAAGATGGTAACGATAATCCTGTATCTGAGACAGCAAAAGAGACACAGGTGTATAGAACAGTCTGTTGGACTCTGTGGGAGAGGGTGCGGGTGGGATGATTTGGGAAAATGGCATTTGAAATATGTATATTATCATATGTGAAACAAATCGCCAGTCCAGGTTTGATGCATGAGACAGGGTGCTTGGGGCTGGTGCACTGGGATGACCCAGAGGGATGGTATGGGGAGGGAGGTGGGAGGCGGCTTCATACATGTCAATGTATGCAAAAACCAATACAATATTGTAAAGTAATTAGCCTCTAATTAAGATAAATAAATTTATATTCAAAAAGAAAAAAGGTAAAGAAATACAGTAATTGTTATCAATTAAAAAAAAAGGGAGAACTTACGATCATGAAAATAATAAATAAATACATAAATCCAGCCTCTAAGACTAAAGGTCAGGCATAACTTTAGTTCCTGAAAAATCTGGAGCATAGAATGATACAGTTTCCCAGACATAGCAATTTGAGATGCTAGGTGACTAGGTAAATATGGAGCTCAGGACCAGATGGTAGGTTCCCCTGCTTCTCAGGTCATCAAAAAAGCAACTTAATCCATTGGCTCATGCTTATGGACATGGATACTTAATGTGTCTTTTGGGATGTCAGGTATTTGAGTGCTCAGCAGGTGAATAGAATCAAAAGCCTGGAGTAAGGAGTATTTCTCCAAAAAATAAGAAATAAGAGGATTCTGGAATATGTGGACAATCAAATCATGTTAAAAGGCTCTGTCTGGATCCCACAGACCTTGGTGAACATTAGGCTAGCTCCAGCATCTTCAGCAAATCTGGTCACAGGTCTGGAGTCTTGGAAAAGTTCATGATGAAGAGACTCTGCTAGCAAGGAGCAATTCAGAAGCTTATATTGTGATAACAAATACTTTACCTCTAGAAGAACTGAGAGAAAGTAGTCAAGCACTCAGTAATATGATGAAAGGAGGAAAGAATAAGATCCAAGATTTAAGAAGTGAATATTATGTCTGATTCTGAGTCCATGAGTACTGATGCATAGCTGCTCAAGTTTTCTGTGTCTCAGGTTGGGATGTTCCTACATTGTGGGTGGAGATGAACCTATAGGGTAATGGTTCTGCCTATATTGGAGAGAGAACCAACCACTCATGATGATAAGCACTGCATTTATCATCAAATTTTAAGCTTAATGACAACAAAATAAAATTTTAAAAAGTACACATGTACAAACCATGTGTGCTTGCTTTATTCTCCATACATTAATCAGGTGACTAGCTGCTGGGTCTCATAAGTGCATGAATCTCAATAGCTGAGCAAAACCATGGCTTATGTCTTATTCATGCACCATCTATCCATGACTCCATGCAGTAATATCCAGGGACTAGGCTCAGTCCAGTTTTGGATCCATTTTCCTCTACCATCAAGCAGTGCTGAGTGGGGAGCAAGAATGGAGAATCAATGACCTTGAGCTAGAGGAGAAATCAGTCAGAACCTAGCAAGTGGTTGGGATCAGAACCAAAGTACAACACTGGAGAAAGGGTTATTTCCTTTTTTCTCTCTCTCTCTCTCTCTCTTTTTTTTTTTTTTTTTGATTTCCTGTGATATTTTTATTCTATTTTATTTTTAAACTTTACAAATTGTATTAGTTTTGCCAAATATCAAAATGAATCCGCCACAGGTATACATGTGCTCCCCATCCTGAACCCTCCTCCCTCCTCCCTCCCCATACCATCCCTCTGGGTCGTCCCAGTGCACCAGCCCCAAGCATCCAGTATCGTGCATCGAACCTGGACTGGCAACTCGTTTCATACATGATATTATACATGTTTCAATGCCATTCTCCCAAATCTTCCCACACTCTCCCTCTGCAACAGAGTCCATAAGACTGTTTTATCCATCAGTGTCTCTTTTGCTGTCTCGTACACAGGGTTTACTTCTGGTCATGGCAGATATCAAATGTCCCGTTTTCACTTAAAAAAACAACAAGGCATACAAAGAAAGTATGGACCATTTAAACAAGAAAAAGTAAATAAAGCAAGAACTATCTCTGAAAAACTGTCCTGATAGTGGATCTACCAGACAAAGACATTAAAGCTGTCTTAAAGATGCTCAAAGAATTAAAAGATGTTAAAAAGGTCAAGGGCAGATTGAGGGAAGGAGAAGGGGTCGACAGAGGATGAGATGGTTGGATGGCATCACCAACACAATAGATATGGGTTTGGGTGGACTCCGGGAGTTGGTGATGGATAGGGAGGCTTAAACTGGTTCCAAATAGGAAAAGGAGTGCGTCAAGGCTGTATATTGTCACCCTGCTTATTTAACTTATATGCAGAGTATACCCTGAGAAATGCTGGGCTGGAAGAAACACAAGCTGGAATCAAGCTTGCCAGGAGAAATATCAATAATCTCAGATATGCAGATGATACCACCCTTGTGGCAAAAGTGAAGAGGAACTAAAAAGGCTCTTGATGAAAGTGAAAGAGGAGAGTGAAAAAGTTGGCTTAAAGCTCAACATTCAGAAAACAAAGATCATGGCATCTGGCCCCATCATTTCATGGGAAATAGAGGGGGAAACAGTGGAAACAGTGGCTGACTTTATTTTTCTGGGCTCCAAAATCACTGCAGATGGTGATAGAAGCTATGAAATTAAAAGATGCTTACTCCTTGGAAGGAAATTTATGACCAACCTAGATAGCATATTGAAAAGCAGAGACATTACTTTACTAACAATGGTCCGTCTAGTCAAGGCTATGGTTTTTCCAGTGGTCATGTATGGATGTGAGAGTTTGACTGTGAAGAAAGCTGAGTGCCAAAGAATTGATGCTTTTGAACTGTGGTGTTGGAGAAGACTCTTGCGAGTCCCTTGGACTGCAAGGAGATCCCACCAGTCCATTCTAAAGGAGATCAGTCCTGGGTGTTCTTTGGAAGGAATGATGCTAAAGCTGAAACTCCAATACTTTGGCCACCTTATGCAAAGAGTTGACTCATTGGAAAAGACTCTAATGTTGGGAGGGATTCGGTGCAGGAGGAGAAGGGGATGACAGAGGATGAGATGGCTGGATGGCATCACTGACTGGATGGATGTGAGTTTGGGTGAACTCAGGGAGTTGGTGATGGAGAGGGAGGCCTGGAGTACTAAAATTCATGGGGTCGCAAAGAGTCGGACACGACTGAACAACTGAACTGAACTCAACTGAAAAAGGTCAATAAAACAATGTATGAACAAAATGTTAATATCAATTAAAAGAAAACATAAAAGGAAAATAGAGGGAAACTCTGGAACTGAAAAGTGAAATAATAAAAATAAAAATTTTGTTAAAGGAATTCAAATTTAGATTTGAGCAAGCAGGAGAAAGACTCAATTAAGTGTGATATGATATATATCATATATAATATGCTATATAGAAATAAAATTATTTGAAAAGCAGTACTATATTGTACACCAACAGGTTGCAAATCCTAGGTGGAACAAACAAATTTCTAGATAGATGAAACCTATCAGACTGAATAGTGAAGAAATAGAAAATCTGAGTATACCTATAAGAGTAAGGAAATAGAATCAGTAATCAAAATCTCACAGCAAAGAAAAGCCACAGGCTTAATTGATATTGATGAATCCTAGTAAACCTTAAAAAAGAACTAACATTAATTATTCTGAAGTTTTTCCAAAAAGTTGAAGAGAAGAAAATTCATTCTGTGAGGTTAGCCTTATCATGAAGCCAAAGCCAGACAAAGACACTGCAAGAAAACTACAGATTAATATTTCTTATAAATGCTGATGAAAATCCTCAACAAAATATTAGAAAAATGAATTCAGTAGCATATTAAAGATTTTATGTACATGACAAAATGGGATTTATTCCTGGAATCAAAGGATGATTCCATACACAAAAATCATGCAGTGTAACACACTACATGAACAGATGCAGGAAAAAAAAAAAAAAATGAATCCATGTGATTATCTCAATTGATGTGGAAAAAGGATTTGACATATTCCAACATCCTTTCAGGATGAAAATACTCATAAAACTAGGAACAGGAGGAAGGTACCTCAACATAATAAAAACCATATAGGATAAAACCCTCAGGGAAAGTCAAACTCAATGTTGAAAGATCGAAATATTTTTCTCTAAGATCATGAACAAGAAAAGGATGCCTGCTTTCATCATTTCTATTCAACATAGTACTGGAAAATTTAGCAGAGCAAATTAGGCAAGGAAAATAAGTGAAATACATCCAAATTGGAAAGGAAGAAGTAAAATGATCTCTGCTTATAAACAGTATCTTATGAATGAAGTAATAAATGAATTCAGTAAAGTGGCAGGATACAAAGTCAACACATAAAAATCAGTTGTGCTTCCATATAGTTACAATGAACAATCCAAAAAGGAAATCACAAGAACAATTCCATTTATAACAGCATCAAAAAGAATGTTAGGAATTTACCTAACATTTGAAAGATTTGTACAATGAAAAATTTGAAACATTGCTGACAAAAACTAAAGAAGATATAATTTGAAAGATATTCTATGTTCAAGAATTAAAATGTTCGATATTGTTAAGACATCATACTACCAAAGTGATCTACATACTGATTTTATGTGATCCCTATCAAAATCCTAATCTTTTTTTTTTTTTTGCTGAAATTAAAAAAAAATCCACCCTCAAATTATATGAAAACTCAAGGGCCCCTAGAATACCCAAAATAACCCTGAAAAAAAAAATAAAGTGTGAGGATTCATACTTTCTATTCCAATACTTAATATAAAGCTACAACAATGGAAAGAGTGTGATACTAAGATAAAAACAGACATATAAACTAATGGAATAGAATAGTGAAAGTTGTTCAGTCATGTCCAACTCTTTGTGATCCCTTGGAATTCTCTAGGACAGAATACTGGAGTGGGTAGCCTTTCCCTTCTGCAGGGGATCTTCCCAACCTAGGGATCAAACCGAGGTCTCCTGCATTGTAGGCAGATTCTTTACCAGCTGAGCTACAAGGGAAGCCTAAGAACACTGGAGTACGTAGTCTATCACTTCTCTAGCAGATTTTCCCAACCCAGGAATCAAACCAGGGTCTCCTGTATTGCAGGCAGATTCTTTATCAACTGAGCTATCAGGGAAGCCCAGGAATATAACAGACTCCATTAAAAAAACTTCATATAAGGTCAAATTAATTTTGATGAGTGTATCAAGATCATTCATCCTGGAGGAGACAGACAGTCTTTTCAGCAAACAGTGTTAGTAAAATTGACATCCGTATGAGAAACAATGAAGATAGATCCTAACCAAACACCATACACAAATATTAACTCAAAATTGATCCATGACCTAAATGCAAAATCTAAAACTATAATCTAAGAGAAAATATAGGGCAAAATCTTTACATTGTTTGACTTGGCAATGATTTCTTAGATATGGCACTAGAGGCACAAGCATCAAAACAATTGTGGACAAATTGGACTTCATGAAAATGAAAGCTTTAGCACATCAAAAGGCACTGTCTACAAAATAAAAAGTCAATGCACAGAATGGGAGAAAAAAATTGCAAATCATATATCTTGTAAGGAATTATTATCCAGAATATAGAAAGAATTCCTAAATCTAAACAACAAAGAAACAAATAACCCAATTCAAAAGTGAACAAATAATTTACATAGATGTTCTTTTTTTTTACAAGTAAGATATTCAAATGTCTAATACATACATGAAAAGACGCACATCACTAATGATTCTTTCATCCATATGAAAAGACACACATCGCTAATCATTCCTTCATCCACATGAAAAGACACACATCACTAATCATTCCTCCATCCTAAGTTCCTACAATTGTGTCTGACTCTTTGTGACCTATGGACTGTAGCCCACCAGGCTCCTCTGTCCATGGGATTCTCCAGACAAGAATACTGGAATGGGTTGACATGCCCTCCTCCAGGGGATCGTCCCGGCTCAGGAGTCGAACCTGCATCTCCTGCTTTGCAGATGGGTTCTTTACCATGAACACTACCTGGGAAACCCTAAAAAGAAGCAGAGTTCTGTCTAGGACTGATGGTAAATCCTATAGAGAATCCTATAGAGAATCCTAGAGGCCAGGAATAAGTCAATAGTTTATTTGATAGAGTGGCAGAGACCCAATTTCTGACTGATTTGTATTCCATCACCCCTCTATGGCATTCTACTCTAACCAATTCAGACTTCTTATTCCAATAGGATTTTATCTCTACAACCATCATTCTTACCCGTGATAGGGAATAAGGATCAGCAGAAATAGGATTGGCAATATAAAGGGACAAGAAAGAGCTCAGAGGCAAAAATTAGCACCATTGAGTAAAACCTGCAAACTCATGGCTGCAAAGCAGTGTTTTAAATCCCTTCTACTTGGTAATATGGCCTCTTCAGTCCCAGACTGAGCTGATATCCACAGAAAATAATGTAGGGCTAATCATTAGGGCAGAGAAGGCAATGGCACCCCGCTCCAGTACTCTTGCCTGGAAAATCCCATGGACGGAGGAGCCTGGTAGGCTGCAGTCCATGGGGTCGCTAAGAGTCAGACACAACTGAGCTACTTCACTTTGACTTTTCACTTTAATGCATTGGAGAAGGAAATGGCAAACCACTCCATTGTTCTTGCCTGGAGAATCCCAGGGATGGGGGAGCCTGGTGGGCTTCCGTCTATGGGGTCGCATATTAGGGAATCGTTAATCATTCAATTCAGTCGTTCAGTTGTGTCTGACTCTTTGTGACCCCATGAATTGTAGCACGCCAGGCCTCCCTGTCCATCACCAACTCCTGGAGTTCACTCAAACTCACCTCCATGGAGTCGGTGAATGCCATCCAGCCATCTCATCCTCTGTCATCCCCTTATCCTCCTGCCCCCAATCCCTCCCAGCATCACAGTCTTTTCCAATGAGTCAACACTTCACATGAGGTGGCCAAAGTACTGGAGTTTCAGCTTCAGCATCATTCCTTCCAAAGAAATCCCAGGGCTGATCTCCTTCAGAATGGACTGGTTGGATCTCCTTGCAGTCCAAGGGACTCGCAAGAGTCTTCTCCAACACCACAGTTCAAAAGCATCAATTCTTTGGCACTCAGCTTTCTTCAAAGTCCAGCTCTCACATCCATACATGACCACTGGAAAAACCATAGCCTTGACTAGACGGACCTTTGTTGGCAAAGTAATGTCTCTGCTTTTCAATATGCAATCTAGGTTGGTCATAACTTTCCTTCCAAGGAGTAAGTGTCTTTTAATTTCATGGTTGCAATCACCATCTACAGTGATTTTGGAGCCCCCCAAAATAAAGTCTGCCACTGTTTCCCCATCTATTTCCTATTAAGTGATGGGGCCAGATGCCAGGATCTTAGTTTTCTGAATGTTGAGCTTTAAGCCAACTTTTTCACTCTCCTCTTTCACTTTCATCAAGAGGCTTTTTAGTTCCTCTTCACTTTCTGCCATAAGGGTGGTATCATCTGCATATCTGAGGTTATTGATATTATTCCCAGAAATATTGATTCCAGCTTGTGCTTCTTCCAGCCCAGCGTTTCTCATGATGTACTCTGCATATAAGTTAAATAAGCAGGGTGACAATATACAGCCTTAACGTAATCCTTTCTGAATTTGGAACCAGTCTGTTGTTTCATATCCAGTCCTAACTGTTGCTTCCTGACCTGCATATAGGTTTCTCAAGAGGCAGGTCAGGTGGTCTGGGATTCCCATCTCTTTCAGAATTTTCCACAGTTTATTGTGATTCACACAGTCAAAGGCTTTGGTATAGTCAATAAAGCAGAAATAGATGTTTTTCTGGAACTCTCTTGCTTTTTCCATGATCCAGTGGATGTTCACAATTTAATTTCTGGTTCCTTTGCCTTTTCTAAAACCAGTTTAAGCATCTGGAAGTTCACGGTTCATGTATTTCTGAAGCCTGGCTTGGAGAATTTTGAGCATTACTTTACTAGCCTGTGAGATGAGTGTAATTGTGTGGTAGTTTGAGCATTCTTTGGCATTGCCTTTCTTTGGGATTGGAATGAAAACTGACCTTTTCCAATCCTGTGGTCACTGCTGAGTTCTCCAAATTTGCTGACATATTGAGTGCAGCATTTTCACAGCATCATCTTTCAGGATTTGAAATAGCTCCACTGGAATTCCACCACCTCCACTAGCTTTGTTCATAGTGCTGCTTTCTAAGGCCCACTTGACTTCACATTCCAGGATGTCTGGCTCTAGGTCAGTGATCACACCATTGTGATTATCTTGGTCATGAAGATCCTTTTTGTACAGTTCTTCTGTGTATTCTTGCCACCTCTTCTTAATATCTTCTGCTTCTGTTAGGTCCATACCATTATCGAGCCCATCTTTGCATGAAATTTTCCCTTGGTATCTCTACTTTTCTTAAGGAGATCTCTAGTCTTTCCCATTCTGTTGTTTTCCTCTATTTCTTTTGCATTGATCACTGAGGAAGGCTTTCTTATCTCTTCTTGCTGTTCTTTGGAACTCTGCATTTAGATGCTTATATCTTTCCTTTTCTCCTTTGTTTTTTGCTTCTCTTCTTTTCACAGCTATTTGTAAGGCCTCCCCAGACAGCCATTTTGCTTTTTTGCATTTCTTTTCCATGGGGATGGTCTTGATCCCTGTCTCCTGTACAATGTCACAAACCTCCAACCCTAGTTCATCAGGCAATCTATCTATCAGATCTAGTCCCTTAAATCCATTTCTCACTAATACTGTATTAACATAAGGGATTTGATTTAGGTCATACCTATGGTCTAGTGGTTTCCCCTACTTTCTATAATTTAAGTCTGAATTTGGTAATAAGGAGTTCATGATCTGAGCCACAGTCAGCTCCTGGTCTTATTTTCGCTGACTGTATAGAGCTTCTCCATCTTTGGCTGAAAGAATATAATCAATCTGATTTCAGTATTGACCATATGGTGATGTCCATGTGTATAGTCTTCTCTTGTTGTTGGACGAGGGTGTTTGCTATGACCAGTGCATTCTCTTGGCAAAACTCTATTAGCCTTTGCCCTGCTTCATTCCATATTCCAAGGCCAAATTTGCCTGTTACTCCAGATATTTCTTGACTTCCTACTTTTGCATTCCAATCCCCTATAATGAAAAGGACATCTTTTTTGGGTGTTAGTACTAAAAGGTCTTGTAGGTCTTCACAGAACCGTTCAACTTCAGCTTCTTCAGCATTACTGGTTAGGGCATAGGCTTGGATTACTGTGATATTGAATGGTTTGCCTTGGAAACGAACAGAGATCATTCTGTCATTTTTGAGATTGCATCCAAGTACTGCATTTCGGAGTCTTTTGTTGACCATGATGGCTACTCCATTTCTTTTAAGAGATTCCTGCCCACAGTAGTAGACATAATGGTCATCTGCATTAAATTCACCCATTCCAGTCCATTTTAGTTCGCTGATTCCTACAATGTCAACGTTCACTCTTGCCATGAATTACACCTTGATTCATGGACCTGACATTCCAGGTTCCTATGCAATTTCGCTCTTTACAGGATCAGACCTTGCTTCTATCACCAGTCACATCCACAACTGGGTATTGTTTTTGCTTTGGCTCCATCCCTTCATTCTTTCTGGAGTTATTTATCCACTGATCTCCAGTAGCATATTGGGCACCTACCCACCTGGGGAGTTCCTCTTTCAGTATCCTATTATTTTGCCGTTTCAACTCTTCATGGGGTTCTCAAGGCAAAAATACTGAAGTGGTTTGCCATTCCCTTCTCCAGTGGATCACATTCTAATCAGACCTCTCCACCATGACCCGCCCATCTTGGGTGGCCCCACAGGTCATGGCTTAGTTTCATCGAGTTAGACAAGGCTGTGGTCCGTGTGATGAGATTGGCTACTTTTCTGTGAGTATGGTTTCAGTGTGTCTGCCCTCTGATGCCCTCTTGCAACACCTACCGTCTTACTTGGGTTTCTCTTACCTTGGACGTGGGGTATCTCTTCACGGCTGCTCCAGCAGAGCATAGCTGCCGCTCCTTACCTTGGTCGAGGGGTATCTCCTCATGGCTGCCCCTCCTGACCTTGAACTTGGAGTAGCTCCTCTTGGCCCTCCTGTGCCTGCTCAGCCACCATTCCTTGGTGGGGTTGCTCCTCCCGGCCGCCGCGCTTCACCTAGGGCGTTGGGTAGTTCCTCTTGGCCGCACTTCTGCAGGGTCCGTCGCAGCCCGCGTGCTTCTGCCCATTAATCATTACTGCTACTACTAAGCCACTTCAGTTGTGTCCGACTCTGTGTGACCCCATAGATGGCAGCCCACCAGGCTCCCCCGTTCCTGGGATTCTCCAGGCAAGAACACTGGAGTGGGTTGCCATTTCCTTCTCCAATGCATGAAAGTGAAAAGTCAAAGTGAAGTCGCTCAGTCGTGTCTGACTCTTCGCAACCCCATGGATTGCAGCCTACCAGGCTCCTCCGTCCATGGGGTTTTCCAGGCAAGAATACTGGAGTGGGGTGCCATTGCCCTCTCTGCCATTAATCATTAGGGAAATTCAAAGAATATGTGCAATGAACTACCATTTCATACCTGTTGGGATGACTTCTATCAAAAAAATCTCCAAAACCCAGAAAGCAACAAGTGTTGGTGAGGATGTGGAAAACTGGAATCCTGTACACTATAGATAGGGCTGTAAAATGATATATCTGCTGTGGAAAACAGTGTGGTGGTACCTCAAAATATTAAAAATAGAGATAACATATAATCCAGCAATTCCACTTCTTGTTATGTATCCAACAAAATTGAACACAGTGTCTCAAAGAGATATTTGTACATCCATGTTCATAGTAGCATTATTCACAATAACTGAAAGGTGGAACCATCTCTAGTTGCCCATCAATGGACAAGTGGATAAGAAAATATGATATATGTATATAATAGAATATTATTCCACCTTAGAAAGGAAACACATATGGCATAAATGGAGTTTGAAAACATTAAGCTTAGTAAAATAAGCAAAAAGAGAAAAACTTCATGATTCTACTTATGTGAGATATTTAGAGTAGTCAAAATCATAGGGACCAAAAGTAGAATGGTGGTTGCCAGGGACTGGGAGTAGGGAGGAAAGAGGAGGAGTTATAGTTTAAGGGTACAATTTCAGTTTTGTGAGATAAAAAGAATTCTGGAGATGGTTGCACAAAAAAATGTGAATGTAGTTAATGCCACTGAATCATGAAGTTTAAATGGTTAAGATAATAAATTTCATGTTATGTAAAAACTTGGGGTAAAATAATTCATAAAGAGAAGAAAGTCACTGATGCTACTAAGGAGTCATTTAAAATTAGGCTGATTTTTAGAAAGTAGGTTATAGCAGAGACCTGGACAAACATGTGCATAGTCAAATAAGGTAAATAGGGAGAGTTTAAATAAAGGAATGTCTTCAATGGTATGAACACATTAAGGGAAACCAAGGGGAACAATAAAGCATCCCAGGACCAGCCAACTGGGAAGCCATTACTACTCTGAGTGGCAAGTGCGGAATTAACTATGAGGATCCAGAGACAACAGCTGGACCTGAAGGCCCCTGATTAAAAATGCTTTGATTTTTATTTAGAAAAAATTAGCCAACTCAATGCCTGGCAAGGAGGAAAGGAAATCAGGGAAACAGAAACACAAACTCAATCTCCTTCCTGTCTACATTTTCTGCTGGGTGCCTCTCACTAGTCAAACACAGCTGGAACATGGAAAGCAGAGGCACTCAGCTGATGTACTCCAAAGACATCAGGTCCTGGAGGATGGATCTCTTGGGACTAATGAGACAAATCCAGGGAATGACTGAAGCAGGTTTTAGGAGCTGAGGATGGTCTTTGACCAACAGCCAACAATAAGCAGAGGCCCTTTGTCCAACAGTCCATGAGAAATTAAATGCTGCCAATAACCGTAAGAGCAGATACCTGCAGTAAAGCCTCGGATGGAAATGTATTCCAGACTAACTTTGTAATTGAACTTTTGTGAGACCCTGAAGCAGAGAATCTAGTTAAACTGGGCTCAGACTCCTGGCCCATAGAAACTGAGCCAAAAAATGTTGTTTTAAACTGAGGAAAAGTAAATAAAAATAAAAAATGCAATGTGACCAAATTATATTTAACCTGGAATACGGCAAAAATAACTCAGAACTCTTTCAATCTAACTTCTTTTTGACTGCAATCCTCTTTTCCCTATATATCCTTTAAAAATAGTCTAATTATTTCATTTTATTAAAACAATATTGAATAAATATAGAGTTTCGTTCCAGTCATTTTCTTTACTTGCTAGAAACTTTTAGAAATTCTGGGCTTCCCAGGTGGTACAGTGGCAAAGAATCCACCTTCCAATGCAGGAGACACTGGTTTGATCCCAAGTTCAGGAAGATGCCCTAGAGTAGGAAATGGCAACTCACTCCAGTATTCTTGCCTGGAGAATCCCATGGTCAGGGGAGACTGTCGGACTACAGTAGCTTGGGGCTACAAAAAGTAGGACATGATTGAGCACACACACAAAACGTATGTATACGTATAGCTGATTCAGTTTACTACACAGTAGAAACTAACACAACATTGTAAAGCAACTGTACTCTAATAAAAATTTAAAAAAATAAAAAAATAATTAGTGACATAAAATAATTGAGCCAGTAATTTTATATCCTCTCTAAATTATCTCTTTTTTTAAGATCCAGAGCCAGTAAAATGGACAATTACTCTTAAGCTCATTACTTCTCAGCCCCTAATCTCTAATGTGTGTGTGTGTGTGTATATGTGTGTGTGTTCAGTTGCTCAGTCATTTCTGACTCTTTTTGACCTCATCCACTCTAGCCTGATAGGCTACTCTGTCCGTGGGATTCTCCAGGCAAGAATACAGGAAAGTGAAAGTGAAAGTGAAGTTGCTCAGCCGTGTCCAACTCTGCGATGCCGTGGACTGTAGCCCACCAAGCTCCTCCGTCCATGGGATTCTCCCAGCAAGAATACTGGAGTGGGTTGCCATTTCCTTCTCCAGGGGATCTTCCTGACCCAGGGATCGAACCCAGGTCTCCTGCATTGCGGGCAGACGCTTTAACCTCTGAGCCACCAGGGAAGCCCCAAGAATACAGGAGTGGGTAGCTATTCCTTTCTCCAGGGAATCTTCACGACCCATGGATAGAATGTGTGTCTCTTGCATCTCCTGCATTGGCAGGTAGATTCTTTACCCATGTGCCACCTGGAAAGTCCAAACATATACATATATTCCCTCTTTTTTGGATTTTTTTTTCCCATTTAGGTCAGGAAATGACAACCCACTCCAGTACTCTTGCCTGGAAAATCCCATGGATGGAGGAGCCTGGTAGGCTACAGTCCATGGGGTGGCAAAGAGTCGGACATGACTGAGCAACTTCACTTTCCTTTCCTTTCCCATTCAGGTCACCACAGAACACTGAGTAGAGTTCCCTGTACTATACAGTATGTTCCCATTAATTATCTATTTTATACATAGTATCAGTAGTGTATACGTGTCAATCCCAATCTACCAATTCATTCTACTCTCCAGTTAATCCCTTGGTATCCATGTTTGCTCTTTACATCTGTGTCTATAATTCTACTTTGTAAATAAGGTCATCTATACCAATTTTTTTCAGATTCCACATATATGCATCAACATACAATATTAATTCTTGTTATCCCTTGCTTCTAATGATATATATATGGACAAAATTTTGCCACATGTTGTTACTGAGGTCTTTGGGCATTTTTTTTTTTTTAATCTTTGCTTTTAGTAAAAGAGAAAGTGAACATCAATATTTTATAGCTGGGCCAATAAATCAAGACAGGTTTGGTTAAACAATCCCCCAGTTTTCAGTAGCTTAACAAAATAGAGTGTACTTTTCGGTCATTCAATGCCATCTATGAGTAAAAGGGAGCTCTGTAAATAGATGGCTTGGGCTTCTTCAACATCTTAAACTTTCACAACAAGAAATCTTCCACAAACAACCTCAAAGGACAGAAAGAGCTAGAGATAAGGCATTGGTAATTAACTGTTTCAGACTGAAATATTTTACCTTTGCTAACACTCAGGTAACCAAAGACAGTCCTATGACCACACCTTATTACAATGGGGCCTGCAGGGCTTCCAAGGTGGCGCAGTGTTAAAGAATCCACCTGCCATTTCAGGAGAAACAGGAGACTCAAGTTCGATCCCTGGTCAGGAAGATCCTCTGGAGTAGGAAATAGCAACTAACTCCCGTAGTCTTGCCTAAAGAATCCCATGTTCATAGGAGCCTGTTGGGCTCCAGTCCATGGGATTACAAAGAGTTGGACAGGACTGAGCACTAAGCTCTGTAGGTCAGTCCCACTGGTACCCAGGAGGAAAAGAGTCCTGGGAATATTGGCAGTCAGCTGTGATGTTGGCAGCACCTTCTTTCAAATGTTTTTGGATGACTATTATTAGAAATGAGGTAAAAGAAATGAGGTAAATCTTAAGAAAAAGATTTATTTTTAGATTCTTGCATCCTTTTTCTCATTGAAATCTGAAAAGTCTCATAGATATCTAAGGTTTGTTTATTGCTTTTGTTTTGTTTTTTAACTATGAGGATACAGATTTCTGCCATTTATAGAGTCAAATACTATGACTGTAGGAAAGAAAATGAGCACTTGATCTATTTTTCATAGTATCAATGGGGATGATTAAATATTTACAGATGATTTTGAGAGTTAACAGTCACTTTCGCCCTCATCAAGATCAATACTAATGACACTGGGAAGCCACTTTTTCATTATGTAAAGTCAATAAGGATGATACAGATCTACATAAAATGGAAAAACAAGAGCCACTGCACATTTTCTTGAAACTTAGAATATGTATAAACAAAATTAACATGAAAATGGCTTATCAAAATAACTAGATATAAATGGAACCTTAAAAAAAAATCCTTCAAGGTTAAGAAGATGTTTCAATCTTGTTCATTTCAGCTTTAAAAGATGTATTACTGGTTTTTCCCCTAGCCTCTGGTAGCAACATCCTTACTCCTATGCTTTACCCAGGTTGTGGGTGATTAGATCCAGATGGACTTGGAACAAGCTTTGTGTGGGTGCATGTGTGGGTGCTAAGTCACTTTCAACTCTATGCGATCCTATGGACTGCAGCCCACCAGCCTCCTCTGTCCATGGGATTCTCCAGGCAAGAATACTGGCGTAGGTTGCCATGCCCTCCTCCACAGGATCTTCCTGACCAAGGGATTGAACTCCTGTCTCAGGCATCTGCTTCTTTGGCAGACAGACACTTTACCACTAGTGCCACCTGGGAAGTCCCAGCCTTGTGTATCTATCCTCTAAGATAACCAGAAGGTGAATAGTTAGGAAGAATTGTGGGAAAAGATCATGGAATAAAGTTGAAAGCAGTTTCCATGAAGCTTTTTTATTATGCCTTTGCTTTTTGTTAAGGCTGATTATACCTATAGCAGAGAGCACTGTGTTGTTAGAAGCAGAGTGTGGCTATTTGAAGAGCTTTTGTATGAAGACAAGCTACAATCAGAATCCCGAATTGATTCCGACTTGATCAATAACCAGCTGTGTGAGCTGGTGGAAGCCATTTTAATCTGTCTCTGCTTTTCCCTCATGGATAAGATGAGAATAGCAATATCTCCTCTAATGGAGTAAATTCATTGTAGGAAGTGTCCATCCTCCTGACGCCCTTCCTTCCTTGCCTTGTGTGTGCACTGTGTGTGCATGTGGACAGAGGTACCTGCAAAAACAGTCATCAAGTGTTTAGTACGGTTGGACGCTGTGCTGTGGGCTTTATATACATCATCACATTTAATCCTCAAAACAACCCTATAATGTAAGTTCTCTTTTTATATTGTTTTCACAGAAGGAAGCCAAGGACTTAAAGAAATGAAATAAATTTCCCCAAAAAGCACAGCTAAGGATCTTAGTAACTGACTCCAGGATATACATTCTTAATCACCTTATTTTGATGCAAACATACTTGCTATTTTGGGAAATGTAATGTATTTTATATATGTGCATGTCTTGGACAGGTTTAGTAAAAAAGGACTTGTCCATTGTGCAAAGTATCATTATCTCTCCTGTGTTGGCTGAATATGTACAAAACAGGGACAAATAAATTTGAAGAGTTCCTCTTAAGCAAATCAGATAAAGATAAATCTATGATGGACAAATTGACCTTTGTGGTATAACCATCCATGGGCTGTTCACAGCCTGAACTATGATTTGAGCACCCCCTAGACTGTCCTTCACCAGTAGACTCCTTCCCAAGCTAGGTTGAGTAATCATTGCCATTGGTGTTTTTTACAATCTTAAAAACTCTAGAAAAATCTGATTCTGTGGGACTTCCTAGTGGTTCAGTGGCTAAGATCCATGCTCCCAATGCTGGGGACCCAAGTTCTGTCCCTGGTTGGGGAACTACATCCCACATGCCACAACTAAGACCTGGCTCAGCCAAATAAATTTTAAAAGTTAAAAAGAAAACCAATGATGCTGCAGTTATGTGATTGCCACAAATCTTTAAGTGATTTGTGGGACCTATCTGATATGAGCAGAAGTTTTCCATCCCAAGGACCATGTGGGAGTAAGAGAAGGAATCTGGAGCTGATGGGGTGGGGGTGGGGTGGAGAAAGAAATAAAAATGCTCCCACTTGCAGGGCAGTGTCTGCCAACCTGTGGTCATGGTCAGATGGCTGCATGCCCGAGGATGCACACTGCCAAGAAAATAGCATAATACGGAAAATGGGAACATGAAGACATCCCTGGAAGTAATTATATTTATAAAACTTGACTGAGAACTGAGCAAGTCTAAATATCACAGATAACATAAGAAAGAACTCATTTTGGGACTTCTTCTGAATTGCCAATGAATTCGAAGAGGACTTCAGGAGCACTGCCCTCTGACCCCAGAGTTAGAGACCTCGCCACTCTCGGCTTTTTAGCTGCCTGCATAGGTCATTCTGAGCTACCTGTTCTGTAGGGTTCTTGTGATGTTTAGAAATATCCTTTGTAAAATGTTATATCCAAGTCAGTATTCAACAAATGGTTCATTCATGTTGCTAAATTTCTGCGATACAGGTTTGCTTTTGCATTTAGGGGGCACTCTAATTAAAAATAAACTCTCCTCTTGTGTGCACTCCCTTGCCCTCTCCGGAAGTGACTGGCATTCCTAATCCATATGGGAGAAACTGGGAAAAAAGAGAGGGCTCGGAGTGCACACTAGGTCAGGCTTGTATGTAGTTCAGTTCTGCCAGCTACTTTTGCAAGGATGAACGCTTGCCTACTATGTCTTCCCCATATGAATATAGGGAACAATCCAGCCAGGTGGTAGATATTAAATACTTTAGCCAAAAATAATACCCAGATTCTGAGATTTGAACACCAATTATCAGGAGGTTCAAAGCACTGATTTATCCCAGTCCCTGCTTCCCTTCAAGATATGTAAGGAGCTCTAAGGATGAGCAATCCGAGGACCAGTGTCTTTCCTCCTGTTCATTACTCTCCAACAAGATCTTAAGTTGATAAGGCCATCCTGAAAAGGCAAGATCAGCTGTTGACAGGGTAGCAGGTACATTTGTCAACTGCTTTTGTTTGCTGAGTCGGGGATTGCTGTGGTTTTTAAATTTTTTTTTCCCTATGATAGAACTTATTTTTTGGTTTCTTGATATTTAGGGGATGGTGATCTACTTTTGACAGCATTTTCCTTTATGGTACCTGAAGCAAGTGCTTAACCTTTTCCCCAAGTTTCCAAACTCGTGTCTTTTCAATAAATTGTATATCTTATGCAATGAAATGCAAGAGGATTTTCTTATTGCCTCTTGTTCCCAAATACTAGCATATGCCTAATTAATACGGGTATATTACATAAATCATAGGTGCCAAGGAAAAAACGATGTAACCAGGGAAAACTTTACAGAGAATATCAATCAGATACTGGTACTTGTCATTTAAGTAGAGCACAATTCTCTCAAGGTTTACCAGCCTCTCTCCCAGCACCGGCCACAGTATTTAGAAGCATTAACTCCTTGTGCTCTCAATCCTCAGAATAAATGAACTTCATCTTACTCTTTCTCTTTTTTAATTATTTCTGTTTTTTTTTGGGGGGGGGGCAGGTTTAGATTTTTACACTGTTTTGCAAGTCAAATAAGTAAGTTCAACAAAGGGAACGTGATTTAAAATAAAAAAAAAAATCAATGCATCGTCCTTATTTGGCAGCGCTTAGTTTGGCTAATTACTAGGTCCAGGTAGGAAGCACAGCTAATGGGGCTTAGCAACAGATGGGGAGCCGGTACAAAGCTGTGGGTTCTTCCTCTGCCTGCGCTGTGACTTCCTGCGGGGTTGAACAAGTCATTCAACCTGTTTTTGATCCACTTCCCTTTCACTAAATTATGGATAATAATGCCTACTAGGGATGTCAGACATTGTTGAGAAGAATAGTTCATAGAAAGATCACAAAGCACTTTCAAAGGGTTGAAACGCTCTATAGGCAGAGGCGCCGCAGAATCCAGCTGCATGGGAGGTGACGCCCCTTTCAGTCAGGTCCTCTGTTCCCCATTTAAAACCAAAATGAATGCAAATCTGAAAGTGACTTTGCATTTGCCATGCATCCTCTCTGCCTCTCAGGCATTCTATCACTAACTGATTGTAACTATGCAAATGATACCGTTATCGGTGGCACACACTGGCGCGTCTGTACTGCGGCACCAGCAGTTTAAAATGCTTGATGAATCCGAGGCTGATTGGCAGCTCCAAACTTATCTGTGACCTAATTTGTGGTAAGGAAGTACATGCTGATGTGGATAAGGGCAAAACCAATGACAGCAGGCTTTCTTTGAGGTTTGAAAAGATTTGAGGTTTGGTTGCCACGATGTAAAAAAAAAAAAAAAAAAAAATTAAATCATAGTTTTAAAAGTCTGTATCTGGAATCTGGATTGAAAGCAAAATTCACTAAATGCACCAAGAATTTTGAAGCTCTAGAGAGTTTCCCGGAGTAACAGTAATCCTGAGATAAAGAAAGGGACCTGTTTCGGCTGCAGCTGAAATGATTGCAGAGGAATGATGGGTGGTGATGATTTCCTGTTGTGACAGAGAAGAGAAATCTGCTTGTCCCCATGGCAAAGAATCCACAGATTCACTTTAGTAACCCCTGGGTGCTTTAAGGGCTGGATCTAGTGTTCACATAGAAACATACACATTTAAATAAGCCAACTATTAGATGACTTAGGGCTGAGAAGGAAATCTGAGGACACTAACCTTTATTGATTGCTTTCTGGGTTGACAATGTTGTCATGTTTTATAGACGGTGTTATTGAGTCCCACAGAGGTCAAGTGACTTGCCCAAGTTCACCGAGCTGGTAGAGTTGTGAGAAAACACACAGCCTCCGCTCTTTTCACTCTCCTGGGCTGTCTCTAGGAGACGTTGTCTGGATCTGTGTTCCAACTGTGGAGAGAGAGAGACCTGCTGACCTGGACAGCACCCCAGGCCAGAATACAAGGGGAAATCCTTTGGTAGACTTGCCCAGTCGCCTGCTGTTTGGAGCTCAGTGAATTTGTCTCATGGGAAGCTCAGTTGTCTCCCTTCCTCTGAGCCACCTCTTCTCTGACTGGTCCCCGCCAGCTCTTGCTGTTACTACATCCCAGTGATCAACAGCTATTTTATGTTTCCTCCCATTGTGCTTCACTGCACCTTTGTAGTCCTCGTGCCCACCTTCTGCGTGCTGCTCACCTTCATGTTATTGAAGGGCGGTTGTGTTTGTGGCCCGTTATTATGTTCTTGAACAGCCCCTATGAAGTGGAACTTAAAGCCGCCAGTTAGTAGGGGAACGCACATTAACCATCACTTCTCTCCCTCTCTCTCACTCTCACTAGGACCTTTATTATTGTTGTATATATTTAGAACTTCAAACCCAAAGTCTGTTTGTTGCTTTTTAAATCACTGGTTAAAATGCCATCTAGCTAACATTAATTGAGCATTTATTATCAGCAAGATGCTATGGTAAATGAGTTACATAATTACTTCACTTATATCACAAAATCAACCAAGGAGGCAGCTTTTGGTATTAAATCCATTTTACAGAACAAGTGATTGAGGTTTATGATGATGAAAGAGACTGCATAAGATCACAGAACCATTTCCCTGAGGCATTAGGTCTTAATCTCAGATCTTGTTCACAGCAAAGTCTTGAATCTACTAAAATCTTTATTTCCTTCAATTCCTAACTTTACATATGTTGTGCATCTCTATATGTTAATTTAGAACCCAGGTCTGTTCTACCTCTATATCCATAGTATTTGGCACAGTACTCACCACGAATCCTTAAAATTAGTGCATCTTTATTGTGAGTGAAGTGAGTGAAAATCACTGTCTTTTCCTACTCTTTGTGATCACATGGACTATACAGTCCATGGAATTCTCCAGGCCAGAATACTGGAGTGGATAGCCTTTCTCTTCTTCAGGGGATCTTTCCAACCCAGGGATTGAACCCAGGTCTCCTGCATTGCAGGTAGATTCTTTACCAGCTGAGCCACAAGGAAAGCTCTTTATTGTAATAGATGAGAATCAAAATGCAAGCATTACATTTACCATCCCAAATCTGATACTGATTTGTTTAGTCAATTTATAAAATGTGGACCAAATACTGTGTTGTTTTCTACTTTTTCCAAAAATGCCTGTGGAAGTTTTCTGGAATCAGAAAACTTGATTCTAATATATAACGAGCTCAGATTCTCACTGTGTAGATTTAAATTTAAATCTACAATTTAAATCTACAATTTAAATCTGCTCAATGGTACCTTAGGTCAGCACAGAGAAGGCTACAATGGTACTGACATGCATACAAGAACCAGAGTGTGCTTGATAGAACAGAGCTGTCAGACTAGAAGTAATGCACCAAGATGCACATTCTGGGCAACATTAATCATGCTCCCATGAGTATTCTTAGTGCTATGTTAAAACCTTCTCTGATAGCATTTGAAGCTTTCAGAAAAGAGTTAAATGTTTTGTATGGCTGGAATCGTAGGCGTGAGTTGACAGGAAGTTAAGAAAGAGATAAGTAACTCCAAAATTACTCCATTTTGAGTATTAAGTTTCAATAGCATTTCATAAATATCAGATTGTACTATCTTCAAAAGAGTTGTTTTTCTGCAATTGCTCGAATCCAACAACCAGCTCTGAAACTTACATATTTTGCACATTTTAATTAGTCAAAATGTCTCTTACTTACTGAAAAGTCGAAGCCAAAGCAAAGATCTAGCTATTGGGAGTGGAGAAGCATTACTGAATAATGTGTTGTCTTATAAACATAACTTATTGTTTTGAGCTAATAAGTGTTGATATAATAGTGGCCTACAGTATGCCTAAGCAATAAGGCATGATTGGATTCTCCCACTGCCTGCTGCCTGGGGTCCATTGTTGGGGAATTTTATAATCACAGCAACTTCCAAATATATTACCCTAACTTGCTGTTCCTTTCCCACATTATGATAATCACCTGGGTTGTTCATTTTATATCTGTTAAAAAAAATTCCCTTGCCTCTTAAGTCAAGCAACTTCATATCAAATATTTGCAGGCCTAAACAATTAAAAGAAAGAACAAAGATCACACTGTGCATATTCTGCTTTGGGTATTGCAAACTTTTGTTTCATTATTTTTGCCCTCAGCTCCTCCCTCCAGGGATTCTGTCCCTCTTGTATAAAAATTTCTTTCACCTCAGTCTGCAGTAACACTTTCTTCTTTTATTTTAGATTTTTAAAAAGCTATCTCAGGAATTTTGGTGTAGCTCCTGATTCAGCTGCATTGATGGTAATTGAGAGGGGAATACAAACTGAACTCAAGTGCAGCTCCACTTAAATTTACTTCCCTTGAGAGAAGAATTTCCAAAGCTGCCAGTCCAAAGGATTCTATAAAATTTGTGTTTGTAAGAGCAGCCCTTCATTCTATTTTATTCTTTTTGAAATGATCCAGAGTACTATGAAAATAATCGCTGATTCCAAAGGGGGTGGGTGAAGTTTGTTTGTGGTTAGGAAAAAATTAATGGGCCTTGAGAACCCTCCTTTTTGTTTAAAAATAAACACTGGTATCTCTGAATAAAATATAGTGAGTACACAGTTATTCTGTTTATAGACCTTTCTACAGGGACTTCCTTCTGCATGGAGACAATCTGTGAAGATCATTGCTCCCTTTTATTTAAAGATGATGGGTCTCTTCTGTTTCCTTTATATCTACATTTCTATATCTGTGGTTTAGATGACACATTACAGAGCTAGAGTTTGCTATAGATATTCATATTGGTAGTGACAGATAAAGACATAAATAAATTAAGTCTGAGGGATGACCAGTGGCCCCTCAGGAGGGTTTCTTGGTTTTTTGTACTGTGTACTCTTGGATAAGATGTGACCATACTGACACATTAGAAACCATTTTGAGTGCCAAACTATGTCATCATTTTGTTCATGCTCAGTCATGTCCAACTCTTTGGGACCCCATGGACTGTTTAATTTTGCAGGAGTTTATTGACATCATGACCTGTAAGGTTCTGGGGTTGGTAACTGGATAAAGAAAACTGGGGAATAGATTTCTAAACAAGCTAGTATCCCGAGTATATGAAGTAAGGATGAGATAAATGAGAAGGTCAATATATTTGCATGCTCAGATTAGCTAGACCTGCAGAAACCATTCTTATGAGGGAAACCTTCATGGTAGATGTTGCATTTCAAAAAAACACTTTGAATGAAAGTAGAATTGGTGAGGTGAAAATTGGCAGGGTAGGCCCACATGGGATTTAAGTAAAAGGCCAAAATTAGAAAATGTTAGCTAGAAACTTTGGAGAAAGTATGCTGTTTTAAAGTATTACATTTTTCCTGAAGGTCTTAATTTTGTACTTAATCCCCCTCTTGCTCTCCTTGAGAGGGAGTTGCATTAATATGGAGTTTTGTAAACCTGAGGAAATTGAGGATGGTCTTGTAGGTAAAAACTATCAGAGAACACTTGTTAGTCTAAGAGTAGCAGAAATCACTTCACCTGCCTTTTGATCACACTCCAGCTCCTTTTTTCTTACTTTCCCGTTTTCCCAGGAATATCATGTCAAAATAATTTAACATTTTCTTGAGCTCTTTTTCCTACTATCATTTCCTTTATTCACTGGGGTACAGCTCTAACCCTCTGGTGTTAATTTGCCTTTGACCACTTCTCAGTCATTAAGTCATTTTTAACTTACTAGGTTATATGATATATTGAATTACTCTAATCACTTTTTTTAGGCTCTCCTACTTCTCAGGGGCACTTGGCTCCAAGTTGGAAGCCTCTATGTTTTCTTTTGTTTCCATCTTCACATTGGAGGAGGTAGAGATTACTATATAGCAAGTAAATTAATAAATAAATACTTTAAAATTATCATATTTCTTTTCAACAATGGTTTTCCTTTACATTTTCCCTTATTAGTTAGTGCTGGACACAGTTTGGGTTGGTGTTAACAGGAAAGGGAGCCTCTCCTATACTCTTGACAAATATTGTGCCCTTGAGGCTCATGACATTTATGAGGAGAGGTGGGAGAGCCCATATAATTATGGCAGTGCCAGAGAAATCAAGGGCAAAGTTAAGATTGAGTCAAAACCAGACCAGGTAGACACTCTCAGGAAAAGAAGGGGACCTCATTGAAAATAGTCCAAATCTCAGACTAACTAGAAGAGATGTTGTGATGTGCCGATCTGACCAGCCTTCAAGACTGTGGTCCTTATTCTTCAAGCTCCAGAGAGTGTTGGCTGCTGACAATTTATGGCCAGTTCCCTCTCTGGGAACTTTCCTTGGCAAAAAGCAGCAGCTTTGACTAATATTACACCCTTTTTACGAGAGCAGCTCACACCCAATGATCAGATGATATGAATCAGTATTTCAAAATCTGTTTTTCAGGGAACCCTAAACTCTGGCATTTGTGTTCCAAAATTCATATGTGATAATATGTTACATTATAAATCATAGTAAGCTGTGCCTCACTTTCACATAAGTTGTAAAGTAGGATTTAAAGCATGAACATCCATAAAAGCTTTCCTGCAAGACCATGAACATACATAAAGCATGGCCATTCATAAAGCCTTTCCTGTAAGACCATAAAGCAGTAATGCCCCACACTTCAGGGCAGGGAGTATAGTAACATCAACATTGAGTACCATAACCCCATCACTGTTCAAATTGATAAGGCAATGTATGGAGTCCTAGCCCTAAGCAAGAAGTGACTCTTCCAGCTGAAAAGGTTTTAAATCCTCTCAGAGAGCATGCTGATCCCAGTGAGAACTGAAACAAACCACATGACTTTAACACAGAGCACTTGGTCTACAGTCAATGAACCATGGCATCCCAGAGACACTCAGCACAGGGCAGCCTTCTGGAGGAAGGGAAGTCTGCCACAGAGACAGATGAGTAATTACCTCACAAAGACTGTACTTTGATCAGGGACACATTTAGAAGATTAAGATATTGTGTCACCAAGTGACCTAAGAAAACTTAGTTATGTGCAACTGTTAGGATATTTTAGGTGATCATGTAGCTGCCACTTCCTATACTTCCTAACCAAGGAATAATGTAAGCAAGTGTCAGATCAAATTCAACCACCCACAGAGACACATATTAAACAATCATGTGTTGGCAAATAGGTGTAAAACATTTTAAACAACTTACTCTATAAGAGGAACGAAACCTCAGTCTCCTATATTTGTAGGTTCTTCTATCATAGTTTGCATCGGATGGTCAGTTGAAGCAGATATGAGAAGTATTCTGGAGACCAGTGGCTGGACACAGGACCATTAAAAGGTCAAGCCTCAGGCATCATCCTTGTGGCTATGCTTTAAAGGGCTTGTTAGACTGTTATATTCTGTTCATGAGAGAATAGTTTGTCTCTGAAATAAAGCCAATCCACATATATGAATAACATTAATTTTACTAGGGAAAAATGATTTCCAAAACCCATGAACATGCATGTCAAAGTCACTAATTTTACCAATGAAAATTCTTCTTTGAAAATGGATTAAGCTAAACAGCTAAGCCTCTATGTCGCTCAAAGTTATGAACTGCTGGTCATTATATTAATTTGAACCATAGGAAATGGATGATATTCAAGTATGTTTGATCAACAAAAATGGCACCTGTTTAGATATGGACTACTCTTTGGAGTGAATTTATGATTAAGAGAACTGACCATATCCAAATAGCTGACACATACATAACCTATGGTGATTTATTTTTAAGTAAGTTCTAGTACTCCTATAAAATAATAATAAGGGCATTGGAGTGCAGAAAAGATGTTCCTGATAGTCTATTTCTTGTAGGAGATCTAGGAAGTAGAAAACCAGAAGAAGAGTAAAATTGAACCACAGCCATTTGCCTAGCCATGCACTGATAACCATCACTTGTTGGTGAGAAGAAACAGAAAATGACCAGAAATCACACCCAATCTCTAGAGTTTATTGTAGGTAAGTATTATTCTCTTTAGAGATAATGAGATGTATCAGTCTCAACACTTTCTTTGATTATCCCCATTAAGTCCCAAGTTAAAGGAGCCCTTCTCAGTACTTTTCTGGGTAGACAGGTGGATCTATCTGACTAATCCAATAAGAGCCTCCATTCCAGCCCCTGAACCTCAAAGATTCATTTGTGGTTTTCTTGTTTGTTTGGATGTAGAATAGTTTACACCATAGAACAGTTAAAAAAAAAAAGGGAAAAGTCAAAGCCCTATGGTTTAGAGAATTTAAGAGTTAATACTTTTTCTTAAGAACATCAAACTGTATTTTTGAACTGTAATTACAGATATAATAAAAAGTCCATCAATAAAGTAGACATAACAAGACTCACAAGACCACCATTTATTGATTTTGTAAGCATTACACTAGTATATTTGATGTGTTTTGTGTCTCTGAGTATTACTGATTCAAGAATCTGTTGAAGGTTGGAGAAATGCTAAATCAATCTTGAGGAGTGTGACATTTGTACAGAGTGATTGGCCTTTGAACATCATTTATATCTCAGAAAGAAAATACATTTTAGTACTAATGGCTAAGGATTGGATAGGTATGTATCTATGTAAAAATATTTCTAAGAAAAAGCAATCTAAGGGAACATTAAAATCATACATTTTGGAAAGGAGCGACTTCCAAAGAAATAGCACTGCTTTTCAAATATCTATTTGGTGCTTATTTTTGGCATTAATTAGTCTCAATAAAAACATGAATAATTATAATAATCTAAGTACCTGTTTTTTTCAACATATTTTTCTCAAACTCTGAGTAAAGATCTCTGAGTAGAGATTATGAGAATCATAATTATTCTCATCTTTTGTTTCATAATTGCTTTCTGGGGATATAGCTTTCTCTGAAAGATTTTGAAACCAAAACTCAGAAATATTAAAGAAACCGGTGAAGGACACAGGACCTTAGTGATATATATGTATATTTTTTTTTTTGGTTGCTTAGATAAATAAGCAGTCTTTCATGGCTCAACCCCTTTGGGCTGCAAGAAAATATTCAAATAAGGGGCAAAAACCAAATATTTATTGAGCAACATTTATGTATTAGGCACATTTTCAAATACATTTTAAACTGCTTATTATTTCTCATTTTGTCAATGCTGATGTTGTGATTCAGTGTAATTCAGTTAACCTGCCTAAGTTCTTAGGATGGCTGGGAACTTCACATTATGATCTACTTGTGTCTGACTCCAGAGTCCATGCCCATTGCATTGATTTAAAATATCCCTTGCCAAAAAAATAAACCATGTCACCAGTTGCTTCTGTATACTAATGTCACTTCTGTGTTTTTTTGTTTTTGTTTTTGTTTTTTTCTCTCCCAAGACAGCACTTAGCTAAAGTAATATCTATTGTGATATTTGACTCTCCTGCTCTGGTTCTTCCATAAAGATGTTCAAAGGGTGAGTGATAGGCACGGATGTGTAGAGATATCAAAAGTCAGTGGATTATTTGTGGGGCTGCCTAAAGACTGCCTTCTCCACTTCTCCAGATAGGTTGCACATGGTTTCGGTGTTAAATGGACTTGGGGTGGTAGAAGCTGTCAGCATCTCTCATCAGGGCACACAGCCTTCAGCCTCACATTGTCAGGACTGCTCTCAGGACCCTAAAGGCCACGACCAGCTGTGGAGCCATTTGAGAGCATAAGTTGGCCTTTGGCTTCACACAATAAGGGATTTGTTCTGTGTTTTCCATTTAACCCTTCCGTGTAGCTGCACTGATGTGGTCTACCAACCTCAGGAGGGAAGAGGGCACTCAACTACTTTAAGAGGCATTTTTGAACTGTGCAGTACTGCCCACCCAGGGGAGATTCAAATTAGCCAAACCACTATTTGATCTCCTCTTCCTCCCACTTTTTTTAATACTAAAGAAAATTATTTTTCCTTTTCCAGTTTCTTACCTTTTTTCTGTACTTTCCCCATGACTGTATTTACTTGTTCATTTATTCTTGCTTAAATATTGTGGATGAGATTTTGCTTTTAAAGTGCTATAGAAATTAATGAGTGGGAAAAGAAGTACTCAATTATTTTCTCTTCTAATACAACAATGACACAGATCCTAACAAAACCTTTCTGTTTGACACGTGTAATGAAAAGAAAGAAGCCTTTAAAGTCAGGCAAAATGGAGGTTTGAATGCTGCCTCTGCCACTTAAGATGCAACATCTCAGACTATCAAGTTTTATTATTTCTAAAATGGGGAAAGCTATTTGCTTTATGGGGCTTCCCTGGTGGCTCAGAGGTTAAAGTGTCTGCCTCCAATGTGGGAGACCCGGGTTCCATCCCTGGGTCAGGAAGATCCCCTGGAGAAGGAAATGGTAACCCATTCCAGTATTCTTGCCTGGAGAATCCCATGGACGGAGAAGCCTGGTAGGCTACAGTCCCCGGGGTCGCAAAGAGTCAGACACAACTGAGTGACTTCACTTCCACTTTCAGTGGCTCACACAGTAAAGAATCTACCTCCAATGTGGGAGATCTGGGTTCGATCCCTGGGTTGGGAAGATCCCCTAGAGAAGGGAATGACTATCCCTCTCCAGTATTCTTGCCTGGAGAATCCCCATGGACAAAGGAACCTGGTGGGCTACAGTCCATGGGGTCACAAAGAGTTGGATATGATTGAGCGGCAAATACTTTTATTTTTTTCATAGTGATATTTGGAAAAGTTGTGTCATGTAATTTCCTTCCTTAAATCCATCCCCACTTAGTATAAAACACCAGTTTTTCATCATGGTCTATAAGTCTTTATGTGATGGGTCAACTACCTTTGTCAATAAGAGCATCTCCAACATGGGACACCTTATTCATCCTGCTCAAGTTACCTCTCTCTTCCTCTTAAGTCCTTGAACCTTCCTGTTTTCTCCTTAGTGAAATGATCTTACCTTTGTGCTTCAAACAACTGGTGCTTCTTAAAAAGTATTTTGTCTTAAATGTCGCTCATTCCACAAGACTTTTTCTTCAAAGACATCCCTCCCCCCACTGACAGTTCTCTGTTATTTTGCCATTTATTTTTGACATAATGAAAGACAAGACCAGAGAGAGACAGATAGGAGCTAAGTCATAGTAGGTCTTATTCTCTATGGGAGGCTAAATATGCCTTTATTTTCCTTTTATCTTTCTTTTCATCCCCAACAATTAGAAGTTGAAGGACTTTGAATAAATAAATACCACAGTCAGATTTATACAATATATCCTGTATGAGACTTCTGCATGGCTGTGGTAGTGGTAGGGCAGATAAAGCAGAGAGTATGGAACCAGACATTTGAAAAATGCAGACATGGTAGAATTTGGTGATTTCTTTGAAGAAGGAGAGATAACGGCATCGGGAAAAAAATTTTAATCATGAATTGTTAAATACTTACAGAATTCTATTTATTTCTATGGTTGACTTAAAATTAAGTTTTAATGACTGATTATCTCTAAAAGATAGAGTCATAGTTTATTACCTATCTGGGCATAGCTTTTTGTATTTCAAATATCAGCTTTAGGGCTAATTTTAAGAATATATAGGGATTCACATAAGCATGTTAAACTGATATAAGATCATATTATTTCAAACAACCCTACAAACTCAGCTTGAGTCATGTTTCAAATTCATGACTTCACATTAATTTAAAACTCTATTATTTCCCTTCAAAGAACAACTATTTCAATAATTCATTACTAAATTCTAAGGCCAATGGTACTCTTCAGAAGTCTCTACATACAATGGAGGCTATTATGACATAAATGCTTTGAAAATTTTCTGATGTTTACTGCTTATATTTTAACTCTTTATCTAATTATTTCTTTCCAAAAATTATAAGAAAACACAAGAGAAAAATAAACAAATATACAAATCTATAAATGAACTTATGAGAAAAAATTCAACATTGAAAGAGATACACAATCCAAATTATCCCAATACTCCTTTTCACACTATTTCTATTTTTGAACTGTTTCCTTATTGGCTTCACAGGTTCTGTTCTGGAGGTGATTATGAGTGAGACCACCTGATCTGCCTCCTAAGAAATCTGTATGCAGGTCAAGAAGCAACAGTTAGAAATGGCATGGAACAACAGACTGGTTGCAAATCAGGAAAGGAGTACATCAACTCTATATATTGTCACCCTGCTTATTTAACTTACATGCAGAGTACATCATGCAAAACGCTGGGCTGGATGAAGCACAAGATGGAATCAAGATTGCCTGCCAGGAGAAATATCAGTAACCTCAGATATGCAGATGACACCACCCTTATGGCAGAAAGTGAAGAGGAACTAAAAAGCCTCTTGATGAAAGTGAAAGAGGAGAGTGAAAAAGTTGGCTTAAAACCTAACATTCAGAAAACTAAGATCATGGCATCCAGTCCCATCACTTCATGGGAAATAGATGGGGAAACAATGGAAACAGTGAGAGACTTTACTTTTTTGGGCTCCAAAATCACTGCAGATGGTGACTGCAGCCATGAAAAAGATGCTTGCTCCTTGGAAGAAAAGTTATGACCAACCTAGACAGCATATTAAAAAGCATAGATGTTACTTTGCCAACAAAGGTCTGTCTAGTCAAAGCTATGATTTATCCAGTAGTCATGTATGGATGTGAGAGTTGGACCATAAAGAAAGCTGAGTGCCAAAGAATTGATGCTTTTGAACCGTGGTGTTAGAGAAAATGCTTGGAGTACCTCAGACTACAAGGAGATCCAACCAGTCCATCCTAAAGGAGATTAGTCCTGAGTGTTCATTGGAAGGACTGATGTTGAAGCTGAAGCTCCAAAACCTTGGCCACCTGATTCGAAGAGCTGACTTATTGGAAAAGACCCTGATGCTGGGAAAAATTGAAGGCAGGAGGAGAAGGGGACAACAGAGGATGAGATAGTTGGATGGCATCACCAATTCAATGGACATGAGTTCGGGTAAACTCCAGGAGTTGGTGATAGACAAGGAGGCCGGGAGTGCTACAGTCCATGAGGTGGCAAAGAGTCGGACATGATTGAGTGACTGACCTGAATTAAATAGCAATATTCATAGTAGCATTACTTTTATACTCATAGAAGCATTATTTACACTTGCCAAAAGGTGGAAGCAACTTAAGTTTTCTCAAGCATGAATGAACATATAATTAATTCAACCTTGAAAAGAGATGAAACTCTGACATGTGTGATAAGGTAGATGAATCTTGAGGATATTAAGAGATGTGGAAGAAGCCAGTCACCAAAAGACAAACACTGTGGGATTCTCCTTACATAAGATACCTAGAGCAGTCAAATTCACAGAGGCAGAAAGTAGAAGGGTCATGACCAGGAGTAGGAGGAAAGGAGGCTGGAGACTTATTGTTTAGTGGGCCTAGAGTTTTAGTTTTACAAAAAAAAATTCTGGAGGTGAATGGTGACGAAAGTTGCACAACAATGTCAATGTACTCAATACCACTGAATTGTATGCTTAAACATGTTTACAATGGCAACTTTCATGTCATGTGTATTTTGCTACAACTAAACATAATTTTAAAATTTGCATCTCAAAATTATTCTTGTTAGAATGTTTTATAATTCTAGAAGCCCTCATATAAAGGCCATGCAGAGAGCTACTAGCACGCTCTTTCTTTCTTAGCAGATTCTCTTCCCCAAAGGAAAATCTGGCTCTGTGGACAAAGGGTCCCCAACTTCGGACATCTATGTCTCCCAGTACTGGGTCTCAACAGACAAAGAAGATTGTTTTAAAATTCTATCCATGAGAAGAGGAAATAAATCAAGTGTTCCTTGTAAATTATCTTTTCTTCGACTTTCCAACTGGAGCTTTATTTTCCTTTTCCCATGTCGACTAACACATTTCCCAGTCCTCACCCTCATCACCCGCCTCGCAGGATTATGGCTATTTTTGTAGGCATTTTATCCTTGCATCTCAAAGAATCAATCTCCCCTTTTCTTTCTGCTCCTCTTGCACATTTAGTTCCCCTGAGCTGTGTTCAGCTGTCAGCCTTGGCGATGAGCGGCACCGATTCCCCAAGTTATTAGGGAGCACTCGGAGCATCTCTGCAGCACAGATCCTGACAGTTGAACACACAGGAGCAGCTGGCTCAGTGGGGAAAGAGAAGGGAGGGGGTGAGAGCTATTCATTGCAGTGTATTTATAACTTGGCCCTGAAAGCAGGGATGGCAGTATTCAAATAGGAGAGGGTGAAAAGACATTTTATCCTAATTAAAAAGGTAATTAAGTAACACACCAAAGAATTTAAATCAGTGCTCTTGGTTTTTCTGACAGGTCCGATGGTATAACTACCCAGAAACCTTTCTGAAACAACAAATGCTTCTTCTTAAGCTCTGTTGCTTGCTGAGTGGCCATCTATGGATGACAAATTACAGTAAGAATCCCAGGCAGGAGTGTCCGAGATAAGAAAAGGTCCCTCTCAAAGGAAAATAAGATAGGCATGAAATCTCCAGCTTGCCAAGATTAAAACTCTGTGCTCAAACCACCACCATTACCAAGACTCAGTGCCTCATCTTTGCCTGGATACAAGCTGCCAGCCCAGCCCCACCCTCAATAAGAGCCTCAGCTAAAGGATCTTCAGGTCTTTTCAATGACCACTTCTTCTGCCACATGGTGTTCTAACTGGTTCCTATCATGCCCTTCACAGGGCATTTGTTTCTAGACATATCCCAACTAAAAAGAAGGCAATGGCACCCCACTCCAGTACTCTTGCCTGGAAAATCCCATGGATGGAGGAGCCTGCTAGGCTGCAGTCCATGGGGTTGCTAAGAGTCGGACATGACTGAGTGACTTCACTTTCACTTTTCACTTTCATGCATTGAAGAAGGAAATGGCAACCCACTCCAGTGTTCTTGCCTGGAGAATCCCAGGAATGGGGGAGCCTGGTGGGTTGCCATCTATGGCAGTATATTACACTATTTTAACAGTGCTGTATATATATGTATATATGGGCTTCCCTGGTGGCTCAGACGGTAAAAGCTTCTGCCTGCAATGCAGGAGACCCAAGTTCAATCCCTGGGTCAGGAAGAACCCCTGGAGAAGGAAATGGCAACCCACTCCAGTAATCTTGCCTGGAGAATCCCAGGGACGGGGGAGCCTGGTGGGCTGCCATCTATGGGGTCACACAGAGTCAGACACGACTGAAGCAACTTAGCAGCAGCAGCAGCATATCCCAACTAAATGTAGTTTTATTATAGGTAAGTATTAGTTTAACATTTGATGCTATATCTATCTTCCTGATTACTGATGTCAATATCAAGTCCAAGTGCATGGTAATTCTCAACCAACTTCATGGCTAGATTTTGAAAATTTCGGAAGTCTTACAATTTGGGTCAGAATAGTAAAATGATCATTTATCTTTGTTTTACAAATGAAGTTATTTTAGTCAGGTGTATCTGTAAAATTCTGATTATTATAAAATATCATCAATAAATTTTTTAAGCTATTCAATTCTTAATTCTGTGTACTGGTTATGTTAATGGCATTGAAATAGGCATTTTCTTTAGAGTACTTCTAAAATAAATGTATTTATGGACTCTGTGGGAGAGGGAGAGGGTGGGAAGATTTGGGAGAATGGCATTGAAACATGTAAAATATCATGTATGAAACAAGTTGCCAGTCCAGGTTTGATGCACGATACTGGATGCTTGGGGCTAGTGCACTGGGACGACCCAAAGGGATGGTATGGGGAGGGAGGAGGGAGGAGGGTTCAGGATGGGGAACGCATGTATACCCGTGGCGGATTCATTTTGATATTTGGCAAAACTAATACAATTATGTAAAGTTTAAAAATAAAATAAAATTTAAAAAAATGCATATTGTGGGAGAGGAGCCAGGTGAAACTCCATCAGCAAAAAAATAAATAAATAAATAAATAAAATAAAATAAATGTATAATTATCTTCAAGCTTATCTGAAAAATTTGTACAGTATATAAAATAATGCTCTCTATATATGTATATGTGGGCTTCCCTGGTGGCTCAGACGGTAAAAGCGTCTGCCCGCAATGCTGGAGACCCAAGTTCAATCCTTGGGTCAGGAAGAACCCATGGAGAAGGAAATGGCAACCCACTCCAGTATCCTTGCCTGGAGAATCCCATGGAGAGAGGAGCCTGGTGGGCTACAGTCCATGGGGTCGCAGAGAGTAGGACACGGCTGAGTGACTTCACTTTCTTTCACTTTCAGTCAAGATATTATGATAATATCTTAATATGACTTATCAAAACAAAACCCTACCAAAATATTTGCAGAATTATTCCTACCAAATGATGATCGTCATTAATTTGCATGCACATTCTTTGAAATGCTCAGGTAACCAAAGAAAATGTTTGGTTACCTGAGAGAAAGTTTAAAGTATTGAATTTGCTTCTTATGGGAATAAGAACATAACATACAAAGACTTTGTTTTGATGAAAATTGAATTTGTATATTGCCTAAGCAAAGAGTGATATCAACAGTTGCAGTCTCATCTAATAGGACTTACAAAATAATATATACATTTGATTATTATTGTTTGTGGTTGTCATGTTCTATACATTGCCATGAACTCTGTATTAGTGAATACAGAACTATTACATTTAGGGGAAACACAGAGTTAGGTTCCTGTGAACCTCTGGTCACAACATTTTAACCAACTGAATAATACAGAAACTTGTCTTATGTATTATGTTTCTGTTTAAAGACACCTTATTTAGTATGTATTGTTGATTCATTACCAATGAATCCATAGTCAACAGCACTATAACTCATCCCTGAATCAAGTTTATCTGAAATACACATTTTCTCTGAGGCAAATTGAACCCTTCTTGGGCATAGAAACACTAGCTAGCACTTTAGCACTATGCTTGGAGACAGTTTAATGCAGCAAAATCACCAAAAAAAAGCACAAAAATGTGAAAAACTGGCACTATATAAATCTTGGAAAGGATACTTCTTGACAGAATGAGTCAAAATGTAGCAGAGCATTGCCTCATACAACCTCAGCTGAGAACGTGTGCATTGGGCAAGTTTTTCACCGCTCTATGCATGAATACAAATGACCATGAATACCCTATGAATACTGATTTGGGGATGACAAGTTTTTTCAACTATGGAAGCCATGGAAAATGAGGATCAATTGTACCTCCCTGTAAGATTTTGGAAAACTATCAAATTACCCTAGTGAACATACTTTTTGTTAATACAATGAACTATTTTACCCACACATTTATAATTATTTTGATTTTATTATGAATGTCAAATTAAAAGTAAAAGAAGAAAAGGGATAAAAATATTTGATGGATGAAGATTTTTGATCCTACTAAGAATTGAATTTCTCTTGGATGTAATTCTGAGTATCCAATTGATTTCAACTGTTTTATCAGTAAATATATATATATATATATATATATTTAATTTTCATTATAATTAGAAAGTCTTTTGAAATACAAATGTATTTTCATTTTTACAGTGGGACCAAATATCTGAATGGCCTCAGTGGACACAATTGAAATATGAAGATTTCAGAGGATTCAGAAGGTTGAATCTCCCCATAACTTTAAAACAAGCCAAGGAAGCTCTTAGTTCACATGTTTAGCAGGGAACTATTTATGATTTCAAAGAGACAATAGTGAGAGTCTTATCAAGTGCCAGACTGAACCAACATAATATTTTTTAAATAATAAAATATAAGACCTTAACCTGTTAAAGATATTTTTTGATGATGATCTTTAAAATCCTTTGATTCCCAGGTAAATATTAATATTGTAAGATATGGTTACATATCTTTCATGTACAAAAAATTATACAGATACTCAAATATTTTTACTCTATAGTTTACATAGTGATGAGAAAGCATGTTTTATGCTTTTGGCAGAAGCTATTTTAGTTGAAGTGTCCAAAGAAGTTGGGATCATGTTTGCTTTGGAAAGTTGGACCTAATTCAGTTTTTATTGAATATTCCCATAGGTTATAGTATATGGGTCATATCTAAATGTGGCCCAGGCCTTCTGCTTCATAGATCACCCTTTTAGAGGAAATGTTGTTTTTGAGAAAAATAATGTTTACACTCTTCTATGCCATTTTTCAACAATATTTGTGCCCTGAAAGATATTCCTGATTTTTCCCCCCAAACTGAGGTACTAGATAGAAAATCTTTTTTTTTTTAATTTAAATTCCAACTTATATTTTTCAGAACTTAATTCAAAGGTAACACTGACATTTTCCAAAGAAAAGCAAACAGAACTTGCATAGGGCATTTCTTTTTTTTTCTTGCCCACCAATCTCCATAACAACAATGAAAGAAGCCATTAGACTTTCTAAACTTGAAAGTACAAATATTGGCAGTTTTCAGTGTTGTTTTTTTCATCTCTGCATCTCAAGCCTAATGAGGGTGAACAGTAGTGAGTTCATGAGCTTCTCCAAGTGAGCCTAGAGGGCCGAGTTTATCCCTGATGAGCTGTTTTCTGAAGCTCTGGTGTTTACCAAATGTGTCAGATGGATAATGTTCATTAATGAACCTGAATATCTCGAAGCAGAGCAATTCTTCCAAATATTATGATGCTTTAATGACACTTGTAATACGACCGCCAAGGACTATCAGCAGCTAATAAATACACATTTCCAAATGTAACATTAGTAAATGTTTGAATGCAGCAAAATCCTAAAACTGGTATCTGAAAGTGTGCTTACTTTGCCTCCCAAGGACCTCAGAAATGAATAAGTGATGAGCTAGGCAGTCCTGCATGCGGCGTTGCAACTGTGAGAAAATGGGACAGTCATGGCATTTCCAGTGATTTGCATTTAATATGTAGAAAAGGGAGCAAGAAATGAACTTAGATATAGCAGTATAGAAGGGAGTAAAGACAAAAAACAGGATAAAACCACATCAAATTATACTCTATGAGACAGAAAATGAATTCCTGTACAGTCTCCCAAGAATCATCATGAAAATGTCATTGAAGTGCCATTGTCCAGCTCAGCTTCTATTGACCTCCTTCCACCAAAGCACTGCCCTGGGACTGCCTGTCTGCTTGTGACATTGCTTTCTTCTTCCTACACAACTCCACGGTTTTGTTAATCACTGAGTGTTGAAGTCAGTCCTTTTCTAACTTCATCGTGACAGAGAAAGTACATTCAACTTTTCTATGGATCTCTATGGAATTCCACAGGCAGCTTTCATATTCTTGAGCCTGTGTTTTCATACTTCAGTTGAATATGATGGTTTCTTTTTTATTATTAAGTAACCAACATTATATGACTTGGAATCCATAGCTTCCTTTTTTTTTTTTCTGACAGTAACTCTTACTGTAAAAATCCTAAAAAATAATAAATCTAATTTCTGCTCTGCCATAAAAGGAATCATGAAATGTATTCTGAAGGGTAAGAAAGGAAGTGACTATTAATAATGTGTAAGATAGATTTCATAGTCGTCTTCCCATTTTATTTATCCTCTTTGAAATAGGATCCATTGTACCTATCTTTCATTCATTCAATAAATATTTATTGAGTGTCTATTCAACAGAGTGATGTGTGGTGGACTTGTAAATTATTTATAGTAAACATTTATTATAGACTACAAAAAACAGTCAAACTGCAATTGTACATTCTAAAATTTAACTTTTCATAGAAAATCAAATCACTCTCCACCCAGCTCAGTGAAGCTTTTGCATATAATTGTGAGTGTTGTGTTTTCTGAAATGATACTAACCTTGTGTTTCTTAAAAATGAGGTATTTTCTTTCTTCTCTTCTTCCTTCTCTCTTTATTCTTTCCTTGTCAACTCTAATGAGCCTTCTTGCATGAAGATACCAGAAAACATTTATGAGACTGTTTCCCTTTTCTCCTTATGTTATATAAATTTGAGCTATAATTTTTACTTTTATGAATATGTAGATAGTTATGATAGAAATACACTCATAATACAGATACTACTTATAGAATATAGTTGATCTAGACTCTCTATGCCCTGCCAACCATGATTCTATGCTTATCAAAATGCATCTTAATCCAGGAAAGCTCCTCTGAGCCTTCCATGTGCTACTACTAAAGACTATAATTATACATTTAGAGTTTATGAAAACAAAGATTAATTAGCCAACTAATCTATTATACTGATCCACACATTTCTAATCTTAAAGACAGCTAAAAATAACTAACAGCTGTTTTTTATCATGCCTTTTGTAAATAAAAATAAGCTTAAATTTTGCCCATCATAATTTTGCAGTAATAATTACATTCAATAAACTTTTTTTTTTACTTAGCAAAGAATATTAAGGTTATGATATGATTTAGGAGTAGAATTAAAGACATAAACACTGTTTATGCATTTACATTTTGTTCTTCCTTGTTATCCTTGCTTCCAAATGTAATATCATTCCAACCAGTAAGATTCCAATTTTAGGGCTCTCAGAGTAGTGCTTAAAACATACCTTACACCAGGGCTTCCTGAGTGGTTCAGTGGTAAAGAATATGCTTGCAATGCAGGAGATGCAGGTTCAACCCCTGGGTCTGGAAGATCCCCTGGAGGAGGGAATGGCAACCAACTCCAGTATTCTTGCAGGAAAATCCCTGGACAGAGGCGCCTACAAGCCATAGGGTCACAAAGAGTCAGAAGTGACTAAAGTGACTGAGAATGCTTTCAGGCACACACCTTACATCTAATGTAAAGTATTTGTCCTGAAGTTTTAAAAAATGTGTTTACTAAAAAAAGTGTTTACTATATTGGTGAAGAGAAATACAGCATGAATCCTAAAATCCATTGTTAAATATTCCATCATTTCATTTCTAAACTCTATTTTCAATATGACAGCAAAGTGAAAGTGAAAGTTGCTCAGTTTTGGCTGACTGTTTGTGACCCCACGGACTACACAGTCCATGGAATTCTCTAGGCCAGAACACTGGAGTGGGTAGCTTTCCCCTTCTCCAGAGGATCTTCCCAACCCAGGGATCGAACCCAGGTCTCCCAAAATGCAGGTGGATTCTTTACCAGGTGAACCACAAGGGAAGCCAAGAATACTGGAGTAGGTGGCAAAACAGTGTCCCTGACACAGTGTCATTTTACACAACCATCTTCACTAAGGTATACTTCTTTTCAACTCAAAAAATCTAGGGTAGGGTGAAATTTTTCCTTGTTCCCTACTGCCGTGCTTGTGGCTACCAGTTTCTTCTGGTGGAGCCTTTCTTTCTGTCATTATCAGAATCTCCCAGATTTATGTTGATGCCTCTTTAACACCCTGCTCTCTGAAGTTCTTCCTGTCATCTCATCCAGTGATCTCTATCTCCAGTCCATTTACCCACTGGCAAAACCCCATTCCACAACTGAATCAACAAAAATAATTTACTTGCCAATTTCTTGCCTTGAAAACCTTTTTCTGTAGACTTTTATTCCTGAGCTATTTACCTCTGAACTTTTGTCCTGGAAGGTCTTTAACTTTTATTTTTTCACTATCCCCCTACCAGATCACATCTATCTTGATTTCATGTCCTTTCCTTTCTGGTCTGAACCACCTCCTGAATCATATTAGTTATTAACTTATAACCTATAAGGACTGACTGGCTCTTTTACTCTTCTGCCATTCACGACCAGATAACCCAACATTTGGTATTCTCTCCCATCTGCTTTCCTCTGTTCTGGAGTACTCACCTCCCAAGTGTGTCTAATACAATTAAATACGATACTTTGTTTATGCTTGTGACATTCTGATTTCAACATCAGTTCTGCTCTTTATGGAGTTTCTCTTGTCTTCCCACTTTTAAATAACTCTTAGATTCCTACTTTAAAGATTCCTCTTCAGAGAGTGATGAAAGTTTACTCAGTAGGATTTTTCCATTTCTCAATACCATAAAAGGAAGCACTAGCTGGCATGTCACTAAAATTCATTGTCTTTTTTCCAAGATACAACTAGGATCCATTTTCTACCTTCTTTTACAGTTGGTGTGTCCTTGTCATTGAATTCTAACCAGTGGAATACGAATGGAAGCAATATGTGCTTTTTCTGCCCAATGGCTTTTTAAAAACCAGGTGAGGCACCCCAAAGCATGCCATTTTGGCATATTGAACTGAAGGCAAACAAGACCCAGCAGATTCAGGAAAGTCTTCCTACCTCCTCTTAACTGCCTAAAATAATTTAGAAAAGGGCCCAGTACCAGGTAAAGTGATAATAGCACAGATAACTTTTTTATCTGAAAGACTTAGATGCATGACAAGCAAGCATTTATTTACTAAATATTTGTTTTTCTCATCTTCTTGTGAATCATCTTCTTTTCCTTGGATGCCCCAGATCCTTTTCCTCTTAGCTCAAGATGGTATTTGAACCTCAATTGCCTGATTCCCTTTGAGTCTCGTGTATTTGCAGGACAGCCATACAAAATTAAATGTGTGTTGCTCCTGTTGTTGGTGGTGGTTAGTCTCTAAGTCATGTCTGACTCTTGTGACCTCATAGACTGTAGCCCACTAGGTTTCTCTGTTCATGAGATTTCCCAGGCAAGAATACTGGAGTAGTTTGCCATTTTCTTCTCAAAGAGATCTTCCTGACCCAGGGATCAAAGCTGCATCTCCTGCATTGACAGATAAATGCTTTACCACTGAGCCACCAGGGAAGCACATGTTTCTCCTTTTATTCTACCTTATATCAATTTCATGATCAGACCAAGCAAGAACCTACAAAGGCAGTTGAAAAGTTACTTTTCCTCCCCTACATGGGTATGCAGGCGGCACTTCCCTTTCCCCCTTCTGAAGACAGATGCAATTGACAGCGAGGTCTTAAGGGATGGTAGATCCATTAGGTAGAAAGATACTATATTCCCGAGTCTCTACAGGCAAGATATTCATCTGCTTTGAACTTTTATGTGTATGATAAAGTATCTTCTTTTATGTATGCATCATTATACCTTTTCTACCTGTTCTCTATTAGCAAGACTTTTAGTAATATCTCATTTAATAACATATTGAAAGAAAATAGGGTGTCTCAAAAGCTTTTTAAATTTTCACTTTGAACTTTAGTCATTTGTGTACTTGTAAATTTTTATCTTACTAGATTTTAAGTTTCTTAGCAAAGAAGAAAAATAAGCTCCTTGGATTGTATCCATTTCATTTCTAACAAATGATAATATGTCTATACTATTCAATTAGAAAGAAAGAATATTATGTTCTATAACATTATATGCAAATCCCTTAAGATTACATGTTAAGAACTGGTACAATCTTCACCTTAAATGTTCAATGAAAAATGTGTGATGAGTTATTTTAGTTTAAGGTAGAATCTATGAAGGGTATCAGATCCAAAAACTATCTACTGGAAAGTGTTTTATTTTGTCATTTACTCTTTGTCATCTGTCCTAATTATCATGATTTTAATAGCTATCTACCATTCTTAAAAATCATTAGGAAGAATTTCATATTGGCATTGGCTAGGTTTCTAATTGTCTATAGCGCTGATACAATTGGAAATTATGATAAACTCCAACAGGCTATTATAATTTATAGAAATTCTGTAGCAAGGCACCTAGGTTTCTGGTTTATATATAATCTTGTGCTCTATTTTTTTTGGTAAATGAATTCACTTGGGCTATGTATCATTAAGGATTTTGTTTATGAGGGGTTCAGAAAGAAATAGCCAACATAAAGTAGCAGTGGCAGATAATGAAACAAGTCATGAAGCATACCATAACACAGGCTTGAGAACCAGCTTATGGATGATCTGCTGTCTGGGAAACCTCTCATCTAATATTTGTAAGCACATAGCTGGCAAAGCTTCCTGTATTTTTCATAACCTTTATTGATTTATGTAGGCATAACAAATAGGACCCATGGCAGACATTCTCCTAAAATGGTGTTGATATCATAAAGGAGTAAAGAGTGTCTCTTGTTTGTTCTGATTTGGAGCACAATATCCTTAGTGTATAAAGCATTAAGTGCCTCTAATACAGGCCTCTATTGACCACACTGGAAATAGGAGGAAGACTACTTCTAGTAACGAAATCATCCTGGAAAATTTGAGATTTAACAGCCCATTAACCTGCCATTAAAGACCACTGCTGGGAATTTCTTAGAGAAATGAAGTCACATTGTGAGAAGTTAGCAATGACACCACAAAGGGAACTTGGCAATGGAAGGGGCAGAGAGGGGAAGATTCTTATCAAAAGCCAGGCGATTAAAGAAATGAAGTTAGAGCTACATGAAGCTAAAGACCAAGATGAGGGGTAATGGGGCAGAACCAGGTGCCATCAGCATCGAGTTTCAGGCAGTTCCCCTCCTATTTTACCTGTATTTGCAGAACGTTGAGCCAGTGTCAACTTGTACTTAGAATGCAGTTGATCACAGTGCTAAGGAAAGCTAAACTGACAGTTAAGAGGAAGCAGAAGGTTCAGGGTCATGTCTCAGCTGGGTTTTAATTTATTCTCATTAGACATACTAATACAGCAGAACATATAGTGTTTTTTTTTTAATTCTTGCTTTCATTTTTTTCCTCCAAAAAACAGGAATCATGAATATTGATTCAGTTCTGTTCATGTTGCCACAGAGCTTACAGGATGTTGGCAGATGGGGGAGGTGGGCTGCAATATTATCTTGCTACTGGATTTGTTTAAAGAAAAGTTCTTGACAGGGTTCTTCGAATGCAGCCAGGTGAGCAACCCAGCTCTCTTTGTGTTACATAATGTCCCATCTGTGCTCAAGGAGTGTGGCTGGATGAGGATGCCATCAGGTGACGCTTCAGACTTAATGGTGTTCTTTCAGGCTGGAACAATAAACATTAAGGGACCTTAATTGTATTCTTTGCAGTGGGAGCAATAAACATTAGGGGTCTTATTGTACCCTTTCCCAAAGTGTCCCTCAAGTCCACTTTGGGGAGTGTTTTGATAGCCAGTTCTAATTTCACGTCCTCCTTCCCATTCCGTGGGTTTTGAAATTGACAACCTGGACAAACACAGACATGAAGTTAATAGGCATATCTCCATATAACCAGTTTCTGGAAAGAGTCAACGTCTCATATTATTTACAAGACTCATCAGAGCCCTAACAGAACACAATGAGGACAGCCCAGGGATCTGATTTATTTTTTGAGGGTGACAACTTTTGATAAACTGTAGCTAGCAGTCACAGAGCTTCAGGGTCAAATGTTTACTTGGTACCTAGAGATAATCCATGGGGCAAAAGATTAAGTTGCCTTGGAGATTGAGAAGGCTGTGGGATTTTAAATTGAATCAAGCATGAAGTGATAATAATCCTCCCACTCTGTATTTCATCTACATATGTCTGTCTTTGCTTTTTCTTCTTTCTCTTTTTGATGAAACTATACACTGAAATAATACATCTTCCATGACCTTAGAGGAATCTCACTTTATCATTGGTAACATCAGATAATCAACATGCTTATCAAGGAAAAAAGACTATTATTTAAAAATTCTTTTTAAAATCTGCACATGACACAGTCATATCAATGAGTCATTAGATTTAGTGGTTTTTCTGGAATTAATGATACATTTATTTTACTCATTTGGTTGTACTAATTTTACTGTTTTCTCTTTGCTACTATTCTGTGGGTCTCAGGTATAGTCCTATGAACTGACATGTGATAGCATACTTTTAAAGTAAGAATCCTATCATTTCTTCTATTATCTATTTTGCCATATTTTCTTATAGATGTGATAAATTTAGCACATGGAACATTTACAAAGATGTCATCACTAGGATCAAAAATTATTTGTCATGCAGAAGCTTTCCAGTTTGGGCTCTAAATTAGCAAAATGAAATGAACATAAATTCAATCAGATGCTAAATTCTGAAAATTTTAAATAAAATACTATACTAATTTAAATGCTAGCCTTTACTCCAGGTTGGAAAGTTTTGGTGTCTTTGTATTTAAATAGAATTGTCATTTGCTACCCAAAATAGGAGATGTGAGTAGATCAGAGCAAAGATAGAAATAAATTCCTGTTGATTATTTTATTTAACACTGTGGTTTCTCACACAAAGACATTTAATTCCAAAGTGTTTGACTTGGCCACAGCCATAATTGTGTATAATATCCATTATCTTCTAATTGGAATTATCTTTCATCTTTGGCTACATTTATCTGAGGATCCCTTCAGAAAGCCCACCAGAAGCACAAATTCCAATTTGTTCTCTCAGCTTGACTAATGATGAAAAGTACCAAAAATGACTATTATGTGTTTATAAATCACCTCTTTTATCCTGATGCGGTTCTGGGATTTTTATGCTGTTAAGTATTATTTCTCTGAGGAATGTAAATGCAAAAATAACTACAACAAATCCAGCATAAACAATGGCACAAAATAAAACAGCACAGAAAGTCTTTAAAGGAAGCATCACAAAAGCGAAGTAGGAAAAGAGAACAGCATAAACTATCGATGAGAAAATTTATTTCTCCAAGATAAAAAAAAAGAGTCAAAAATAGTCCCCATCCCCTTATCATCTAACAGTTGTATTTGGAAAAGCATAGAATCTGTGGCACAAAAGCAAATATATCTTAATTGGACCCACTTTCATCCACCTGCTACCGTTTCTTTTTAGTCACATTGAATTTGTCGAAGCACACTTGTTTACATTCCTCTGCTAGAACATTAGCATTTATTTCATTTCATAAAATAAGAAATATGGCCAGTTTAAAATGTGGGAGATGCAGTGGCCAAGAAACTTGAGGTCAGCTTGTGGAATGAAGCAATACACACACACTTCTCGCTGTGAAGGATAACGCTTAGATCATAATGGGCTACCACACAGCCTCAATTAATTAAATCATTCATCCAACAATTATTTATTGAGCACCTGCTGTGTGTCAGGCAATCTTCTGGAATTCACAATGAAAAGTGCAAAGGGCAGAGCTCCAGCTCGCTTTTCTCCCAGCCTTTATCTATTTATCGCAGCTGCTCACTGCCACTTCCATTGACCTCTCCTCTGCATAGGTTTCTCCTACCCCAACTCTTCCTCTTGCCTGAGCTCTGAGTTTACATAAATAAGGACAGTCGACGACCTCCATGAACCATCAGCACCAAGTTTCCCACAGCCTCTGAGTATAAACACTGCATCATTGAGTGCTTCACTGATGTTCATGGGGCTCCTGTCTTGTTTCCTGTATCCACTTTATTGTCAACTAGACATGATACATACAGTTACCAGTAAATAATATGGAAGCTTAGAATGCTTCAGAAGCCCCGGTAACTGTGATCAGCCTGAGCTTCTGGACCTCAGTACTTAGATGGGTCTATAGGACTTGCAGTAATCAGATTTTGCCCTTTTGGAACACCCGAAGCAACTGTCTCTGCTGCTAAGAGCTGGACTCCAGAGTTCAGTACTGGTGTCTTTCATCCAGTCTCTTCATACCATACACCCAGATGGCTTCCTTCAATGTATTCAGACACACCCAAACTAAGCCCCACTATTCTTCTAGCCTTACTTTCTGGAAAATCTATCTTAGCCTCAGCACAGAATAGAACTCTTGTTTATCTCTTCATTACAGCATGGGTCATTGGCATCTCCTCTCTCATATTATGTATTTATCTTAATCTGTCTTTCTTTAAAATGTGAGGAATAGTTGGTTTGGCATAGCTTGTCTTTCATATATTATATTCTTAAATTTTTATTCATCTCTTCTATTCCTTTTTTAAGATGGTTGATGTGCTTTTCTCTTTCCCCCAAATCAAAACTTGTATCCCTCCCTATTTCCACATTGACTGAGAACATAAACCTCAGTTCCAACTCAGAATTTCAGCTGGTTACTCTGTCCAATAACAGAGTCCCTTACAATGGACCACAGCACTTCCTGATGCCCTGCTTCTTGGGAACTGAGGTCTTGGATGCTGCTGCTGCTAAGTGCGACCCCATAGATGGCAGCCCACCAGGGTCTCCCGTCCCTTGAATGATGAGCTTCTGCTTACTCTTCCTTTGCTACTGTTACCTACACAAGAGCATATTTGTATCATCTTCTGACCTCTTTGTACCTCATTATCCCACCCTGACATCCTTGGCGCTAATCATGGGCTGAAGTTTGCAGGCTTCAAGCTGTCTAGAGATGTTCTCTTCTGACTGACTAACAGCCCAGCCCTACATCGCAGGACAGACTCACTAACAAACCAGTTCACTAAGTCCTTTTTACCAAATGTGTGGGTCTTGTTTTTAGTCCCAGATACTTCCATTTTTTTCTAGTGCTTGGCAGATTATTCCACCATGTCCACATCCTAAAACACATGTTTGGAGCTGTACAAATTTTATCATCCCCCTCCACTTATATAGTTGCATCAGTTAGTATGTTTTCATCAGCAAGCAATAAACTATGGCTCAGCTTAAATAAAGAACATGTATTAATTCACATCATATGAGTCTGCAGGTAGGATATTTCTCAGGTTGTTGAATTTAGCAGTTCAATGATGTCGTCAAGAAACCACATACTTTCCACCTTTCTGTAGAGTGTGGACTGGTACTTGTGGGGCTGCTTACAAGTTGGCTGTCTCTATTTCAGGTATCAGTGACATCAAAGGCAGAAAGATAGGAAGGTTAGTACCATTGCATATATTTTCATCCAGGAGGGAATCCATCCCAGCAGTTCTCAAAAGGTGTTTTCCAGGAACTCATTAGTTAGTATTTCTTCTTATGTCCATGTTTAAATCAATTGTTGGTAAAGGGAATGGTGTAGTGATTGCCTGTTATCAATTATAATTCAATTAGTAGGTCTAGGGAGAACATGCTGCTGCTGCTGCTAAGTCGCTTCAGTCGTGTCCGACTCTGTGCGACCCCATAGATGGCAGCCCACTAGGATCCCCATCCCTAGGATTCTCCAGGCAAGAACACTGGAGTGGGTTGCCATTTCCTTCTCCAATGCGTGAAAGTGAAGTCTCTCAGTCGTGGCTGACTCTTCGCGACCCCATGGACTGTAGCCTACCAGCTTTTCCGTCCATGGGATTTTCCAGGCAAGAGTACTGGAGTGGGGTGCCATTGCCTTCTCTGAGGGAGAACATGAGCCTCCTGCAAAGCACTAGGAAGCTCAATGACAAAATTTCTATTACAGTAAGTCCCCTACATATGAATGAGTTCCATTCCAAGAGCCTGTTCATAAAGCCAATTAGTTCATAAGTCCAATGAAGTTAGTTTAAGTATGCAGTTAACACAATCAGCTATATAGTACTATATAGTACTATAGTCCTGTGCCATAGTAGATTTATAATACTTTTCATACAGATAATACATAAAGATACAAAAAATAAATAAAACCTTTAAAATCTAAGATTATAGTTCCTTGAAAGTACAATAGTACAGTAAAACAGCTGGCATACAGGGGCTGACATCAAGTGAACAGGAAAGGGTTACTGACTGGAGGACGGAGAGGAAGTGGGAGATGGTAAAGCTGAAGGATGATCAGCAGTAAGAGATGGCAGGCAAGTTACAACTTCACTCAACCCTGACACTGATGTCACAGGTTCTGGTTCCTTGCTAGAACTAGATGCATGTTTGCAACTTTGAAAGTTCACAACTTGGAGTTTCATATTTGGGGACTTCTTTTATCTAGAAGGAAGGGGAGTCATGCCTGTTGGGGAAGTTGGCCATATTTGTTATATCTTCCTTACTTCCTGATGGCATAGGCATGGTCCATTCATGCCAAGTGCTTGCTCACGTGGGTGCCCTCTGACAACCATGTTAGGTAGTAATCCTTCCCTGGCAGTAATTCTCCAACCCCCTCCCCCAGCTCCCCAACTGTCCTCTCTCAGACCCTGGGGAGGAACGTGCAGGCTGTTATTCTGGATGTGAGCAAGTTTCCTTTTTCCTTATAATAATCGTACTGTTACATATAGCAAAAGGAGTGTTCTCTTTCTTAAAACATTTCACTTCTGTACAGTGATGAAGGAAGAAGGAGGTTTATAATGAATCTAGGGATAGTCTGATGAGTGAAGCAGGGAAGGAGAAGGATGAGAAAATAATCTATAAATAACTAAATATTTCAATGCTATCTCCAGGTCCTACTTCTAGGCCAGCTCCTACTTCTAGGTCAGCTCCTACTATTAGGCCTGGGACTTAGTGAAAGCTCAAGAAATGCTTACGGTAGAGTAGAAATAAAGCGAACCCTGTAGAATTATAAAGCAGGTTCTCACTATTTTAGAATTAAATTAAGTAATCCAGATTTAACTCATTTGTAAGAACTAGAATTACTTAAATTCATAAATATTCATAAATAGAATTGACTGATATTAAATAGGGGTGATTCTCTGAACAGTTTGGACAACTGTGCTGATAAATAGCCATCATTTCCCTTAAGAAGAGAGCCTAGGAATTATAAGGCTTTGAGATAAGTATAGAATCAAATACTTGTGCTTGATTCTAGCTGGAATCAAGAGAGCCAGGAGAAATATCAATAACCTCAGATATGCAGATGACACCACCCTTATGGCACAAAGTCAAGAGGAACTGAAGAGCCTCTTGATGAAAGTGAAAGAGGAGAGTGAAAAAGCTGGCTTAAAACTCAACATACAAAAACTAACATCATGGCATCTAATCCCATTACTTCGTGGCCAATAGATGAGGAAACAATGGAAACAGTGATAGACTTTATTTTCTTGGGCTCCAAAATCACTGCAGATGGTGACTGCAGCCATGAAACTAAAGACGCTTGATCCTTGGAAGAAAAGCTATGACCAACCTAGCTAGACAGCATATTAAAAAACAGAGACATTACTTTGCCAACAAAGGTCTGTCTAGTCAATGTTATGGTTTTTCCAGTAGTCATGTATAGATGTGAGAGTTAGACCATAAAGAAAGCTGAGCACTGAAGAATTGATGTTTTTGAACTGTGCTGTTGGAAAACACTCTTGAGAGTCCCTTGGACTGCAAGGAGATCCAACCAGTCAGTCCTAAAGGAAATCAGTCTTGAATACTCATTAGAAAAGCCTCCAATATTTTGGCCACCTGATGCGAAGAACTGACTCATTAGAAAAGACCCTGATGCTGGGAAAGATTGAAGGCAGGAGAAGGGGACGACATGGATGAGATGGTAGGATGGCATCACCGATTAAATGGACATGAGGTTGAACAAGCTCCAGGAGTTGTTGACGGACAGGAAAGCTTGGTGTGCTGCAGTTCATGGGGCTACAGAATTGGACAAGACTGAATGACGGAACTGACCTGAAGGAATCAAATGATTCTGAGAGAAGATTTATTGCCTTGCACTATAGGGAGTATTGATTAACTATCCCAACCTAATGTCATCAGAAGCAAAAGTAATTGGCTCATCTTCTTGGCCTTGAGAACAACACTAACTTTAGAGTAAGAGAGTGAGAAAGAGGCAGTAGAATGGGGTGCATCACAATGCTATAACTTCAAGCTCAAACTCTCACACATTTCTGCACAATTAGAAAGAATTTTTTTCCAAGTTAAAGAATATTTCTTGTTTATTGATATTTTAAAAAAATTGGTGTTCTTTATATGCATTGATATATGTATATGTATGATAATAGTTTCTAACCATGTGTTATAAAAATCTTTAAACACAAAGGAAAATTAAAAAAGTGGCACAACAAATACCTGTAGTCCCTCCATCTAGGTTCAGCAATAGTTAACATTTTGGAAAATATGTGTACATAATCACACACACATGCTGTACATTTGTTTGCTGCAGAATTATAATATTCATATATTTCAGCATGCTTCTCCTAAAAAGGACATTTTCCTCATAACCAAAATGCTATTATCATATTTAGAAAAATTAAAAATGATTCCTTAGTATCATACACTGTAATATCCAAATTATATACAAAGTTTACATTTGGCCAACATAGTTTTTAATAGTTTTTCTTGCTAAGCTTGGATATGTTCACATATAAATGGTTACTATGCCTCTTACATCTCTAAAATTTTCCTCACCACATTTTTTTTTTTTTTTTTTTTGGTAAAATTGTCTTTTGAAGCACTTGAGAAGCCAATATGCGGGTCAGGAAGCAACAGTTAGAACTGGACATGGAACAACAGACTGTTCCAAATAGGAAAAGGAGTACGTCAAGGCTGTACATTGTCACCCTGCTTATTTAACTTCTATGCAGAGTACATCATGAGAAACGCTGGGCTGGAAGAAGCACAAGCTGGAATTAAGATTGCTGGGAGAAATATCAATAACCTCAGATATGCAGATGACACTACTCTTATGGCAGAAAGTGAAGAGGAACTAAAAAGCCTCTTTTTGAAAGTGAAAGAGAAGAGTGAAAAAGTTGGCTTAAAGCTCAACATTCAGAAAACGAAGATCATGGCATCTGGTCCCATCACTTCGTGGGAATTAGATGGGGAAACAGTGTCAGATTTTATTTTTGGGGGCTCCAAAATCACTGCAGATGGTGATTGCAGCCATGAAATTAAAAGATGCACACTCCTTGGAAGGAAAGTTATATCCAACCTAGATAGCATATTCAAAAGCAGAGACATTACTTTGCCAACAAAGATCTGTCTAGTCAAGGCTATGGTTTTTCCAGTGGTCATGTATGGATGTGAGAGTTGAACGGTGAAGAAAGCTGAGCACTGAAGAACTGATGCTTTTGAACTGTGGTGTTGGAGAAAACTCTTGAGAGTCCCTTGGACTGCAAGGAGATCCAACCAGTCCATTCTGAAGGAGACCAGTCCTGGGTTTCATTGGAAGGTCTGATGCTAAAGCTGAAACTCCAATACTTTGGCCACCTCATGCAAAGAGTTGACTCATTAGAAAAGACCCTGATGCTGGGAGGGATCGTGGGTAGGAGGAGAAGGGGACGACAGAGGATGAGATGGCTGGATGGCATCACCGACTCCATAGACAGGAGTTTGGGTAAACTCCGGGAGTTGATGATGGACAGGGAGGCCTGGCATGCTGCGATTCATGGGGTTGCAAAAGTCAGACACAACTGAGCGACTGAACTGAACTGAACTGAAGCCTATGGTTTTGTCGAATTTCCCATGTTTGAGTTTCATCTGATTATGTCCTCAATTTGATGTTTGTTTCTTCATCTCCTGTATATCTTGTTAACCAGAAGCTGTCTAAAGTTTAATCAGACTCAGATTAAACATCGTTGTGTATACATTATATTGCATTACTTTATAAGCTGCATAATTTCAAGTTGTTCCACAATGAGTTATGCTAATTCTGAATGTTTGGTTAAGTTCTGATTTTCCCATTTTCCTATTGTTAAAACATAGTTTTAAAAAAATATTTCATAGAAATATTGAAAGGTTTCCAGTATCTAGTTTTTGTTATTACCTTTGCTTGTAAAAGAATAATCATAATGCTTTCCATTTCATAACTCATTATCACAAAGTTTTATATATTTATGTGTGTGTGTGTATGGAAAGAGAATTTGAACTTTTACATGCATAAGCTGTTTTTAAAGTAGCTTTAAAATGTTACCTGTATGTTTATTCTCTAACATTTTAGCATAATAACTTTATCTTTTAAAATAGCTCTGTTGTATTCCTGAGATTAATTTTCTTATTTTGGAGAAAATGTTAGGAGTTTTCACAGTTTTCCATTGATTTGAGGTTATAACTTACTAACAAGGTGTCCCAGGTGAAGTAGGTGGTTGGTGTGCGGCTCAGCCATCACAGCAGGAACCTCAAGCCCAGCAGGAGGGTTTCATTGAACAGTAACCACACCAATTGTTCAATCTGCTAAAATATAAATTATATGGAAAACGGAAAAGTGAGTTGGTATTTTAGAAAATACATATGATTTAGATTCTGAGGAAAATTAGCTTTAAACAAGAGAAAAATAGAAGTCTAAATTTTGTATGAGAAAGCTAAGACCAAGAGAGCTGTGGGATCCTTCCTGTGAGATTTCTCCATGATCTGAGTAATGCAGACACTTCTATAGAAAACTACTACAGAAATACAATAAAGAAATCGCCCCACATTTTTACCTGTAGCTATTCAACATTTTGTTTAAATAATAGGACTTTGCCTTTTTTTATTATCTTTTCATTTGACGGGTCTTTGTTTTCTTTATGGAAAATGTATTATGGGCATTAGTGATTATGGACAAAATCCATATGGACAAAGTCAGTTACTCAAAAAATGCAAAACTGTGATGCTGATAGCAAATATTCTTGATGTGCCCAGGAGATGAAATTTGAGGATGAAAGCATCTTATTCAGAGACAATGGTTCTTTTGACTTCGTAGCTGCATCATTCAGCCTTTGCATTGATTTTTCATCAGTTATATTTGTCGTCTCTGAGGGAGAACATTATACAAAGTACAAAGTAAGAAAATATGGGTGGAAAATTTCCCTTCCCACTTTTGTCTACACATACCTTTTTAAGGTTTCTTTTTTTTTTTTTAACTTTTGTAGAAGTTTTGGCAAGAGATGAATGTATTTCTTCAGTTTTAATAAGGAGTCTTGCTGGATATATTTTATCCTAAGTCATGGCAGCTACTTTTCAAAACATTCCTTGTTGTTGTAGCTATTATAACCTTTGTGACCACAAATACTCATTACTTGATGCAGTTATTTCCATACAATTTTCTGATGCTTCAGTACAGACAGGGTAATATGTTTAGCTATAAATCAGGGGACTTTCCTGGGCTGAAGCTTCACTTTTGGAGTGGTGAAAATAATAGGTTAATTAACCTTGCCAGTTACATTTGTGATCTGTGGCTTTTTGTTCCCTTTTATAAACACTGGGAATTTTAAGAAAAGAATGTGGATATTTGGTGATAAATTTGAATAATGAAGTCTAACATGGTATTTTAATGATGTCAAAGGCCATTTTGGGGCTTCCCTGGTAGCTCAGTGGTAAAGAATCTGCCTGCCAATGCAGGAGACATGGGTTCAGTCTCTGTGTGCAGAGACTGTGTACATCCTATAGGATGATTACCCAGAGAAGGAAATAGCAACCCACTCCAGTATTCTTGCCTGGGGAATCCCATGGACAGAGGAGCCTGGTAGGCTATACTCCATAGCGTTGCAAAGATTCGGACACAACTTAACCACTAAACAATGACAACAAGAAGGCCATTTGTATATTCATTTACCAAACATAGCCAAACAGGAAAAAAAAAAAAGTGTCAGAGTAGGTTTTTTTTTAATTTACATTTTCTTTAGGGTCACTTACTCAGTCCACACTTTCACTGCTCACAGCTCTCCCTCCTCTGCGTGGTGCTGATGCTCTTGGTCAGTGTCTAGGTCTGGCTGACAGTTGGCCTGGGAGGCCGTGGTCCTCTTCCAGAGGCCCGCCTGGCTGCCAGCAGCCTAGGTTAGGCTTGTACACATGGAGGGTTAGAGTGTTTTAAGAATACAACAAAATCCATAGCTTCTTCATGACAGATACAGAGTTTGCCCATCTTTTCCACTACCACAATATCCAAGTCCAATTTAGATAGAAGAGTGGATAAATAGATTCTACCTCTTGATAGGACATATTGCAAATAACTGTGCCATTCTCCAACCACCACATACCTGAGAAAGTGGGAGAATTTAAAGGACTCTTTTTTAAGGTTTTATTTCTTTTTTTTTCAATTTAAAAAAATGTTTAAATTTTTATAAAGACTTCTTTATGTGAATATTTTGTAAATAACTGAATATATAGTGGGTTACTATGTTCTTTTCATCATTTTTATTTCTGCAAATAAGATGTTTATATGTTAAAATCCTAAAAATAAAAATACCTGCTGATTTCATAGTGTTAGTTTGCAAAGTATTCTCACCTTATTGTGCACTTAAACTTCCATTAAAAAACTCATAAGTGAGATCATTATTGTTGAAAATAGTTGAACACTATTTCACCTGCCTTTACTCTATGCGCACCAAAATTTTAGTTGTCTTTTAAGAAAACATTCTCCAACAACATCCCTTACACTTGATGCTGAAGTATTTTATCTCACCTTAGATGGAAATATTAATAGTATTATTAGCAGAGTAGAAAAAAGTTACTAAAAAGGGCAGAGGTAGCTCAAACCATTAGATAATTGAATCTTACTGTTTATAAGTAAAATAATTAACTTTATTATGAGTGCTAGTTGTTTTGCTTGGTATATTCAAAAAAAGGTATGGGACAAATTTACATAGAAGTTGATCTAAGTACAATTTTTCTAACTCCACATTATTTTAATTTGGAAAGTATTAATTGTTTGCCTACACTAATCAGATACAAAACAGCTGTGAAACCATGTAATAGGTCCACCAAATTCATTATAAGGTCCTTAACTTATTGCCAGGTGGTTACTTAATGCTTTTCAATGAGTAGAAGTTATTTTAATATTAAACTGCACACATTAATAATGGTATGATATATGCATATTAATTAGCTATTTTATGTTCAATATTTTCACATTTAAATATATCATGTTTGAATATGTCAGGTTTATTTATAATGGGTCAATCTGTCATAGAAAACATAAATTTATTTTACAGAATTTAAATAACCCAGGAAATCAATCAGATTGATTTGGGCAAAGTTAGTCTTCTACTACTTCATGATTTATTGTAGTACTTATATAAGAATACTTCTTATTTAAAGCAAATTTTATTAAAATAGTTTTGCTTTGAAAGTTGAATATTTTAAAAATATTCTATTGTAAAAAATAAAGCTATCCAATGATGCTGCAAAATCTAGATGGAAAATCCATGACTTTAAAACATACTATGACTACTGCTAATAATAGAATTACTCATTGGAGAGTATAAATAATCAAGTACTAATTATTCATTGAGATTGATTTTCTAAAAGTTCTCTTGAAAATATTTGGTGTGAAAATAATTTGTAAATGCCTTTTATGGAAAAAAAGGCTTTCAAGTTCAAAATGTTTGGAATATGCTGAATACCATGGTACTTTTGGAGGGCTTCAATTCTCATTATTATATCAAATATAATGCAGTAGCACCTGCATTTTTGGAACATGCTACTTTTACAATATATGGTAACATAGTTTCACGAAACACATTTATGTAAGATAGAATTATAGGAAAAATTTCAGAGTTATAAAATACTTTAGATATCAGATAAATTGACTCAATATGTTCTGATTATTTGTAGGTGGCAAATATCAAATACAAGTTCACTTTATTACTCTTTTGCTTTATAAAATATATATTCTTTTTATTTTGAAAGGTCTTATTTCAACTTCTTCATTAAATATTTTATAAAGATATTTCTTAACACAGGCTTGTAAACCATATAAAATGTTAAGAAATATCATTACAGTATGCTTCCTCTGTGATTTGAATGACAATTGAAGTGGTTGTTATATTTGATGCAATGAAGATCTGCCTGTAGAACTGGCTCATGATTTGCAAACAATGTTGAAACATTTTATGAAGATATCCTAAAGCACATAGATGTGCTTTTAAGAGACAGTTACAAACTATTATTTCTACATATTCAGAAGTCACTATTAGAAATATTTTAGAGTACTGTGCAAAGATGAAAATAATAACATGTTAGTCCACATTATTATGGAATTTCAGGTATTATTTATATTGCCATATATATGAAAAATGCTATTATCATAAGCGGATTTCAGTTTCAGCAACATGGTGGTTTAACAATATAAATTACATCTATATATATTGTTAGAAACAATCCCACTCTTTTTTGATCTTGAGTTTTCAATAAACCCAGTATTCTCCATCTGTCTACACTTATAGAAAAGATTGACAAGGCTGGAATTATATTGTTATGTTTGATCCAAAGTTATGATTAGAATAATTGTGTGAATTCTTCAATTGTTATACTGATAGTAACATATTTCCCTCTATTTCTAATGCCAGTTTTGACAGATTGACTGTTGTCAAGTCAAGCAGGCTACTCTTCTTTATTATTTCTATATGCAATGGAACTTCCAGTAATAACAACTTGTACCACTTGAGTGTTCTTGGGATTGATAAAAGAAGTACGAAAAATCATTAAAATATATTTGGTTTAAAAGAATCCTAGTAACTAGAAACTCTGATATGTGAATTCTCATTTAATCTGTTTTGTATAAATTTTAGAACATATGACATATTTATTTAAAAATCTTGCATGATGCTCCAAATGTTAGAAAGGATTGTTTTTCAAATGCTAAAGTTCTATTTAACCATTTTGGGCTACCTTTATGGCTCAGTGGGTAAAGAATCCGCCTGCAAATGTGGGAGACCTGGATTCATTTCCTGGGTTTGGAAGACCCCTGGAGAAGGGAAAGTCTACCCACTCCAGTGTTCTGGCCTAGAGAATCCCATAAATAAAGTCCATGGGGTTGCAAAGAGTGGGACATGACTGAGCTACTTTCACTTAACTTACATTACTCTTTGTGGTAACAAAAATAAAGGACATTTAAACAAAAATGAAAAAGTTTTTAAACGGAAATACTTTTGTTTCCTAGTTTCTAAGTAAGGATTGTCAGCTGATGTACTGACAGTTCTAATATGAGGACTATAGCAAACTTGAAGCTGATCAAGATACCACCACAAATGAACTCATCTACAACACAGAAATAGAGCTACAGATGTAGAAAATAAATTTAGGATTACAAGCGATAAGGTGTGGAGGGATAAATTGGGAGATTGGGATTGACATACACACCACTATAATTAAAATAGAGTAATTACTAAGGATCTACTGTATAGCACAGGGAACTCTACTAAACACACTGTATTGACCTATATAGGAAAAGGATCTAAAAAAGAGTGGAGATATATATATAACTGATTCACTTTGCTGTACATCTGAAACTAACACAACACTGTAACTCAACTCAAATAATAATAAAAAAAATACACCACCTAGATAGACTGGTATTGAATAGCCAAACAGGTGTATTTATATATGATGTGTAAGCAAAATAGATTTGTTTCAGGCAGTGTACTGTGTATAAGAAGTAACATTACTTAAATCTGCTACTCTTCAGTATCAGAATCTTGACTGCAAACTGCCACTTTGCATTCATCTACTTCCCAGTTCATATTCATTTACTTAGTTAACAGCATTTTAAAGTTTCCTTCCCTTCCTTCCTATATTCCTTCCTTCATCCCTTCTCCTTTCTCTGTCCCTTCTTTATTCTTTCAATTTATGATTTTGCAAAGAGTGGGAAAGTATCTGCAGAAGAATAAAACATTCATTTAGGAAACAGTAATTCACAATGAACTCTAAACAGACCAAATATATAATCCTAACCTAAAATACTATGTAACCTAGTGAGAAATGGTATTTGATAGAATCAACAGCATTGTAATTTAAGTATTATGTATATAATTTTCATTGATATCTTGGGGCAGAAATTTCAACCTATTTTAGTACATTTTTCCTTTATAAGAAATAAAGAAATTTAAATGTTTGAAATAGAAAATCTTATATGTCAGCCTGAAAGAAAGTATAAATGTACAGAAGAAAAATTCACTTTTTTGGCAAATTGGTGAGATTCATTTGTGAGGGAAAAGTCAGAAACCTCTTTCTGTACATCTTACCTAATCTTGTTTCTAACAATATTTTTATGTAGGCACATTAATGATCAAACTTTATGTGACTACTTTGCATTATATAAACTAAGTACCGTTAAGTCATAGAATTCACAATTCTACTTAACAGGAAAAAAAAGTCATGCTTCTCTGTTCTTTTTTCCTCTGCTCACTCTGCCACACCCATCCTGCTAATTAAGTTCCTCAACCTTGAAGATAATGATATTCCAATTTTTTTTTGAAGAAATAAATTTAAGGATACATTTACATCATATTAAATGAAAACTGTACTTCTGAGAATAACCTTGAAAAGCACCATAATATTTGCTCTTGCAACAGAATAATGTCGTTTGGAGAAAGAGACAAGAATAGGAAAGAAGAAAGTCAAAGTATTGGTAACTAGTGATAGCCCTTGAATTTTTGTCTAATTTATTATATACAGTCTGACAAAGCCCACATGATTTAGGTTTTAAGATTTTTCTGTGGGAAAATGGTATACAAATTTATTTGCTCTTATTTATGTACTAGAAATGTTTAGGATTTTGTAGAATGTTACCCTAATCTGAAGATTAAATAAAACATCTGGAAACAAAGCAAAACAAAGCTCATAGGTAATAAGGAAGTTTATTCAAATAGGACTGTCCACATTCAAGAAGAAAATGAAAATCTGAAAAAAAATTTAGGACTCCAGGTTATTCCAGAAAATCAATAAGAAACATGGTGTATTTGACTATTCCTATTACTTGATTTTCATTACATGTTTTAACCTAAAATGATTGGTGTTAAAGTGTACTGAATATGTGATATACTGCAAAATCTCTGTCTCAGTGTAAAATGATCATAAATTGAATTGAAATAGGTCGTCTAAAACACCTAGCATTATCTCTCCAGTAGTGAATAAAGTGGGAATAAAATAATAATTTTTAGGGTCTCTGTCTCACATTTAGGCAAAAGTCTACAATAGTCTTTTTTCTACTCAGTAACAACAAGTTAAGCCACCAGCTCCTAATCTGTCCACCCTGTGCAGACCTGCAGCAACATGGCAGCAGAGTGACCAACAGTCAACAGTCAAAAGGGTAAAATCAGACAAATCAAAGATTTAAATCTGTGAACCATGGATTTGTTCTTAGCAAACTATTGTGAAAATAGACTGATTAGCTTGGAGGAAAGGACAGCTGGTGTCATTGTCCATTTTCTTTCCTTCTTGCCCTGTGTTCCCAGTCATCCAATTCTCCACCCTCCACCGTATGCCACATTTAGTTTTTCTGAGACTCTAAGATTTCTCAAGTTTTGATGATTTCTACAATCAAGGGTTTCTTCAAATCTGTTATAAGTTTATCTGACTATATGTTCTGGAAGATTCTGAAGGTTTAGTAGATTGGGGTCGATTAATACAGAAAACAGCAGATACCGCAGAACTATTTCATAGCTCTCCAAATGGCAGCCTTCCAGAAGTATGGTGAGAGGTTTTATGGCCCGTAATAAATCAAAATTTCCATATAAAGTTGAGCACTTGTTTCCAAACCAGCTCTAAAAACATTTTAAAATATCATACTGTACATCGAATATTAGTTTGGAAAAAACAAATGAAGAAAACATATTGCACGTCTAAATATTTTAAAATTATAAATCAAAGTAAAGAGTGTTTTGTCCTTCTATCATGACAAATACATCTTCCAAGTGACAATATCAAAAAACTGGTTTAGCCATAATACTTATATAACAGGATGCCAATGGATATAAAGACAACTGAATTATTTTTTTCATGACTAGCTATCATTAAGTGGGTTGGTGGCATCTAAATAAGAACTAAAATAATAATAATTCCATAAATTATAACATAGTATTTCATAAAATGTATTTTCCTTGTCTTTATTTCAGCAAAATAATATCATTATAATAAGGGATTTACTAAATGTTTATACTACTGATCTTAAGGTGTGCATTTTGAATACAGTTGTATTCTCTTTTTAATCATTTAACAGAATGTAAATGAAAGCAAATGTAAATATTCAAAGAAAGTAAATTAAATGTGAGAATCAAAAATATTTTTTATGCTTTCCTAAGTAGAGTTTCTCTTAAGTATTCAAATGTTTATCTATATAAAACATAATTTATAATTACTGAATCAAAAAATATACAAAAATAAAAACTTTAATTTTTGCAAAATTAATGAACTTTTATGTAATATGCTTTTACAAATAGAGTCCTTTATAACGTCTAGTGTCTCTGTACCTGGCATTTTAGAAATTGGTCCCATACTTCATGCATGTTTAAATGCACAGCAACATACATGCAAATTCAAGGATAATAAAAATTGTTTTACATGCCAAAATGTTTCATAGCTGTCTTGTACTTGATGTGCTAATTTTTTAGTGTTCTGGAACCATAAATTGGAATACGAACAGAAGCAAGAAAATGGATACTCAGCACTCCTGTGAAACAACCCTTTGTCATGCAAGAATCTCTTGCATTCTTACTCTCTGAGAGAAGGATTTGACAAGTTCTTTAATTTGAATTTTTCTTACCTAAGCACATTCACAGCTCAATTCTCCTGCCCTCTGAAATACTGTCCATTTTTAAATTGAGCAGGGATATAAACCACTATATCCAAATGTGGTTACCTTTTGTTTGGAAGAAACAAGGAAAACATAGTGAATCAGTATAACCCTGGAGTCTTAAAGAGGTTAGTCACCAGAGTATATAGTTTGGATCCCAGGTTGTGCTGTGTGCTGGTGCTGACTGCTTGACCCCAAATTAGAGGGACATCTATACTGTTCAATGCATTTATTTTCTCTGGGCCTATGATCCCTGAAACTTTCTCAAAACACAGGATGGCAAGGAATTCCCATGCTTGGGTCTTGTGTCAATTCATAATTCTGTGACAGTTGAAATGGCTTAGAAAGCCATTTGAAACAATGTACAGAACCAGTGTCAGAGCTGTGTATATGGATTTATATGAATACATATCTAATCAAATATATACAAAGTACATCGTGAGAAATGCTGGGCTGAATGAAGCACAAGCTGGAATCAAGATTGGTGGGAGAAATATCAATAACCTCAGATATGCAGATGACACCACTCTTATGGCAGAAAGTGAAGAGGAACTAAAGAGCTTCTTGATGAAAGTGAAAGAGGAGCGTGAAAAAGATGGCTTAAAGCTCAATATTCAGAAAACTTAGATCATGGCATCCAGTCCCATCACATCATGGCAAATAGACAGGGAGACAGCGGAAACAGTGTCAGACTTTATTTTTGGGGGCTCCAAAATCACTGCAGATGGTGACTGCAGCCATGAAATTAAAAGACGCTTACTCCTTGGAAGGAAAGTTATGACCAACCTAGACAGCATATTAAAAAGCAGAGACATTACTTTGCCAACAAAGGTCCATCAAGTCAAGGCTATGGTTTTTCCAGTAGTCATGTATGGATGTGAGAGTTGGACTATAAGGAAAACTGAGCACCAAAGAATTGATGCTTTTGAACTGTGGTGTTGGAAAAGACTCTTGGACTGCAAGGAGATCCAACCAGTCCATCCTAAAGGAGATCAGTCCTGAGTGTTCATTGGAAAGACTGATGTTGAAGCTGAAACTCCAATACATTGGCCACCTGATGTGAAGAGCTGACTCATTCAAAAAGACCCTGATGATGGGAAAGATTGAGAGCAGGAGGAGAAGGAGACACCAGCGGATGAGATGGTTGGATGGCATCACCGACTCAATGGGCATGAGTTTGAGTAAACTGTGGGAGTTAGTGATGGACAGGGAAGCCTGATGTGCTGCAGTCCATGGGGTTGCAAAGAGTCAGACACGACTGAGCGACTGAACTAAATGGAACTGATACATGAATATGGGCTTCCTTGGTGGCTCAGATGATAAAGAATCTGCCTGCAATATAGGAGAAGAGGGTTCGATCCCTGGGTCAGGAAGATCCCCTGGAGAAGCAAATGGCAACCCAAACCAATATTCTTCCCTGGAGAATCCCATGGACAAAGGAGCTTTGTAGCATACAGTCCATGAGATCAAAAAGAGTTGGGCACAACTGAGTGACAAAGTATGGATGTGCACACACACGCACACACATACACACACATGAACATATATATATATATATATATGAAGTCTATATGAAGCCTTCTATAGTCTATGAAGTCTATATATATATATATATATATATGAAGTCTATTTATACTTATTATCATAATGGGTTTCTTTTTAAATAAATATTATTTTAAGACCAAGAGAGAATACTACCTGGAAAATAGAAGTCGTTGACCATCTTCCTTAGGAAAAATTGATAAAAATAAGGACATGGGAGTAAGGGAAGAAAATATTTCTCATTGCATTTGCATATTAATATAAAAGATACAGTAGTAGAGCATTTAAACTGTGAGTTTAAAGGCAATACAAGCAATTCTACTAAATTTATATGATTTATCTTCTTCTTTTTTAATTTTTAAAATTATTTTATTGAAATATGTTGATTTACAATGTTGTATTAATTTCTGCAGTAGAGCAAGGCAATCATTTATACATATATATATATATATGCATATATTACTTGCTATATTCTTTTCAATTATGGTTTATCACAGAACACTGAACATACAGTTCACTGTACTACACAGTAGGTTCTTCTTTATTCATTTTATTTATCACTTACCTTCTTAAGCAGACTTGTATAAAAGTATTTTGCAGGGCTTCCCAGGTGGCTCAGTGGGCAAAGATTCTGCCTGCAATGCAGGAGACCTGGGTTAGATCCCTGGGTTGAGATGATCCCGTGGAGAAGTGAATGGCAACCCACTACAGTATTCTTGCCTGGAGAATCCCATGGACAGAGGAGCCTGTTGGGCTATAGTCCATAGGGTCACAAAGAGCCAGACACAACTGAAGCGAATGAGCACACATAAGTATTTTGCTACTCAGTTTTTGTTACATAAAAGATAACTATGATTGATAACATAAGGAAGATGCCCAGAAGCATTTCTGTTGAAATCTATTAATAATAGGAAAGCAGAAGTTTTGGTATTTAGTGCTTATGGTATTTATCCCATATGCTTTTAAGCCAATAGTATATGTACACATACAGGAAATGCTTGAAGAAGGAAGCCTCAAGAATGTCTTAGCTCCCTTCTGAACAGAACTATGACAATCTCTGACCACCATCAATGGTCTCAGTCAAAACAGAGGCTGATGTCCTCAAGGTTACAAGGTCATAACATTTTAGCAGATAAAGCAGATGCAAAATCTGTCCAAGAACTTATGGGAAATTTATAGATAGGTGTCAGGAAAAATTAAAGACCTATTCTCTGAACCTAGAAATGCAACTTGGCAGGGGAAAAAAAGCTTGAGGAAGGAGTTAGTCATGGGAGATAGTCATGGGAAATGTCAAGATAGCTGAAATAAATGAGTTAATGAATTTTACCTGGACTTAACCTTTTTAAAAATTCTGTGATCCAAGCTGAATTTTTTTTTTACCTCTAGGTTTACTCAATCTGGAAGCATCCCAAGATCTTTTGGGGGTGATATTTTTGGGCAGTATTTGCTTGCTTATGTGGCATCACGAATAAAAAATAATAGTTTAATGTTATACGGGGGAAACTAAGCATTCAAATAGGTAAGCAGGGATTAGCTGCCTTCTGATTATAAAGAGGGCTCTTAGAGCTTAATCCCCAGGAGCTATTTGCTCCAGTGTTTTTAATGGCCCTTAATAGCTGAAGCCTGCATAGAACACATATGCATGTATTTATATTTGTATTGATACATATTTCATGTATCAATTTCTATTCCCTAGCTGGAATTTGTGCTGTGAATTACTATAGTACTCTTTTGTCTAAAATGTAATTATCTAATTATGTGTTCAGGGAGATGGCAGAGCTAGACTCATAGAGTACCAATTCACAAGCATTTAATTTTTGTTTTTAATAAGAGACTATGAGAAAAGGGATCTTCCTCCCTCTGGAGTGGGGACACAGTACTCATGCTTAAGTGGTATTTTCAGAGTTGGAATCTTCCTTGCCAGCTCCTCTGGGCATCTCATTAAGTGTTTCTAGTGCTGCAGGGCAGTTTTGGCCTCTGATAGGACCCCTAAAGGAATCCTGTTAGTACATCTCAGGAGAAGAGGCCATGCAATGTGAACTTAAAGTAACTATGGAACATCAAACAATGCTAGCAAGATGTGGTCTTTAATTTTTTTAAGGATGATACAAATTCCTGTGAAGTCTCTTTTTAAGGTTCACTAAACTAGTCATAGCTTCCCTGGTGACACAGTGGTAAAGAACACTCCTGAAATGTATGAGACAAGGCAGGAGCCATGGGTTCAATTCCTGGGTCAGGAAGTTCCCCTTGAGAAGGAAATGGCAACCCACTCCAGTATTCTTGCCTGTAAAATCCCATGGACAGCCCATGGGGTTGCAAAAGAGTTGGGCACAACTTAGTGACTCAAAAAAAAAAAAAAAAAAAGACAACAAAAAGCCCCTCCTCAGTCCAAAGGTGGGTGAACCATCATTTCACTTCGGACAGTCAGTGAAGACAGCAACTGGAAAACTTGTAGGTAGTAAGCCTGTAGGCTTGCTCTGATGCTATCCTTGGAAAACTAGTCATATTGTGAGCCCACACTGATTCATCCCCAAAATTTGGTTGAATCGAAAGAGCTGACGGAAACTTATGTGATTGGCCAGTAACACAGAAAAAGGATGAAACTGCACCTAGATTGAATTATGTCAGCACCCTCCCAGGTGCACAACCCTTAAAAAATTCGAACCACACAATCATCAGTATTTTACAAAGCTGAATGCTACATGTCTCTTTTGACAATGAAGACTCGGTTAAAACTACATTTTGGCACTCTGAGAGATGAATAAAAACCTACTTAAACATGGTGTTTCTAATACTCAGTGTCACGTTTTACCGGTTGGCACACATTTATCACTTCATTTCCCAGTGCAGTAAACAACTCGTAACTCACTGGTTACTTTGATTGACAGCAGCCTTGGGCATTTCTTAGCACTCATGTTACAGTATTGCATAGAGTCAAACTTCCATGGTAATTGGCTTCCACAACAACAATAATAATAGAAATAATCATTCCAGAGTTAATTTAAAGGAGCCAAAAGAAGTCAGTCAAATATGAGGACGATAAATTATGAGGATTTCTCATTTAAGTAAGTAACAGGTTTAATGGCTTTCTCTAAGTACTGAGATCATTCCATTGAACATCTGCTTTCCAGCTGTGCATATTGATATATTACTAGGTTTTTATTCCCCTCTACCCTAAATGTATCCATAAGTTTTTAGGAGTTTCACTACCTGACTTTTTGACAAAGGCTTGATTGTGAATGATATAAAAATGTCAAAAATTCTGGAGGCCATATTATGCCCAAGGTATTATTTTTCAATTGACTCCAAAGACAGATGTCCATGAACAATTAAACCATTCTCCAATCACACCTTGTTCCAGCTGGGATCAGAGAATTAAAAGGAAATAAGCCCTCATAATTTACTTATTGCTAGAGTTCCTATAGTTTCCTGACTGTTTAATGGAGTCTTATTGAATAATCGTATCAATGCAAAAACTATTTTGTCCATTGCTTGAACTTCTGAAATTGGCTTTTTGGTATTAAATGTAGTATTTCTTCTCTTATAATAATTCATGTACTGATCACCTACTCTCAGAGAAAGCTCATCGGAGGGATATTAGGTTATGTTAAACTTGCTAAATCCCAAGTCAATTCTTAAAGCGTTTAGTCAAAAAGTACCACACCAAAACAATCTGTTCTAAAAAAAGTGAGCCTTGCTAATCAACATAGATGTAACCCAGTATCTTGTCTAATAGGGCAACATGGAGTGTGGTCTCCCCTCTCAACAACAACAAAAACCCCAGATAAGATGTCTTCTTCCAATCAGCCTTTATCATTACCGTCACCATAGCAACTAAAGAGCTCAGAACTGCAACCTAAACAAGGGAGCAAATAACATAAGCTTATGAGCCACTGCATTATCAGTGTTCATAAGATACTAATTCAAAAAAAGCTCATCATACCCACAAAGGACAAGCTGTAATTCTCTTTCCCCTACCAAAAGTATGGTTAATAAAAGTATTTCACCATGTTCTGGGCTTTATGGATTAAACAGCTTAAGATATGGGATGATGTAAGCTAAGGGGACCATGTACTCATTCCAGTCCCATGATGCACTTCCCAATGGCAGTCTGCAGACTGGCACAGCAATATCCAACCTAAGATGAGATTTATTGATTGATTGGTTTAATTTTATTAAATGACACTAAAGAAACACGGGTTTTTTTTTCCATAACAATATATGTAATTAGGAGAATACTATATATGAAAATACAGTGTAGGACATATTTGGCCTGCCCTAAATGAGTTCTAAAAATAATAGACCCTTGAGCCTTCACGACTTTTCATATTCTTAAAAGAACATCATCATCTGTGAGATGTTTTCAAAATTCTCTATTATTTTTCAAACAGTAATAAGTTTCTAATCATTTTAGATGCATATCTGAGAAGAAAGGTTAACAGTGAATATATGATAATAATAATAAAATGAATAATAGTTAATAGTACTTGCATATCTTATGGGCTTCCCTGATAGCTCAGACAGTAAAGAATCTGCTCACAATACAGGAGACCTGGATTCGATCCCTGGGTCTGGAAGATTCCCTGGAGAAAGAATGGCAACCCAGTCCAGTATTCTTGCCTCAAGAATTCCATTCCAAAGGCCCAAAAAAGGCTAAAAATACCAGTTGATATATATTTCTTTTATCATTAATTTTTGAATGTGCTATTTTTTCTATTACAATTCCATCTTCTTCATGTCAAATCTATATCTAATTTAAGCTCTGTGACTTTTACACCATTCTTGTCAAGATTCATTTTGGTTACCTTCCATACACATCTGTTTTTAAAATGGTAGCCTTTGAACACTTGTAGCTTATAATTCGGAGAAGGCAATGGCACCCACTCCAGTACTCTTGCCTGGAAAATCCCATGGACGGAGGAGCCTGGTAGGTGGCAGTCCATGGAGTCGCACAGAGTCAGACACGACTGAGCGACTTCACTTTCACTTTTCACTTTCATGCATTGGAGAAGGAAATGGCAACCCACTCCAGCGTTCTTGCCTGGAGAATCCCAGGGATGGGGAAGCCTGGTGGGCTGCTGTCTATGGGGTCGCACAGAGTCAGACACGACTGAAGTGACTTAGCAGCAGCAGCAGCAGCTTATAATTTCTATGCGTTTAATACCTAACATATCTGATCTGGTATTATACTTTAGCTCCAAAGACAGTCGAACTTTCCTTCTCCCTGGCCTCTCAGAAAGCAGACCTACCAATGGAGAGGAGATTACAGACTGGAATATTGCCAAGTGCCCTGGTCAAAAGGTTAGTCCAAAAGGTATCTTAAAGCAACTGAATTCTGGGAGATGAGAACAAACTAGAAATGAAGGCAGCCATTCCTGAGGGTAAATCTTGTATGAATGGGAGAGAAGCAAACAGGCCGACAGTAGCTATATCCCAGCTTTTCACACAGTGTGAAGAGAGGGAAATATCATCAGAGTCAGGGATCTGATGCACAAGTTTCCCCAACAGGCAGATAATAAGGCTTTCTTTGTGGTTGACTGGGGACAAGTAGCATCAGAACCTGCAATCCCTAAAAAAGCAATAGACTCCTAGTCTCATGGGAAATCAGATAAATAAATATGAAGGTTCTATTTACATGTTGTAGGTCTATTACCATTAAAATTATATAGTGAGGTAATCTGTGAAGTCAATTTGCTTCTCTACAAAATTATACAAAATTCTAGCTGCATCCTGAGATGCTCAATAGCCAAGACTTTTTCTTTCTTCCCTTTAAAATCAACTGAGATGCACTTCATAAATAATAAAATGAGAAAAACCTTTGTGTTTTTACCTGAAATGATTAACTTTGTCATTGATTTAAAAATTCTAGAGACATGCTAAGCTCTTCTACCCAAGGTAATGGTCATTCTAAGACCTACAAGGGTTATCATGGTGAGAGAGGATGGGCTACATTGAGGATGGGAAGCTTAGATGCAGATGGATGATGAGAAGTTACAGTTTGTTAAGCCCTGAAGGTTTTACAACTTAAATAGGAAATGAAGTACAAAGAGTTCATGTAATTACAACACAGTGTGACAAGTTCTCTGTTAAAAATGCGAGTACAGGGTACTCAGAGCACTGGCATTCCAGCTAGAATGGAAAATAGATGAATGAAGAAGAAGGCAAAGTGAGATCAGGAAAGCTTCTTGGTGGATAAGACATCTGAGTTACATTTTGAATAGTGAGAAGGAATTTGCCAGCTGAGGGGCTGGGTGAGAAAGGTAATATATTCTGCACAAAAAGTCTAGCATGGCATTTTCAAAGATCCTTAAGTACTTTAGCATGGATGGATGGTAAAACTTCATGAGTCAGAAAAATCAAGTCTGCAAACTTTTGCAGATGCCAGATCACCAGCAAACATGGCTATCTTTGAATTTGATCCTGAAGGCATTGGTTTAAGCCACGGAATGGGTTTAAGCAGTGAAATCACACTCTTTAGCTTTTCAGAGGTTTGAATTTTTAATCCATCTTTCATCAAATGGAGTATCAAAAAGATCAGAAGCCAAACCAGGCTGGAGCCTAGAAGACTAGTCACAATAACTCGTATGGGAAATGATGCAACTGACAGAAGAAAAGCCGTGAGATTCAAAAGGAAAGATGTGGTTGAGTATGATTAAGAGTCCAAATTGGGACTTGCTCTCCACTGGGTTAAAAGAGGGGGGAAAAGCAGATTGGGGAGGGTAGAGGTGGAAAATCCCATTAGTCCTGGGACATAAGGTTTTTCCAGAATCTGTTATCAAGCTCCAAATCTCTAGGGCATGATATCCCTTTTATGTGGAGTCTAAAAAGAAATGACACAAATGCACTTATTTATAAAACAAAAACAGACTCACAGAATTAAAGAATGAATTTATCGTTTTATGAATTTATTGGAGGTGGGGACTGTTGGGGGGAAAGCATAGTTAGGGAGTTTGAGATCAACACATATACATATATATTTCAAATGATTCTCTTTATTGTACAGCAGAAACTAATATAACATTGTAAAGCAATTATATTCCAATAAAAATAAACTTGAAAAAATTGAATAATAAAATAAAATGGATAGCCAACAAGGACTAACTGTATAGCACAGGGAACTCTGCTCAATGTTATGTGGCAGCCTGGGTAGGAGGTGAGTTTGGGGGTGAATGGGAACATGTATATATGGCTGAGTCCCTTCGCTGTCCACTTGAAACTATCACAACATTGTCAATCAGCTATACCCCAATAAAAATCAAAAGATAGAAACTGTGTATAAAGAGGCAGCTCACTGTGGAAAATTAAAGAATGGGTGGTAATGATGGCCAGTATGTTCTAGGGAATTCTTGAGAGGTGAACCAGGAGAAGTTTTAGCTTCACAGAAAAAAAGGAGGAAGATAAAGATGGCATTTTTACACACATTCTCCTTCTCTTGCCTTTTGAGTAAGAAGAAAGAAACTGAGCCTACAATCAGCACTCAGCTAGAGATGTAAATCCTAGGAATAACCCTGGTGTGGGCATTCTACAAAAATGGGTATTACAATTTTAAGTATCTTTTCTTCCTTGCTAGATTTTTCAGGGTCAGAACTGTGTCTTATATCTTAGTAGTTTTGGAAGTGAGTAAAAAACAAGCAAACAAACAAACAAAAAAGGTGTGCTCTGAGTTCATCTTTAAAGACAATCTTCTCTAAGGATGGTGAGCTCATTCAGCATACAGCAATGTTAATACAGCATTTGTATGTCTGTGGGTCTATTTCTGCTTTGTATATAAGTTCATTTGTATCTTTTTCTTTTATAGGGTGGAAAACAAATTTATGGTTACCAAGGGGGAAGGGGGATGATGAGGGATAAATTACGAGTACACATATCACTATATATATAGAATGGGCTTCCCTGGTGGCTCAGTGGTAAAAAATCAGCCTGCTAATGCAGAAGACATGCGTTTGATTCCTGGGTCCGGAAGATCCCCCAGAGAAGGAAATGGCAACCCACTCCTGTATTCTTCCCTGGGAAATCCCATGAGCAGAGGAGCCTGATGGGCTACAATCTATAAGGTCTTAAAAGTGTTAGTGACTAAAACAACAATTTATGGAATAGGTAAATGATAAGGACCTATTGTATAGCACAGGGAACTATGTTCAATATTTTGTAATAACCTATAATGGAAAATAATCTGAACAAGGATAGATTTATATATAAACATATATGTATCTATGCATGTATAACTGAATCACTTTTCTGTCCACCTGAAACTAATACAATATTGTAAGACAACTGTGTGTGTGTGTGCATGTGTGTGAGTGTTTGCTTAGTCACGTCTGACTCTGCAAACCCATAGACTGGAGCCCGCCAGGCTCCTCTGTAGATGGAGTTTTCTAAGCAAGAATACTGGAGAGGGTTGCCATTTCCTACTCCAGGGGATCTTCCCAACACAGGAATCAAACTCCCTTCTCTTGCGTCCCTTGCAATGGCAGGCTGATTCTTTACCACTTCATCTTTAATAATTAATAATTTCTTTTTCCTCTGCTCACATACACAATACAGCATTTCTAAGTTGTAATCATTCACAGAACACATATTTACTGAGCACATAAAATGTGCCAGGCACAGCTCTAGAGATGGAGGATGTGGCAGTGAATGAAATAGGAAAAATCTCCTGTCTTTATGGAGGCAGCATTTTAGGCAAAGAACAGATAATAAATAAGATAAGTCAGTAAATGCATAGTATGTTAGATAATGGTAAATGTAGAAAGAAACCATGAAGCAGGAAAGGGGAAAAGGTATCAGAAGGTGGCTGCAATTTTATTTTATCTTTCAAAAATGTTATTGGAATATAATTGATTTACAATGTTGTATTATGTTCTGGGGTATAGCACAGTGAATCAGTTACATATATCCATCCTTTTTTAGATTCTTTTCCCATATAGGTCATTACAGAGTGTTGAGCAGAGTTCTCTGTGCTATACCATAGGTCCTTATTAGTTACCTATTTTATATATGGCAGTGTGTGTACGTCAGACAGAGTAGCTTCATTTGGTCTCATGGAAAAGCTGATATTTGAATACAGATCCAAAAAGGATATGAGCAAGCCACACAGATATCTGGGGAAGAACCTCTGAGTAGTGAGAGAAGCACATGGAAAAGTTTAGAGATGGGAGTTGACCCAGTGTGTTTAGTGGCCAGTGGGGATAGAAGGTATGTGAGCAGAGAAAATGAGAGCAAGAAAAGTAGGCCATGAGAGAAGAGAGGTGGTGAGTAGCCATATCAGCTAGGCTCAGTCATGCTAAGGTAAGGCTGGCTTTTTTTCGTAGTGAGATGGAAGCCCTTGCAGGGTTATTCGCAGAGGAATAATACAGCCTGATTTATGTTTTAACAGGATCACTCTGGCTGCTGTGCTGAGAATAGGGTTATGAGATGGTGGGCAGGGGCCAAAGCAGAAGAAAATTAGGAGGCTTTTGCAATTATCTAGGCATGAAATGGGGGCAGCTTCCAGCTTGGAGCAAGATTGTGGCAGTGTAGGAGATTAGAAGTGTTCAGTTTCTGGATACACTATAAAAGGTTCTGGATATATTGTTAAAGTTTCTGGATATACTATTAAAAGGACAGACACCCAACTCATAAAAGGGAACATGGTGCCTGGGTTTGAAATTGCCTTAGTCCCCAAGACCAGGAACTCCAAGATCTGAGGCTGACAATATGGAGAAGAAGGAGATCTGATGTGTAGGTCTGGTCTGAAATCTTGCTGACTCAAGACCCTTGGAGAGCCAGTGTTTCAGTCTGAGCCTACAGGCTAGAGAAGACCAATGCTGGGAGATAAGTGGTCTGGCAGGAGTTCCCTCTCATTCATACTTTTTGTTCTATTCTGGTCTTTGACTGGATGAATCCCATTTACATTAGAGAGGGCTATCTTATTTGCTCCATTTAATTCAAATATTACTCTCATCTAGAAATATCCTCACAGACACACCCAGAATAATGTTCATCCAGAAGTCTGAGTACCGACCCGATGGCCCAGTCAAATTGATACATAAGATTAACGATCATAAGTTCACTCTTTGTCAACTTGGGACCTATATGCTGCTGCTGCTGCTAAGTCACTTCAGTCGTGTCCGACTCTGTGTGACCCCATAGACAGCAGCCCACTCGGCTCCTCTCTCCCTGGGATTCTTCAGGCAAGAATACTGGAGTGGTTGCCATTTCCTTCTCCTCGGACCTATATGCATCTCCTTAAATCATACTTAGGCTCCAAATAAGGACAAGGTTGTACCCAACATAATAGAGGTCTCTTGTGTACAATCGAAAACACACTAACCTCTTTCTCAGAAGAGAAGGTAAAGTCCTTGAGTGATGTTTATTCTTCTCCTTGATATTCCAAAACTAATTAGTGGTACTTAAACATTATGATATAAAGCTAACACAACTTAGGTTACATGATGAGAGAATACAGAGGGAAAAAAACAAACACATTTACTTCATATATGCATGCACAGATTCACAACAAAATAAGGAGAAAATACTAATAACAATCACAATCCTCATTTCTTTAGTGGTCACAAGGTTATAGCTTATATTATAACTACCTTCTTCCACTATTCATTCTGTATTCCCTTTGCCTTCAGCAAGCACTTCAGCCTGTTGTGATTCTTTACCTGGTGGAGTAGTAGGCCAATCTCCCCTTGATATTCAGGATTATCACCGTAGCAAGCGTAGTAAATCCCTTCTTTGCCTGTTAATCCAAAGGCAAAAGCATTGTGGACAATGGCTGGTCTCTGGTCTTAATTTCTAATTCAACAGAATTTTCCTTGTGTCTCCTGGTGGAAATGCCTCCTTTTTAGCTTAGACCTCTAGACCAACAGAGCATAAACTCATGGGAACAGGAAATGAAAATATTGCTAGTGGGATCATTAAGTGTAAGAGTGAGTGATATCTTTCACATTTATGGCCATGATTCCTGGACTTCAAAGCCTGGCTGTAAGTGAAGCAACACCATATATCAGACACTGATTCAGAGCATACACAACTTTCTACAAAGAATTTTGACCTACCTCTCTTTCAGGTATTGCCACTCAACTGGCACTGTATCTGAGACAATCATTCTGTCAAGCCAGCTGCTTCAGGATGGTGGGAAATGTGGTAAAACTAGTGAATCCCCTAAGCATGGGCCCATTGTCACATTTTTGTGATGAAGTGAGTTCCTGGTCACTCATTTTGTTCTTTTCAAATATTCAATTGAATGATGCACATCCACATAAGGGAGGGCAATCTGCTTTACTCCCTCCACCAATTAAAATATTAATTTCATCTAGAAATACTCTCACAGACACACCCAAAGAAATGTTTGGCCAAATGATTGGGCATAAAATTAATCATCACAGCAAGCTTGTACTAGGCTAGCTTTAAGAATGTATGAATGTGCACAGCAAAAGAGCTATAAACAGAACAAAAAGACTTCCTCCTGAATGATGGAAGATACTTGAAAACCAGATATATGATAAAGGGTTAGTATCTGCAAAAGACAAAGAACTCTTGTAACTCAACATCAAAGAACACTCAAATAATCCAATGTTTAAAAAGGAGGCAGAGGACATAAATAAACATTTTTCCAGAGAAGACATACATAAAGTCAAAAAGCACATGAAAAGATGTGCAATATCATTAATCATCAAGGAGATACAAAGCAAACCCACAATGGTATATCAGTTAACACCTGTCAGATGGCTATTATCAAGAAGAAAAGAAATAATAAGTGTTGGTGAGGATGTGAAGAAAATGAACCCTTTGTACATTGTTGGTGGAAATGTAAATTAGTGCAGCTATTCACTATGGAAAACAGTATAGAGGCTCCTCAAAAGATTAAAAATAGCACCGCCAAGCAATTTCACTTCTAGGTATCTATTCAGAGAAAATTAAAAAATAACTCAAGAAGATTTATGCACCTCTATGTTCATTGCAGCATTATTTACAATACGCAAGACATGGAAACAACCTAAGTGTCCATCAATGGGTAAATGGACAATATATATATTATATAATTATAAATTATTATATATGGTATTATATATTATATATTTATATTATATTATATATATAATAAAGGAATGTCATTCAGCCATATAATATGAAATTTTGTCATTTGCAACAACATGGATGAACTGTGAAGGAATTATACTAAGTGAAATAAGTCAAGACAGAGAAACACAAAAACCATATTATCTGGCTTACACGTAGACTCTTACAAATAATAACAACAAATGAACTCATAGATACAGAGAACAGACTGGTGGTTACCAGAGGCAGGGGATGAGAAGTGAACGGAATAGGTGAAGAGGTTCAAAATATATACATTTCCAATTATGAAATAAATAATAAATGCATTTAATGTACATTATGATGTCCATAGTTATTAATGCTGTATTGTGTATTTGAAAGCTGCTAAGAACATAGATCTTCAAAGTTTTCATCATGAGAAAAAATAGGTAACTGTATGGTGACAGATGTCAGCTAGACATTGTGGTAATCACCTCACAATATACACAAATATCAATCATTATGTTGTACAGATGAAGCTAACAGTGTTATGTGTCAATTACACCTTTAAAAATGGCTGTGTGTTTAAATACTTCTGTCAAAGCATGTTTAGTAGAGATACAGTTTGTTTCAGAACAAACTATTTGTGAAATTTGAGACCAAACTTTACCTTGTAAGGAGTAGATTAGTAAATTAGAGAGAGGATTTCAACAGGTTAGCGTATCTTGTCCTGTAACCATAATCCCAGGGCAGGACAGAATGAAGAAAGTAGGAGGTCAGAAAGTACGTGCAGGCTTGCTCCTTACAATAAAGCGAGTAACACATTACCTATTAGAGAGGCTATCTCTGTCCATACTTGATACTGAATACTGAATTCAAGATACAGCTAAAACTTTTTATTTTCAGCACAGGAAAGATGTTTGAGTCTGAACCTATGTATTGGTTTTTGAAAATATAGTACCGTATCCTTTAGATGCTGACCTTGATGTTACATTTACTGCCTTATTGGCGCTAACTTCTGTTTGATAATCTACCAACAGATGGTCAGGGTATCTTGGTATGTTTTCTAGTCACTTGTCTATTTGTGCATCATTTGACAGGATACTTCTGAGGCAGCAAAATTTAGCCAACAATGTTATGGTTCATTGTTTCTAGCAATGGTTTTGGCTTTATCTGGAATTCTTTGATTCGAAGTGATATATGACTCTAACCTTATTCAACCAGATTGTCAAACAATAAGGATGTGACAACTCTGTAAATTTCCAAGATCAACTGTTCTCTTCTATAACAACTGCACAGTATCCTAATATTAGAGCACTGTGTACTTGGAAAATACAAAACTATTACCAAATGTGTCATTATTATTTAAAGATAAATGGTAGTATACAGACTGCTATCCCAGTTTTTAATGGTAGTAAGTTATCACTCTAGTATTTGGAACCGTTTCATTGTAACATGCAAGAATGATGGAGAAATTCAGAGCCAAAAATTGTTTGGATTTTATACACTATAGTGAAATATTTGGCAGAATTTGGTATATGATTTCAGATTTAGTAATGGTTTCAGAACCCTTGTATAGAAATATCACAGAAATAATTTGGCAAATATGGATTGCAACAGTTGAATTTTTATATCATTTGTTCTGAGAATGCAATTTTTTTCTCTCTGATGAAATATAAGAAATGGGGACCAAACTTTGAGGGAAAAAAAAATAATTGTCACAGCATTGCATACAGAAACAGAAGTGGGAAGTAGTTTGAATTAACAAATATTGGAATAGATTATGGCTTATTAAAATAATGCATTTTAATGCAATGCACATTATAAATCAGTTACATAGTGTTTCCAAAATATTGAAAAATTAAACCATATATAAAATTTCTACTGTGTCTGTTCGTGTATGTATATGTGTGTGTGTGTGTGAGGAAATATAATAAAATATAAACAATATATCTTTTTTAAAGGAATCGGTATATTCAGTCAGCAGAGAACAATGTATCCTTGATGGTGAGATTATCCAAGCTTTTTATTTCTTCTTTTTATTGAACTTTTACCAGTTTCTACAATGATACATGGTCTTCCCTGATGGCTCAGCAGGTAAAGAACCTACCTGCAATGCAGGAGACGTAGGTTTGATCCCTAGGTCAGGAAGATCCCTTGAAGGAGGGCATGGCAACTCATTCCAGTAATCTTGCTGGGAAAATCCCACAGACAGAGGAGCCTGGTCGGCTACAGTCCTCAGGGTCGCAAAGAGACACAACTAAAGCAACTGAGCACCTACAATGATGCATACAAAGTGATTAGAATAAAATCCATGATAGTTAAAAAATAAAACAGAAAATAGTTTAATTGTTAATTCTATGCCATTAATAGAGGCTTCTATTGTGTGCAGTTCCATGGCCCTCTCATGCTGTGAGTAGTAAACAGAAAATTTTCAGTTGATATAAAAATGTTAAGAACATTAGTTGTCTTTTGAGTTGAAGGCATATAACTGAAAATTGTTTTAATACTAGAGGAATATAGATATTTTGATAACAGATTTTGAATCTCATTGATAGATGAATAGAGGTATGTAGAAAGATCTCCCTTCTGACTTACTTAAGAATGTCTTATTCTTAACATTCTAACAAACCATAAAAATGCCTTCTCCATCTAGGTACTTTTTAGGAATTTAATAATTAAACGAGTAAATACTTCTCTCTTTTGAAGTTCCCATAAGAATTAAGTAACACGCCTAGTGATTTAATCAACTTACCTCCTCAGTACCTTCTGAATTTGAATGGCACTTGCACCGGAGTCAGAAAAAAAGAAAACAAATATACGACATTAACTGAATCAATAAAAATGAAGCACAGGAAATGATTATTCCCTGACAAGTGTCAGATATGATAACAAAGGCAGACATGATGACAATTTATATGAAGGTTTACAGTTGAGAAGGCGTCTACTAAACTGAAGTTATTTGAATGACAAACATTCTCATCTCATCTGCCTCAATGAGAATTTTGCTCTATGTGAAATGCACATATTGAGAAATGTTTATTGATAGGATGTGTTTCTTTATTTAACAAGTCAGGCAGTCATTTTATTTCAGTCTTTCTGTATAAAGTATGGAAGTACTTCATTGTTATCATTTAACCATTTTCTAAGGCTTCATTGTATCTGAATGCCTTGTTTGATCCTCATTATTATTTGATCAGATTTTTACTTCAGTGAATTCTTCAGTGAAACTCCACATACTGAGTAACATTAGGAAAGAGTGAAGCTCTGATGCTGGCTAAATCTTAAGTCTTTGTTCCTTATGAAATGTATAAAAATAACTCGGGGAATAATAAGTCAAAGTTTCAACTCCACTTCATTCTTGTTAGAAGCATTTGACACTAAAGCTTAGTAATCAAATGGGTAAAAGGAAAAAAAAAAAACAGTCCTAAAACTTTTAAAAAGTAAAATCAAAAAATTGTGCTACATTTTTAAGTCTTACCAAAGAGAATTCTTCCAATTAAAGACCTGAAACTATTTAAACTCAAGTCTTATTTAAAACTCTAGTATGTCACCATAAGTTTGAGGTTACTCTAGTTCATTAGTTAACAGTTTCAATACGTCTGAACACTACCAGGCAGACTGATGACAGAAGAATGATTTCTTTAATTAAAACCTTTTTTTTTCTTATAAAATATTTTTTGGTTATGTTTCTGAACTAATTTCTTTCTAAATTGTATAATCACAGCAATCTATAACCTAAGTCAATTAACTTTACTGAAAGCAAAGCCAAGCTATTAAAATGATATTAAAAGATTTTTATCAGGTGAAGTGGATCAGACCTAGAGACACGATCTGACTCCTGAGGGATCAGGAGTCTGCTCAATGGTTTTCATTTTTAATATCTTGTTTATACTCTTCAGTGTAATTAATAAAAGCATGTATTCTATAAAATGGATTTTCATCTCCCATCCCATTTATCAGAATATGGTTTCAGAATGAGGAACATGTGTTTGTTGCAGGATGTCTTGTGTCAGAATCCTATGATGGTCCACTGGTTTCATATGTTGCATAAGTCCTCTCTTTGAATATATATTTCTCTTTATAACATTAACATGACCACAAACACCATTTATTAAGAACACAGTTGTGTCTATATGAGATAATAGAAATTATATATTAATCTCTGTTTCCAGTTCCTGGCACAGAGATCTTAAACCTTATCATTTCCTAGGCAATAGGCATGTCCTTTGTTCTAATGAGACAACTCTTCAGGGTGGGGCTCTTAGATGGCTTCTGAATGAGGGTTGTTTGCCAGAAAGACCAAAATGTGATAAGAAGCTTAAAATTTTCAGCCCTGCCACCCATTCTCTTGAGAAAGAGAGGCTGGAAAAAGAGTTAATGATGGCTCATGTCTATGTTTGAGCAAGCTCTGGGAGTTGGTGTTGGATAGGGAAGCAGTTCATGGGGTTTCAAAGAGTTGGAAACCACTGAGTGACTGAACTGATTGACTGATCATGTCTATGTGATGAAGCTTCCATAAAAATCCCAAAAGTTTAGGGTTTGGAGAATTTTTAGATTGATGATCATATTCACACACAAGAAGTAGATATGATCCACATACAACAGTCTAGGACTGCACTCATCTATTTTCAGAGAAGTTAAAGTCTATAATTGTCTACATTAAGAGAGGACCAAGCACTAGCCTGGCTAGATGGTACTACACTCAGTAGTGTTGCTAAAGAGCAGGGAAGCTTGGACAAGGGGTAATGGAAGTGAGGATGGTTCTGGGAAGCAGTGATTAGCCAATGAAAATGGCAGCTCCTTCACACGGCAGCATCTGTACATAGACACAACTGGAGACATACAAGGAGGTTGATGCACCCCACCTCCATAGGAATAGCAACTCCTGCACTTGGGACCCTCCCAGACCTTCCTCTATGAATCTCTTCATTGGGCTCTTCACCTGTGCGTGTGTGCATACTCAGTTGCTCAGTCCTTTCTGACTCTTCTGCAACCCCATGGACTGTGGCAGGAGCTTCCCTAGTAGCTCAGCTGGTAAAGAATCTGCAGCAATGCAGAGACCCACATTTGATTCCTGGATTGGGAAGGTCTCCTGAAGGAGGAAAAGATTACCCATCCAAGTATTCATGGGCTTCCCTAGTGGCTCACATGGTAAAGAATCCACCTATAATGTGAGAGACCTGGGTTTGATTCCTGGGTAGGGAAGATCCCTTGGAGGAGGGCATGGCAACCCACTCTAGTATTCTTGCCTGGAGAATCCCCATGTACAGAGGAGCCTGGTGGGCTACAGTCCATGGGATCACAAAGAGTCAGACAAGACTGAGAGACTAAGCACAGCACAGACAGGAAATAAGCAGCTAGTAGAGAAGTTCATTTAAATTTTTAAAATATATTTAATTATTATAAATAATACAACGTAACCTTGTACAACCTTAGAGCTATGAATTACAAATTACTGTATTTTTGTGCGTATAAAGAAATACAGCAGTGTAACTGAGTTTGCCTTAGCTCTTCCAAAGCTTTTAGTTCCTCTTATGTAAAATCATGGTAGTAGCTGTCCTTTCTAACTCATAGCTATAAGGTACCAAGGAGAAAATGCAAATTACAGCAGCAGAAATCTCAAAAAAAATATAAATGGAATGACAATGATTCTGATTACTATGAATCATTTGTCATAGATGACATTGGAAATGACGGGTTTAAAAACAATTTGCAGAATCATTGTGAATAAATGTTTTTTTTTAATTTTATTTTATTTTTAAACTTTACATAATTGTATTAGTTTTGCCGGGGAACACATGTATAACTGTGGTGGATTCATTTTGATATTTGAATAAATGTTTTTTAATGATGATGAAGAAGAAGAAAATAGTTTTCTTTTAGACATTATCACAAAGGTATTTTATGTTAACACATTTTAAAATGTATACTATAAGGTAATGTTATTTTAAACTAATTTCTCTAAAGAAATTAATGATTTTCCAAGCAAAATTAGTTTTGAAAAAATAATGCAGAAGTTGTTCTGAATTTGAGGTGGGATGGTACAAAGACCACCTTCCAGGGGATATGTCTAGGCAGCTGAAGGCAGATTTCAAGTTAAAGACTTGCATGCATGAATTGTATTTGAGTGGGAATCCCAGGAAACACTGGTAGCTTAGAGGTAAAGAATCTTCTTGCCAATATAAGAGACGCAAGTTCAATCCATAGATGGGGAAGATATCTTAGAGAAGGAAATGGCACCCCACTCCAGCATTTTTGCCTGAGAAATCCCAAGGACAAAGTAGCCTTGTGGGCTCTAGTCTATGGGGTCTCAAAAGAGTCAGACATGACCTAGTGACTAAACAACAACAACCCAGGAAACATGAGTTGTAGGTTGGAAAATGCACAGTTAGTGTACAGCTACAGTGCGTAACTGGGCTCAGTTCATCTGGGGACCTTCAGAGGAATCTTAGTAGAAACTTCTTCAGAGTTGTCCCTTGCTAACGATATTTTTGAAGATTCTCAAAAGTCTTTTATTGCTGGTTACACCTGAGTGTATGAAATCTCTGCTGTCTACAGGTTACCCTGCCCATGGGCTTAGCAAATTCCAATGGCACGAAACAAAACCTCCAAAAAGAAAAATAGAGAGGGGCAGGAGCTAAGGGTATGAGGCTGTCAGTGTGTATGGGATATTTTCACTTGGGCTGTATCTGAACTTGAAGGTTAGCTGAGGAGGCATGGAACATATTATTTAAAAAACTCATGACTTACAATTTCCCAGGTATTTTTTAAAAGGAAAAAGTGTGGGGAATGAAGTCATCACATTCTATAATATTTACCTCATCTAACTAAAATCCTCCCCATAAAATTAATATAATAGGAAAACCAGCTTTTAAACTAGCAGGACCTGGGTACAATCCTAACCTTTTCTAATTGTAGCTGGTTAGCCATATTTGATATCTCACATCAAGATACTCCAGTATTTTTGCCTCAAGAACCATACAAACAAAGGTAAAAAGATGTGACACCAGGAAATGAGCCACTCAGGTTGATAGGTTTCCAATATGCTATTGAGGAAGAAAGGAGAAATAGCTCCAGAAAGAATCAAGAGCTGGGCTAAAGCAGAAATGACACTCATTGTGGATGTATCTGGTGGAAAAAGTAAAGTCCAATGCTGTAAAGAACAATATTGCATCAGAACCTGGAATGTTAGATCCATGAATCAAGGTAAACTAAATATGGTGAAGCAGGAGATGACATGAGTAAATATCAACATCCTAGGAATCAGTGAAAAATTCTGTAGAAAATTCTGAAAGAGATGGGAATACCAGACCACCTGACCTGCCTCTTGAGAAATCTGTATGCAGGTCAGGAAGCAACAGTTACAACTGGACATGGAACAACAGCCTGGTTCCAAATAAGAAAAGGAGTACATCGAGGCTGTATATTGTCATCCTGCTTATTTAACTTCTATGCAGAGTACATCATGAGAAACGCTGGGCTGGATGAAGCACTAGCTGGATCAAGATTGCTGGGAGAAATGTCAATAACCTCAGATATGCAGATGATACCAACCCTTATGGTAGAAAATGAAGAAGAACTAAAGAGGCTCTTGATGAAAGTGAAAGAGGAGAATGAAAAAGTTGGCTGAAAGCTCAACATTCAGAAAACTAAAATCATGGCATCTGGTCCCATCACTTCATGGCAAATAGGGGAAAAGTGGAAACAGTGTCAGACTTTATTTTTTGGAGCTCCAAAATCACTGCAGATGGTGATTGCAGCCATGACATTAAAAGATGTTTACTTCTTGGAAGAAAAATTATGACCAACCTAGACAGCATATTAAAAAGCAGAGACATTACTTTGCCAACAAAGGTCCATCTAGTAAAGGCTATGGTTTTTCCAGTAGTCGTGTATGGATGTGAGAGTTGGACTGAAAAGAAAGCTGAGCACTGAAGAATTGATGCTTTTGACCTGTGGTGTTAGAGAAGACTCTTGAGAGTCCCTTGGACAGCAAAGAGATCCAACCAGTCCATCCTAAATCAAATCAGTCCTGAATATTCATTGGAAGGACTGATGTTGAAGTTGAAACTCCAATACTTTGGCCACCTGATGCAAAGAACTGACTCACTGGAAAAGCCCCTGATGCTGGGAAAGATTGAAGGCAGGAGGGGAAGGGGACAACAGGATGAGATGGTTGGATGACATCATTGACTTAATGGACATGAGTTTGTGGGATGTTGGTGATAAAATAATCTACAGGAGTTGGTGATGGACAGGGAGGCCTGGTGTGCTGCAATCCAAAGAGTTGGACATGACTGAGCAACTGAACTGAACTGTCAGTGAACTAAAATGGACAGGAATGGGTGAATTTAATTCAGATGACAATTTTATCTATTACTGTGGGCGAGAATCCCTTAGAAGAAATGAAGTAGCCCTCATAGTCAACAAAAAGTCCAAAAATGCAGTACTAGGGTGCAATCTCAAAAACAACAGAATGCTCTCTGTTCATTTCCAAGGCAAAACATTCAACATCACAGTAATCCAAGTCTATGCCCAAACCACTAATGCCAAAGAAGATGTAACTGAACAGTTCTGTGAAGACCTATAAGACTTTCTAGAACTAATATCAAAAAAGATGTCTTTTTCATCATAGGGCATTGGAATGTAAAAGTAGAAAACCAAGAGATACTTGGAGTAACGGGGAGCAAGTTAGGCCTTGGAGTACAAAATGAGATAGGGCAAAGGCTAACATAGTTTCATCAAGAGAACATCCTTGATCATAGCAACACCTTCTTTCAACAACACAAGAGATAACTCCATAGAGGGACATCATCAGATGGTCAATATTGAAATCAGACTGATTATACTCTTTGCAGCAGAATATGGAGAGGATCTATGTGATCAGCAAAAACAAGACCAGAAGCTGACTGTGGCTCAGCTATAAGCTCCTTATTTCAAAATTCAGGCTTAAATTGAAGAAAGTAGGGGAAACCCATAGGCCATTCAGGTATGACCTAAATCAAATCCTTTATGAGTATATAGTGGAGGTAACAAATAGAATCAAGGGGTTAGATCTGGCAGACAGAGTGCCTGAAGAACTATGAATGGAGGTTTGTAACACTGCACAGGAGATATAACCAAAACTACCTCAAAGAAAAAGAAATGCAGGAAGGCTAAGTGTTTGTCTGAGGAGGCCTTACAAATAGCTGAGAAATGAAGAGAAGCTTACAAATAGCTGAGCAAAGGCAAAAGAGAAAGAGAAAGATATACCCAACTGAATACAGAGTTCCATATAATAAGAAGGAGAGAAAAGAAAGCTTTGTTAAGTGAATAATGCAAAGAAATAGAGGAAAACAACAGAATGGGAAAGACTAGAGATGCCTTTAAGAAAATTAGAGATACCAAGAGAACATTTCATGCAAAGACTGGCACAATAAAGGACAGAAATGGCAAGAACCTAATAGAAACAGAAGAGATTGAGAAGATGGATCCAGAATACACAGAAAAACTATACAAAAAATGTCTTAATGACCAGGATAACTACAATGGTGTGGTCACTCACCTAGAGCCAGACATCTTGGAGTGGGAAGTCAAGAGGGCCTTGGGAAGCATTACTACGAACAAAGCTAGTGGAGATTATGGAATCCCAGCTGAGTTATGTCAAATTCTAAAAGATGATGCAGTTAAAGTGCTGCACTCAATATGTCAGCAAATTTGAAAACCCAGCAGTGCCCACAGAACTGGAAAAGGTCAGTTTTAATTCCAATACCAAAGAAGGATAATGTCAAAGAATGTTCAACTACCATCAGTTCAGTTCAGTCGCTCAGTCGTATCCGACTCTTTGCGACCCCATGAATTGCAGCATGCCAGGCCTCTAAGTCCATCACCAACTCCCGGAGTTCACTCAAACTCATGTCCATCAAATCAGTGATGCCATCCAGCCATCTCATCCTCTGTCATCCCCTTCTCCTCCTGCCCCCAACCCCTCCCATCATCAGAGTCTATTCCAGTGAGTCAACTGTTCGCATGAGGTGGCCAAAGTACTGAAGTTTCAGCTTTAGCATCATTCCTTCCAAAGAACACCCAGGACTGATCTCCTTTAGAATGGACTGGTTGGATTTCCTTGCAGTCCAAGGGACTCTCAAGAGTCTTCTCCAACACCACAGTTCAAAAGCATCAATTGTTTGGCAATCAGCTTTCTTCACAGTACAACTCTCACATCCATACATGACCACAGGAAAAACCATAGCCTTGACTAGACAGACCTTTGTTGGCAAAGTAATGTCTCTGCTTTTGAATATGCTATCTAGGTTGGTCATAACTTTCCTTCCAAGGAGTAAGTGTCTTTTAATTTCATGGCTGCAGTCACCATCTGCAGTGATTTTGGAGCCCCCCAAAATAAAGTCTGACACTGTTTCCACTGTTTCCCCATCTATCTTCCATAAAGACCAGATGCCATGATCTTAGTTTTCTGAATGTTGAGCTTTAAGCCAACTTTTTCACTCTCCACTTTCACCTTCATCAAGAGGCTTTTTAGTTCTTCTTCACTTTTTGCCATAAGTGTGGTATCATCTGCATATCTGAAGTTATTGATATTTCTCTTGGCAATCTTGATTCCAGCTTGTGCTTCTTCCAGCCCAGCGTTTCTCATGATGTACTCTGCATATAAGTTAAATAAGCAGGGTAACAATATACAGCCTGATGTACTCCTTTTCCTATTTGAAACCCATCTGTTGTTCCATGTCCAGTTGTAACTGTTGCTTCCTGACCTGCATACAGGTTTCTCAAGAGGCAGGTCAGGTGGTCTGGTATTCCCATCTCTTTCAGAATTTTCCATAGAATTGTGCTAATTCCACATGCTAGCAAGGTAATCTGTGAAGGCAATGGCACCCCACTCCAATACTCTTGCCTGGAAAATCCCATGGATGGAGGAGCCTGGTGGGCTGCAGTCCATGGGGTCGCTATAGTCGGACAGGACTGAGCAACTTCACTTTCACTTTTCACTTTCATGCATTGGAGAAGGAAATGGCAACCCACTCCAGTGTTCTTGCCTGGAGAATCCCAGTGATGGAGGAGCCTGGTGGGCTGACGTCTATGGGGTCGCACAGAATCGGACACGACTGATGCGACTTAGCAGCAGCAGCAGCAGCAAGGTAATGCTCAAATTCTTCAAACTTAGCTTCAACAATAGGTGAATCAAGTCCTACCAGATGTGCCAGCTGGTTTTAGAGAAGACAGAGGAAGCAGACATTAAATTGCCAACATCCACTGGATCATAGAAAAAAACAAGGGACTTCAGGGAAAACATCTGCTTCATTTACTATGCTAAAACTTTTGACTGTGTGGATCACCACAAACAGTGAAAAATTCTTAGAGACGGGAATCCTAGATCACGTTATTTGCCTCCTGGGAAAACTATATGCAGGTCAAGAAGCAGCAGCTATAACCAGACATGGAAGGACAAACTGGTTCAAAACTGGGAAAGGAGTATGTCAAGGCTGTATATTGTCGCCCTGTTTATTTAACTTGTATACAGAGTATATCATGCTAAATTCTGGGCTGGATGAATGACAAGCTGGAATCAAGCTTTCAAGGAGAAATATCAACAACCTCAGATATGCAGATGACAGCACTCCAATAGCAGAAAGTGAAGAGGAACTAAACAGCCTCTTGATGATGAAAGAAGAGAGTGAAAAGACTGGTTTAAAATTCAACATTCAAAAAACTAACATCATGACATCTGGTCACATCACTGTACGTCAAATAGACGGGGAAAAAGTAGAAGCAGTCGCAGATTTTATTTTCTTGGGCTCCAAAATCACTGCAGACAGTGACTACAGCCACAAAATTAAAAGAAGGGAATAGCAACCCACGCCAGTATCCTTGACTGGAAATCCCATGGACAGAGAAGACTAACAGGCCGCAGTCAATGGGGTCACAGAACAGTTAGATATGAGCTAGCGACTAAACAACAACAACAAGAGTCCCATTCATGTGAGCAAACTCATGATTACAGGCCTCCTCAAGGTCCCACCTCCTAATACCATCCCCTTGAGGTGTTAAGATTTCAACATATGAATGTGAGTTGGGCACAAGCATCCAGACCATAGCAGGTAGTTTTGATGTTAAGTGGGAAAAATGATTTTTGCTCTGATTTAGTTTTATTTGTTTATATGTTGGCTACTTCAGAATTGTATCATAACTGCCACTTTCTATTAAAGTAGTTTCTGCTCAAATGATCTCACTTGCTGCACTGTTTTTGGTTTGCTAGCTTTTTTGCCTATTTTTCTTTTTTTAAAGAATCATCTTGACTTTAATACCTTTTACCTCCACCTTTATGTTTCAAATATTTATCCCAACTCACACACTCTTGAATAGTTCAGATTCCTATGTCTTTGATGAGTCTCGGTTTTGTTTGATATAAGATGCTTTAACACAGTAAGAATTTACAGTGTGTATCTGTATTTTATGAATAATATGTTGTAGATTTATAGTCTACAGAGAGTTACTGATTTCCAAATTTTATTACTATATCTATTTTCACTTACAGCAGCCTCACTACTAACTACTAATCAATTATACAATTGTGCTAAGTAGCATGTAGGTGCAAGGTCCACTCACGGGTAGTAAGGATGCTGAGTATAACTTCCACCCCTCCCTCCCCCACTCCACAGTCTAGTGGAACATGCGAATGCACTATTACAGCTCAAGGCAGTAAATAAACGATACAAAGATAAAATGTTGCTTTTTCAAGTGAAGCACACCTGGGCAGAACTAAATCTCCTCAGGGCAGAGTCTGCAAAGTGTGACACTGGCCTTATTTTCTCATGCTGGACACTGGAAACTTGATACTAAATAGAGAGTCAACCCTGATTATAGAGGTTAGAGGGGTTTTGTTTGTGTGAATGTCTATCTTTTTCCTTAGGGCTTTGTAAAGATGACAAAATGATTTGTTGACAATGAATGACCACACACTCTGCAATGACAACCCTTTTACAGCCTCCTCTGTGCATGAAATATGCATCCACAGACAGCAAACTGGAAAGAATGTATGGACAATCCTCATGTCCATATCTTCTCCTCTCTCAATAGGAATGGATAATAACTCTAAACCAGTGCAGCCACAGAGAGAAGAAATACCCTTCAGTGCATCCTGCATGTCTCACTCCCTACCCCATGTGCCTTGACATGTGGTCTCAAGTGCCTGGGAAAGATCACTAAGGGCCCAGGGCACAAGTAAGCTGTGGATGCCCTCCCCCTGCTCTTATACGGACACTTTGAAATTCAAAGCGTCAATAGAGCTACATTCTAAAAGATGAGTTAAGAAAAATTCAACATGACCTTATTTTTCCACGATCACTATGACAAAGTATTTCTACGTTTCGTTGGAGTATATTTTACATGTCAAAGAATACACCCATTGAAAGCATGATTCAATGAGTTTTAGTAAACTTGTGAGGTTATGTAGCCATCATCACCATCCAGTTAAAGAACATTTCCATTATCCCAAAAATGACCTCGTACCCAGTTACAAGCAATCCCTCTATCTTTCTACCACTCTGTTGCTGCTGATGCTAAGTCACTTCAGTCGTGTCCAACTCTGTGCGACCCCAGAGACGGCAGCCCACCAGGCTCCCCCGTCCCTGGGATTCTCCAGGCAAGAACACTGGAGTGGGTTGCCATTTCCTTCTCCAATGCATGAAAGTGAAAAGTGAAAGGGAAGTCGCTCAGTCATGTCTGACTCTTTGTGACCCCATGAACTGCAGCCTTCCAGGCTCCTCCATCCATGGGATTTTCCAGGCAAGAGTACTGGAGTGGGGTGCCATTGCCTTCTACCACTCTAAGCCCCCATTAATCCTCAATCTGTTTTCTTTCTTTACAGATTTGACTTTTTCAGAGATTTTTCTAGATGGAATCATATAACATACAGTCATTTGTGTCTGTCAATGCGGATTTTGTCTTTTTATTTTGAAATAACTAGATTCACAGAAAAAGTGCAAAGGTAGTACTGCTGCTGCTGCTGCTAAGTCGCTTCAGTCGTGTCCGACTCTGTGCGACCCCAGAGATGGCAGCCCACCAGGCTCCCCCGTCCCTGGGATTCTCCAGGCAAGAACACTGGAGTGGGTTGCCATTTCCTTCTCCAATGCATGAAAGTGAAAGTGAAGTTGCTCAGTCGTGTCCGACTCCTAGCAACCCCACGGACTGCAGCCCACCAGGCTCCTCCGTCCATGGGATTTTCCAGGCGAGAGGACTGGAGTGGGGTGCCACTGCCTTCCAGAGAAGTCCAATTTATGCTGTATCCTGTCTTTCCCAATAGTAACATCTCCTGTAGTGATAGTATAATTTCAAAATCAGGAATTAGCATTGACATAATGCTTGTGTAGTTCTAGACTATTATGCAACAATGTTAGATAACATGCATAGATTTATGTTACATGTGTAGATTTTGTTATTCTGAGAATGTTATATAAAGGAAATTGCAATACGTGACTATTATGCTTTAATTATGTGAAAGTTTATTGCATATTAATTACACCTCAAAAAGATATTAAATTAGGGTAAATTTACTCGAATCAGAAAGACTTTGCTTTACACTATTCAGGCAAAAGTGATCGCCTGGACATAAAATCCCTTTTGCCTCAGCACGCCATAGAGGAAGGTTGACACAGATGCTGTTTGTATCAATATAATACATAAGCAGAATGATTTTTAAGATTAAAGACATGACTACTTGTAAAACTTGTGACAATAACCCTGCAAACCAGTTTAGGGTGAAAGCACTCCTGTTTACTGAACCATTCCAGCAACATTTCAGCAGCCCCACAGGAAGTGCCCAGTCCGTGGGAAATGTGTCAGATGAGGAAAATGATGGAACACAGAATTCCTCCCTGAATCTTATCTCTTACCAGTGAATCAGGGGCGTTTATGATAAAGATACAATCACAACTCATCCCATTACATTTCCTGGTAGAGTGAGTTATTTTGATTCATCCACAGTGTTTTTCAGTGTATCTCTTTGTATGGATATTTAATGATTGCTTGCCCTAGGCTTTACATTGTAAACACAGGACTTAGCAAAGTTTACTGATGTCATTGATTCATCAGTTTGAACGTCTAGAAACCTTACATTCTTTTTAGTCCCTTTACTCTTCTCCATTTATAATACAATTATCTTAGCTATTAGCACTAACCGCATAAATCCCTAAATAGGAACACAAATAAATCTGGAGGGTGTGATGTATCAGACTCTTTGTATTTCTAGCACATGTTTTATTTTTTTTTTCCTTCCAGGATGTTTTCCTCCTTTAAATAGACTTATTTAGCAGATTTCCGAATTTAACAATCATTGATGTTAATTATACTAAAAGTACATTCTGCCTTTTAAAAGCTGACTTTAAAAAGAACAATTTGAGCTTAATTAATTTATGTTTTAGACAATGCAACTCCTAATATGATTGATTATTTTGTTATGAACAGAAACAACAACGAAGTATTCATGTTAATAAAGGAAATCTTTCCTAAAAATAACAGCGCACAAGTCAGAGAGGAGCAAATGCAGTCACACATTCTAGAAAAGGGATTTCAAGGCACAAGCTGCCGGCTTCTGCTTTTTCAGTAGGAATACATTGATAACTGACTGTGTTAGGTGAACTAGTGCTCAGTTTATTAGAAAATTCAAATTAAAGTTTTTACTCCTTGTTCACATAATCAGAAAAAGTCAATAAATTCTAATGGCATTTATTATTAGAGAATATATAAACATTTAAAAGTTTATATCTATAATTTCATAAAACATATGATCATTTATTACATATAATCAACTTTATTGAAGTAAACGCTTACCCCCTACAAATACCTGTTGAACAAAACATGTTATGAATAGATTCACCAATGAGGTGGTTATTCATCCTCTTCCATAACATCAGTATCACAAAAAGTTTCCACTGTATGTTTCAGTGAAAGAGAATATTTTAAAAGCCTATCAGCAGATAGCACAGTTTTAAATAACTCTGGCTTCGGATCTCTGTTTTATATTTATTTTGAGGGTATGATGCACTGCTCTTCAGTGTTGGAATTTTACATTTCTTATTTGACGTGCTCGGTCTCACCTGATACTCCAAGTAATTACGGAGTAGAACTCTGGAGGTCCCCTGACCCCTTATTAGAATGTTCATTCTCTTCTACCCATCAGTCACCATGTGCTCACTACCTGTGGAGTCTTGATGACATAGCTCAGTTCTGCATGTCAAATAGTCACTTTAGTCCAATTAAATTCTCATTGCATGACATTCTGGACTACTGATGAAAGCTGGAAGAAGTGGTACTTCCATTATGGGGTTTAATAGTATGGCTCTTTGACACAGAGCAACAATAAGCATTCCAAAGTTGTGCTGCATGGCCATTTTATCCCTTAAAAAATAATCATCTGACAGTGCAGTATTTTCCTGTCTCACACATGATAATAAACAGGAATTTGACCACAGTGGTTAATATAGTAGCTCCATGGACTGAGATACTGAAGTTTTATTACTGACTTCTTACCAGGAATTAAGCCTGCCAGGATATTTCACTGATTAAAATTCGATTAGTCACCTGTTAACTTGTCATATTTTACTCACTTTAGCAAGAACACTATCCATGAAGAGCAGATGAAAGAAATACTTAAAAAAAATACCATTTATCACTAAACAAGATTCTTATCCTACTCCCATCCCTTGTATTTAGACTATTGAGCATTTTTTTATCAGATGTTTATTTGATAAAAGCAACAGATGTAATCAAATGAATAAAATAATCTTTTATATTTAAATTTAAAGCACAGAATTTTAATATTTTGGTGTTTTAATACCAAGTAAGTGAAAGTGTTAGTTTCTCATGTCTGACTCTTTGTCACTCTATGGACTGTAGCCTGCCAAGATCCTCTATCTATGGAATTCTCCAGGCAAAAGTACTGGAGTGGGTAGCTATTCCCTTCTTCAGGGGATCTTCTTGACCCAGGAATCAAACCTGGGTCTCCTGCATTGCAGGAAGATTCTTAACCGTCTGAGCCACCAGGAAAGGCCAATATCAAGTAATGTAATAACATAGATTGTGAGAGGGGACACTGTCTTGATAAAGGAAACAGACTTGTCCAATTAGTCATTTCAAGTAAAAATATTATTCAAAATCTATTCAATGGTAAAACAGCAGCTACAAATGGTGGGAAAGCAGCTGTATACTGCAGGTTCTCACTGCTAGAGTGCCAATGAATGCTGTTTGTGTGTAAATAAGTGAGTCCGTGAGACAACTGGGGATTAACACTGACCCAGAGTGTGGGAAGGTTTAAATGAAAAGCTATAATTCATGATTATTTCTCAAATCAAGTCTCAGCCTTCTTTTCTCAACACAGTTCCTCCCTCCTGCCTTCACATTGTTTCTAGGCAACAATGGCAAAAATCTATCAAGTGCTATCCTGTTGTCCATGGTCTTCAAGTAATGTGTCGTTTACCTGGTGAGCTGCATCATTTTGGTACTACTCTTCCTTGCTGTACAATATGTTTTTTTGATCTCGACTCCATCACTAGTAACAGTGGCCCTTTCTATGTCTGCACTGTCATTCTGGGTTGCTTAGAGCAATAGGAATTTCCCTTCCAACAGCCTTTTCTATTTGAATTTTATCCTTGTAGAAACCACATAAATGTACAAAAATCAGTTATAATTTTTTGTACCTTTGCCAATTTTTTCATAGTCATATGTAAAATCAGTTACACTATCAAGTAAGGGTAGTCAATTTTAGGAATGCATGGTGTTTTGATATTCTTGTTTTCTGTACAGTATCTTGAAGGGGATAGTCAAGGACTGCTTCTCAAATCACAGTTCTTGCTGTCTGTGGAGTTTTAAATTTTGGTCTTGCCAAACAAAATACACATAAATTAATTTAATGTTGCCTTCTACTACCTCCTGTCCCCAGAAGAGCTGGAGGTGGAGTGGCATGGAGATTTCCTGGCTGGAAGTTATGCTTATCCCCGCTGTGGTCAATCAGGAGGGGATCAGTGCACAGTAATCAAGGTGAAGGACTGTGTGCTCAGACTGACAGAAGCAAAGGGAGTCCAGGAGGGACTGCTCTTTCTGTAGCAGACCTGACACAGTGTTCTCATCCTCAGAGAAAGGAATCATCATCTCCAATAGATCAGTTGTCACAGGCTTACTTGGTTGGTTGGCTCTTGTCTCCATCCAACCAGTGAGTTCAAACCAAGGATTAGATCCAAAAGGGACATTGTTCATTGCTTAGACAACCCAGGTTTTACTAACTTATTCGGTGCCCTAGGTATCTTAGAAAAGGAATGTCATTACACATTTCAAAAGGTGCTGAAGTAAACATAATACATGAAGGATTTTCTTAGGATTTCACAAACATAATTTGGTACTATCAAAGACCATTAGTATATAGAGAATATTCTAGAAAACATTCATGTTTTGCTTCTTATACAACAAAGGATCCATAGTGTAATGATTTTCCTAGGTAATTAAATTTTTCAGTGCCTTAAAAGAAAGAGAATTTCTATAAAGAAAAAAAAAAAGAATTTGTAGTAATGAGAAAATGATATCCAATTTCTGTAATTTTAGTCTTTTTCTACCAATATGCAAAATATGGTTCAGAGATCTCACCTTAGGTATTGTTTTGTTATTACCATGAGGGAGAAAATAAAAGATAGAATTATGTAAGCACTGGTAAAAGTAAGAAACTAAAAAAAATAAAGAAACCTCTATTGGCTATGCATTTTGTGATCATCATATGTTTATGCTTATTTTCTCATTTGACTCATGAAGCCAACTCAGAAAGGTGCTTCAGAAGAATAAGAGTCCTTCAGTTGGGGAAAGGGTACATGGGTTCCATCACAAGAGCTATTATATTCCCTAATAGGAGTAATTCTGAAGAACACTCATTTTAATGCACTAGCTATGCTGTGCTGGATAAGAAAAATTGACAACCCAACAGAACATCATTAAAGTTGACTGCTTTAAAAAGAAAGAAGAAAGAGAAGCAAAAAATCAGTGAAAGTTGCAATACTGGGTTCAATCAAGAATTGGGGTAGAGTGAAAATCTTGATTTTTAGAGATCAAAATTGATAGAATTAGAACACAACAACAGCAAGTAGAGAGCATACATGTGGCAAAGAGAGATTTCAAGGATGTTGAGTTTAACAGGATCACAATGCTATGGCATTGGAGTATGGGTTCCAGTTTAGAAGGACAAGTTGAAGGCAGATTCCTGTTCCACTCAGATATATAATACTTAATTCACTTTTCTGAATCCAGCTGCCTTTTTATCCCTTTAAAAATATTAATGTGATCCACATTTTAGCTAACAACACACACAAAACTTGCCCTACATGTTAAATAACATATGGGGAAAAAGAAAATATATGAGACAGGTCATGCACTAGAAAGGTGTAGCGGCCTTTCCAGTAATTGAAAACTGCAACAATAGGAATTTTTTTGGCCTTTAACCTCATTGAAAATGTCACAATGAGTCCTCAAGACGCAACCTAAAATTAGAAGTTCATGTGCATTTTTAGTCTGTGTCTGATGGAATCAAACCACTCTATAAGACAACCCACTGAGGGAAAACCACTGATGCCTTCCACATAATATTCAGAAGTGTAGGTCCAAAACTACTTAGTCTTAAATAATTCCTAATGCAAACACAAAGGCTTCTAGCAGACAGACAATGATTATAGACTTTGGCATAAAATTGAAATAAAATGATTTACAAAGTTTTGCTATTCAGTACCACAGATTGAATGGACTGTTCAGTTTCAGTTGGAAAATAAGGAACTCTTTATATACTTTAAGTATAAAGGAAGGATCTAAAGACTACTGCTATCTTTCTAGGGCTAAGATTTGCACAGTTGAGAACTTAGTACATTAGTGAATGAGGAGTCTGAAATAAAGTCTTTGTTAATTTGATTATCCTTTGGATGTTCCCATACAAGGAATATCTGATGGCCCAGGATCTAAAATGTAAAATGAATGTAATTTCTTCACCTCTTCACTGAAAATTTACTTTGATAAATGTATATTTATGTCCTTATTTAAAAGGCTGTCAGGTAGAAAAGGTAAATTCTATCTCTGTTCTACTTCTAAGTCAAAACTTTGAGCAAAGAAACTAAATGTTAGATATGGGCTCAACTAAAGATATAACAATAGACTTGTGAAAGCCAAATTACTATTTGTAATTTATATTACCCAAAATTTTGAAATGGAAAAATTATTGCAGGCTTCAGACTCAGAGAACCCTATGTATTAATTCTAATTCCTTCCACGTATCATCTGAGCATATTATATGCTAAAATGGTGATAATGTCTACCTTGAAGAGTTTTGTAAATAGTATATGAGCTAAAGATCAAACATTTTACACAGTGTCTGGATCTTGGTAAGGAAAGTCTTACCACTTCGTCATGGAGTTAGTTAGCATTTATAGCCTATTCTGATTGCTCAATTATTTATTGAATTGAGTTATATTGCCTTCTACTGGGACATACAGATGACACTAATAACATCAGAAATTTTAGTTCAAATAAAAAAGTGATTAGGACTGGCAATAAAAGCAGAGGGGCACCATTAAGGGATTTCCTGATTCACTGCTATTAAGGCAGATGGGGATTCCAATATGGCAAAGTCTAAAATATGCTAAAACAGTGACTAACCAGGTGAAGAGAGGAAACTACATAGGCTATATTTCCCAACAGAATGGGAGCTGAACATGGAATTGTTTTTCTCTACTTCTGTATTAATGTTAAAGAATATAGTAAAAATTAAATAATATTCTGATCTCAGTGTGTGTGGAAAATTAACCCCCTTGGCAACTTGAAATAATGAATGTTGCTAAAGGTATCAGAGTTTCAGTATTCATGGTCTCTGTCTATAGGATTGGGAAAATAATTTAGTCCATGCTCCCCACTTGAGAAATGAGGGAACTGAAGCCCTTGAGGAGCTTGTAATTTGTCCAAGGTCATAAATTTGGCTGGCAGAATTCCTCCTCTCCAGGGTTACCTGAAGATGCAGGTGTTAATCCCTCAATTCAGTCAAGTTCAGTCGCTCAGGCGTGTCTGACTCTTTTGGACCCCATGAATTGCAGCACGCCAGATCTCCCTGTCCATCACCAACTCCCGGAGTTCACCCAAACTCATGTCCATCGAGTTGGTGATGTCATCCAGCCATCTCATCCTTTGTCATCCCCTTCTCCTCCCGCCCCCAATCCCTCCCAGCATCAGAGACTTTTCCAATGAGTCAACTCTTTGCATGAGGTAGCCAAAGTATTGGGGTTTCAGCTTCAGCATCAGTCCTTCCAAAGAACACCCAGGAATGATCTCCTTTAGAATGGACTGGTTGGATCTCCTTGCAGTCCAAGGGACTCTCAAGAGTCTTGAGAGTCTTCTCCAACACCACAGTTCAAAAGCATCAATTCTTCAGCGTTCAGCTTTCTTCACAGTCCAAATTTCACATCCATACATGACCATAAATAAAGTCTGACACTGTTTCCCCATCTATTTTCCATGAAGTGCTGGGACCAGATGCCATGATCTTAGTTTTCTGAATGTTGAACTTTAAGCTGACTTTTTCACTCTCCTCTTTCACTTTCATCAAGAGGCTTTTTAGTTCCTCTTCACTTTCTGCCATAAGGGTGGTATCATCTGCATGAGGTTATTGATATTTCTCCCGGCGATCTTGATTCCAGCTTGTGCTTCTTCCAGCCCAGCGTTTCTCATGATGTACTCTGCATAGATGTTAAATAAGCAGGGTGACAATATACAACCTTGAAGTACTCCTTTTCCTATTTGGAACCAGTCTGTTGTTCCAATTCTAACTGTTGCTTCCTGACCTGCATACAGGTTTCTCAAGAGGCAGGTCAGGTGGTCTGGTATTCCCATCTCTTTCAGAATTTTCCACAGTTTATTGTGATCCACACAGTCAAAGGCTTTGGCATAGTCAATAAAGCAGAAATAGATGTTTTTCTGGAACTCTCTTGCCATTTCCATGATCCAGTGGATGTTGGCAATTTGATCTCTGGTTCCTCTGCCTTTTCTAAAACCAGCTTGACATCTGGAAGTTCACAGTTCACGTATTGCTGAAGCCTGGCTTGGAGAATTGTGTCATTACTTTACTAGCGTGTGAGATGAGTGCAATTGTGTGGTAGTTTGAGCATTCTTTGGCATTGCCTTTCTTTGGGACTGGAATGAAAACTGACCTTTTCCAGTCCTGTGGCCACTGCTGAGTTTTTCCAATTTGCTGGCATATTGAGTGCAGTACTTTCACAGCATCATCTTTCAGGATTTGAAAGAGCTCAACTGGAATTCCATCACCTCCACTAGCTTTGTTCGTAGTGATGCTTTCTAACTCCCACTTGACTACACATTCCAGGATGTCTGGCTCTAGGTGAGTGATCACACCATCGTGATTATCTGGGTTGTAAAGATTTTTTTGTACAGTTCTTTTGTGTATTCTTGCCACCTTTTCTTAATATCTTCTGCTTCTGTTAGGTCCATACCATTTCTGTCCTTTATTGAGTCCATCTTTTCATGAAATGTTCCCTTGGTATCTCTAATTTTCTTGAAGAGATCTCTAGTCTTTCCCATTCTGTTGTTTTCCTCTATTTCTTTGCATTCATCACTGAGGAAGGCTTTCTTATCTCTCCTTGCTCTTCTTTGGAACTCTGCATTCAGATGCTTATATCTTTCCTTTTCTCCTTTGCTTTTCACTTCTCTTCTTTTTATAGCTATTTTAATTTGATGTCCTCTCTTTCTTTTGGTAAAGCCCCATTGTTTTATGTGTATAGCTGGACTACCATACACTGTTTTCCATAAAATGTTTGTAAATATTTTTCTTCCTAACAAATAAAATTCTTCATAAATCCTGGAAATGGAAATACTTATTTTTTTCTTTGGCCATGAGATTTGTGGGATCTTAGTTCCCCAACCAGGGGTGGAAACTGCATCAGCTGCAGTGAAAGTGGAGTCTTAAATGCTGAACCACCAGGGAAATCTAGGGGGATTATTATCTATTACTCCATTAGAACTCATCTGACAAATTCAGTATCTGAAAACAATGAATATTAAAAAAAAAAAAAAAACTTTCAAAAAATTTCCAAATGAATAAAACCATGTGCTTTCATTCCTGGAACTGGTTTGACTAAGAAAAATCATATCTTCTTTCCTGTGATTTCAGGATTTAAATTAAGGCAGCAGATAATATTGGTTACAAAATCATTGTATTGATGTAGCACGTCTGTGGTGGCTATTTCAAAGGCAATGCTGGAGATTTCAGGCATGTCAGAAAAATAAAGAAATTAGTGAGGCAAAAGAGTAGTCAACAAACATTGTTTTTTTTTTTTTTTGAACCAAAGAGAGGGCTAAACCACATTTTATGGTGCTCACCATCAGGCCTAAGATAAAGGCAGACAGAAGAGAAAGTGAATAGCATAGAAGAAAGCACAGAAGCAATGATGCAGAGTAATAGAATGGGAGGGAGACAGAAAGTGTAGCAGAGAGAAGAGAATTACATGTAGGAGGAGCAGTCTGCCATTGAAGATGATTGTCGCTGTCACTCAGGGAGGCTGCTGCTGCTCGGTCGCTTCAGCTGAGTCTGACTCTTTGCGATTATGTGGACCGTAATCTGCCAGGCTCTTCTATCCATGGGATTTTCCTGGAAAGAATACTAGAGTGGGTTGCCTCATCCTCCTCCAGGGATTGAACCTCCATCTCCTGCATTGCAGATGGATTCTTTACTACTGAGCCATGGGGGAAGCCCTGCCATTCAGGGTTGCTACCACCCAAACTTGCCTACATTGATCTAGCTTAATCCTCTGCAGTCCCACTCCCTTTTATTTTTGCTGTCAGAGACCAAAAAAAAAAAAGTTAAAAAAAAATAAATAAAAAGTAAAAAAATAAATAAAAGGAGAGAAATTTTTTTAGACGGATTTCATTCTATAGAAAATTTTGCCTTTAAGATTGAAATAGAGGAAGATTTTTTTTAATATTTCAAATAATATGTCTTCTAAAGCCATTTAAAATTTATAATACAGAATTTTCAGTTAAATACTTGATTAAATTCCATTTTAATATATTGAAGTTGTTGTTATTGAGTTGCTCAGTTATGTCCAACTCTTTTACAACCTGATGGACTGTAGTCCACTAGGCCCCTCTGTCCATGGGATGTCCTGGGCAAGCATACTAGAGTGCATTGCCATTTCTTCTTCCAGGGATCTTCCTGACCCAGAGATCGAACCTGAGTCCCAAGCATTGCAGGGGATTCTTTACCACTGAGCCACCAGGGAAGCTCAGTGGTGAAGAATATGTATTTATATAAATACATATACATATATATATTTACATACATACTATATATAAGAATAAATAAGGAGACAGGAAAGTATTGATACAGTACATAAATATTACTAAAAACAAACAACTTTTGGTCAGAAAGACCCAAAAGTAGAAATTCAGTGTTGTGTACTCTTCATGCTAAGATGTATTTAAAATAAATATGGATACCTCTTACTCTGCCACTTCAAGTTACATCTAAATGCTCTGTTAAAATCTCTCCCATAATTAAGATTGTCCCTTTGTATACTAATAATATTCACTTCATAGATGTTTTGCATCTAGTACTTTAGAAAAAGTGGTGACTCATTGGAAAAGACCCTGATGTTGGGAAAGATTGAAGGCAGGAGGAGAAGGGGACAACAGAAGATGAGATGGTTGGATGGCATCACTGGTTCAATGGACATGAGCTTGAGCAGACTCTGGGTGATGAAAGACAGGGAGGCCTGGCATGCTGCAGTCCATGGGGTCACAAAAAGTCAGACATGACTGAGCGACTGAACGAAACAACTGTAGCTTCTAGAGTAGATATAAGTTGACACCAAGAGTTTTTATTTAGTTTCATTAAAAGAGAGAAGGTTTTTCCATCTATCATTTTAGAGACCACAATGTTATTACTTGCATTCTTTTTAAAGTCAGATAAAAAAATTGGAGTTTCAGGGTATCCTTCTACTTTCCTTGGATATATGTATTTGAAAGTAGCTCAGTTGTGTCCTACTCTTTGCTACCCCATGGACTGTAGCCCAACGGGCCCCTCTGTCCAGGGGATTTTCCAGGCAAGACTACTGGAGTGGATTGCCATTTCCTTCTCCAGGGAATCCTCCTGACTCAGGGATCAAACCCAGGTCTCCCACATTGCGGGCAGACTCTACTGTCTGAGCCATCTGGGAAGCCACCTCCTTGGATGTATAGACAGGTGGCAATGTCCACTGGGAAATCTGGCATGATCTGGAGTTTCTCCTCAAAGAGGCTGAGACAAGAGAACCAGGAAGGGAGCAGGTCAAGATGAGGATTTGCAGAGCTGTGCTCAGACATCCACAGGCCTGCCTGCACTCCTCCTGGCTCTAGTGGAGAGCATTATTAATCCTCCACTTTAATGAGCACCAAACCTTCACACAAGATTCAAAATAAATCTTCTATGGTGTCCCCTCACAGCATCACTGCAATTTCATATCTTCCATTAGACCTTTTAACTGGTAAAGAAAATGAGATGTTTCAAGGCTATTGAACACAGTGAAGCAGGGTAAGTTAGTTAGTATGGATTTTTCCATAATTTTAGCAGAAAAGGAAATCACTGGTGTGTGTGCATCATATTCTCCCTAGCTTTATGGATCTACCTAAAAAAAAAGAAAAAAAAATGTCTACTTGCTTATTTTTTGTATAAGAATATTATTATAATGAAAATTTTCTCCCATCTTACCCAATCTAAATTAGATTCTCCAATTATTCTTTCTTGTCCTTTACAGATCTTAATATATGTTTGATAGATAAATTGATACATTCCTAGTTCTTTACTTTGACTTTTAAGAAGGAACAATTAAAAGACTATGCTATGATAAGATTTTAAAATATTTTGCTGTAAATACAAATTCAAAGCTAATATGAGGTGATGGAAATTGGGAGAAAAATATCCTTTGATAACATTTTGGTAAAATTGAAATGGATAGCAAAATAAAATGGTTATATTCCATGTGAGTGAGAGCACTTTGGTTTTGTTATTTGCGAAGCCAATATTAGCAACTGACTCAGAAAAAGACAATGTATTCCCTCAGCACTAGGACCTGATTTTAAACCTCACACATCAGAGACATGAAGAGGTTGACCAGAAAGGGTTCATGAATCCAGGGGTGGCACTAAATTATTTTAAGAAAGGATTATAAAACCTATATCTCTGCTCTAACATGGACTCCTTTTCTGAAATATAACCTTCCTGTTGAAATCAGAAAACAAGTTTTAAAGCAGTGAATTAAGCAAGAAATACAGAAGAAATACTAATGCATATAATCTGACCTCTAAACAGCAATACTGTCCTCAGCTTGATTATGCTACATTGGCATATGTTCATTCATTCATTTGTTCATTTCTCTGACCTTCTGCTCTTCCTAAGGATCTGCTGCAGAAAACAAGAGAAGCAAGTCTTTCTGAACTATTATACCTCAAAGGAATAGAGATAATCTGCATTCAGTTGTGATTCATTCACAAAGTGAAAAATGAAATCTGTAGTTAAAATATTGACCATCAAGCATGGATTTTCTTTGACTATTCATGGAATTACTTTGATTTGATATCACTTGGGGCAAAAGTTAAAGTCAAATGGAAGATGAGAAGAAAACTAGAAAACAGTAGCTACTACTCAGTTACATATTTAAGACTCAGTTACATATTTAGAAAGGGTTCATACTTGAACTCCCCCGATGAATGGGTCAATGAGAGTCTATAGAAAATGAAGTGGGGAATGAGGGGGCACAGAACTTCTCTGTCTATGGAAAAAAGAAAGAGTTTAATGATTAAAATTGCACGTTAAAATTATGTTTGATAATGATTCATCCTGTTTGGAACCCAGAATATCTATACAGTTATTATATGGTGTGTGAGGTGGGGACAAATGACTTTGAGTGTCATATTTTTAAGTAACGGCTCACCAAGAAGTTTTGTGTACTCTATCTTGCCAGGGACAACACAGTTTTTTAAAGTGTCCTCTGCAGCTCCCCTGACCACACTGGCTAACCTTTCACATCAACACTCAAGGCCAATTCAGACACAGATCTGCTGGCTTATCTAGTCTCTTGAGTTTTAACAACACAATTTAAAAGAACAGAAATAAGATCTTACTTTATTTTTCCCATGTTTTAATTTTTAAAAATTATACAGTTAATATAAGTTCAAGGTAAACAAAAATCAAATAATAAAAACATGTAGGTTTTTTCTTGTGGCTCAGATGGTAAAGAATTTGCCTGCAATGAAGCAGACCAGGTTCAACCTCTGGGTAGGAAAGATCCCCGGGAGAAGGGGATGATTATCACTCCAGTATTCTTGCCTGGAGAATTCCATGGACAGACAGCTGGTGGGCTACAGTCCATGGGGATGCAAAGAGTTGGACACACTGAGGAACTACCACACAAAACACACACAAATCAAATAGTATAAGTAAAAAGTGAAAGTTCTTTGTCTTTCCCTAATAGCCTAACCTAGTTGAAACCACCATTAAGAACTTGGTGATTATTCTTTCAGAATTTTTTTTTGCCTATACATATCAGCAGCATACATATCTATATGCATGCATTTATACAGAAGCTATAAAAATAACATATACATACATGTATACATATATTTTGGAGAAGGCAATGGCATCCCACTCCAGCACTTTTGCCTGGAAAATCCCATGGATGGAGGAGCCTGGTGGGCTGCAGTCCATGGGGTTGCTAAGAGTCGGACACGACTGAGCGACTTCACTTTCACTTTTTCACTTTCATGCATTGGAGAAGGAAATGGCAACCCACTCCAGTGTTCTTGCCTGGAGAATCCCAGGGGCAGGAGAGCCTGGTGGGCTGCCGTCTATGGGGTCGCACAGAGTCGGACACGACTGAAGTGACTTAGCAGCAGCATACATATATTTTAAAAGTTTAAATGTGTCATGAACATTTCTCTGTATCACATATATCTCACTGAGATGATTCCATTCTATGGGTCTTATTAAACTACTGTTGATCTATTAATGGGCTTCTAACTGACAGGTGGTACATTTTGGTTACTCCAAGTTATGCAGTAGAAAAGACATTATGGGTTAAGAAGTGGCTTTCTCAATAAAAAGAAAGGCATATTTTTGAGTTTTTGAAGTAATTCTTGAATTACCACATGATTTTTAAGAATTACACTTTCACAATAAGTTTATATGAATATCCTTTCCTATGCTTTCTTCCAACCTCACCACAGTTTAATAGATAAGACCTGAGTTATCCTTGCTTTTATTTATTTTTCCAAAGTAAAAATAGCAATGCTTTTTATTGGATAGTAATTAAAATTTTATGGAAAAGTGGGTATGAGATTGCAATTTTTTTCAAAAATTGTAAAACTTACTTTAATTGATACCCAGGGTAATCATTGTTAAAATTTTGGTAAATATTTTCATAGATAGGTACTCTCTCTCTTTCTTTTTCTCTCTCTTCTCATTTTAATTAAATGGAAACATCCTAAATTTACTGTATTGTAAGCTTTTTGGTTCAATTTCTTCCTTCTACTAAGTTGGTAGGATTGATTTAAGAGTAAGGACTGATTTCCCAGTAACCAATATGATGTTGATTGTTTTATTTTAAATTCATGCTTTTATAACAACTTTTTATGGTTATGGACTTGATTATCAGCATAACTACTCCCTAAAAATTCTTAAAATAATTGAAACTATCAGACTACCTGACAATAGAGGTTTAAATCATTTGGATTCATTGTCTCACATTTTAAGAATTCAGAAGGAAAATGTTTCCACATTTAGGTTTGGTTTGGTTTCTTTGAAAAATCCCTTAGCTTGACCTTATGATGCTAAAGATAACTGCTCTGTCTCCAATTTACTCTTCAGCAGAGAGTCACACTGGAAGGCAAGATGGAAGGCCTGCTTTCTCTGAACACCACTCTTTTTATAAAGGTAGAAACCTTTCTCATACACCTGAGGAAGAGGGAGCTCTAAGTTCAGTGCCTGTGCTCCAGTTGTAAGAGTCTGGGGAAATGAATGGCCAGCACCTCCAGTGTCTGCAATGGAAAACGTTCTTTCAGCAAAGGAGAAAGCAAAAGAGTGGGTGATGGTGATTGGCAGACTCTGCCACAACTCAGAAGCCTTCCAGAATAATATAGTGTTTGTAGCTAGAACCACAATATAGCCATCTTTCTTTTTATGCTTCACTATTTTACTAATTGGCATTTTTATCTTGATTTTTAATTCCTTGACACAACCTCGATGGGCATGAGTGTGTCTCCAATTTATTTAAGCTACTCCAGGTAGTTCTCAATGTAGATATCTCTGTAATTATTCTTCAATGTTAGTTTGTTTCAGTGAGTTTGAACTAAAAGGGAAAACATATTCAGTTCAGTTCTGTTCAGTTCAGTCGCTCAGTCATGTCTGACTCTTTGCGACCCCATGAATTGCAGCACGCCAGGCCTCCCTGTCCATCACCAACTCCCAGAGTTCACTCAGACTCATGTCCATCGAGCCAGTGATGCCATCCAGCCATCTCATCCTCTGTCGTCCCCTTCTCCTCCTGCCCCCAATCCCTCCCAGCATCAGAGTCTTTTCCAATGAGTCAACTCTTCGCATGAGGTGGCCAAAGTACTGGAGTTTCAGCTTTAGCATCAGTCCTTCCAAAGAACACCCAGGACTGATCTCCTTTAGAATGGACTGGTTGGATCTCCTTGCAGTCCAAGGGACTCTCAAGAGTCTTCTCCAACACCACAGTTCAAAAGCATCAATTGTTTGGCAATCAGCTTTCTTCACAGTTCAACTCTCACATCCATACATGACCACAGGAAAAACCATAGCCTTGACTAGACGGACCTTTGTTGGCAAAGTAATGTCTCTGCTTTTCAATATGCTATCTAGATTGGTCATAACTTTCGTTCCAAGGAGTAAGCATCTTTTAATTTTATGGCTGCAATCCCGATCTGCAGTGATTTTGGAGCCCCCCAAAATAAAGTCTGACACTGTTTCTACTGTTTCCCCCATCTATTTCCCACGAAGTGATGGGACCAGATGCCATGATCTTTGTTTTCTGAATGTTAAGCTTTAAGCCAACTTTTTCACTCTCCTCTTTCACTTTCATCAAGAGGCTTTTTAGTTCCTCTTCACTTTCTGCCATAAAGGTGGTGTCATCTGCATATCTGAGGTTATTGATATTTCTTCCAGCAGTCTTGACTCCAGCTTGTGCTTCTTCCAGCCCAGTGTTTCTCATGATGTACTCTGCATATAAGTTAAATACAGCCTTGACGTACTCCTTTTCCTATTTGGAACCAGTCTGTTGTTCCATGTCCAGTTCTAACTCTTGCTTCCTGACCTGCATATAGGGAAAGCATATTATATGATAATAAACCTGAACTTTTTATAAAGATAGCAAGTGCACTTTTTTCTAGAATCCACCAGTCATTTATCATTTCAACATGAAAGTGAATGTCAAATTGAGAACTTGCGTTTACATAAATGTAAACTGAAAAGTCTGCAATGCCCTCTATTTAAAGAGTGCCTGTTTTATCTGGTGATGCTATTTTCACATGTAGTTTCTATCGTACAAATTACACCAGTAAATGATATTTGATCTTTTTCTTATGTGTCCTTTTAAAAAATATATATCCAGCTGTCTAGAGTGGAACACAGTAACAACCCATTAACTAACAAAGCAATCATAGTTAATGTTTATTGCATCCTTATTCTTCATCCGGCACTGTATGGGCTGTGTGTGTACTATTTCATCAGAGCTTCAAAACAGTCTTATGTGGTCAGTGTTACTATTATCTCCATCTTACTGATGAGGAAACTTAGTGTCAGAAATCAAGTCATATGATGAAGCTCACAAGTCCACAGGTGAAGGAGTCAGGCTCTTCTATATTGAATCCAAGTGATCCAAACAGAGACCCCATGGTCATAGCTCCTGCCTTATGACCTCAGGGTTTTAGTGCAGAACTGGCTGATGAGACATAACTCACAGGTGCAAATCTATGAAACGCTGCATTAAATCACATCTTGTGGATAATGTTATAAATTTTTAAAATTTCACTTTGGACATGTTTCAAGGGCAATTTACATAATATGGGTCATCGTTAATGTGTAAATTATAATAATGGTATGAAATTGGAAGTATAATTACTCATTAGCCAACCTCGCTTGCCAGAATTAAGGGAATTCCCAGAGAGAGAGCTTAATGTGAACAGGATCTGTGATTTTTGCCTGAACTTTGGGAGTCACTATCTTTTCTATCCCCTCTTTTGTATTACCAATCATAATCTGCCCACTGGGTGCTCCACTGTGACACTCATTCTGATCAGAAAGATGCATTCCTTTGATCATTGTTGTATATATGTGGGAACCATGATACTGCACTAGTCTTAAAAGCAGAAGACCTGCATTCAACTTGGCTTTTAACATAACATCACTGTGAACCAACTCGAAGCATAACATTGTCCAGTGGACAATAGAATTTCCCTGCATCCCCAAAGCAGATCTCTCAGAAGTGTGTGTAAACTGGAGTTTTCCCTCAAGCAGCTTGATAACACTGCTGAGCCCTTTCTTCTAAGCCTCTTTGAACTAAAAGAGAGTCTGCAACTGTTTGTGGCTCGTTGTTGTGAAGCAGATGCGGACACCCCATGCCCACATGACCTGAAGCCACAGACCCAGTGGAAGAGTGGAGAACACTCTGGGTGATGCTTGTTTAGTCAACAACTATTGCCTCTCACAAAGCAGCACAACTAAGAAGGGGAATTCAAGCAAACAGAAGCCTAAACTCAGAGATGATACTACTAAAAGCAAAGCAGTGATACCCTGCCCAGAAACTCTGTGGAGAGACAAGTCCAGAAGTGCCCCACACAGACACGGTTGCAATACAGTGAAAGGTTTAACCTTGGAATGTTTTCACTGCAAATACTACAGAAGGGACTGTTGCATATAACCATAATCTGTATGCAAATAAAGGGCTAATTTTAGGACTGAATTATCTATTATGGGTTTGGGGTTTTATTTTAGCTTTTATGTTTGATGCATTAGAATCTGATGATTTACTAAGTTCATTAAGAAGACAATACTTAAGAATCTCAGAATGAACAATTAGGGAGGCAAATTGTAATTTGATTCCAATAATTGCTACAAATCCATAACCACCCATATGCAGATGTATATACATATAAATGCAGAATTATAAAAATTTTTGGTGTCATAGACCTATTGCAACTTTGTTTTTTAACTATGGACAATTTTTAAAGTCTATTGAATTTGTTACAATATTGCTTCTGTTTTATGTTTTGGTTTTTATGGCCACAGGGCATGTGGGATCTTAGCTTCAAATCAGGGATCAAACCCACACCCTCTGCATTGGAAGGCAAAGTCCTAACTACTGGACCCCCAGGGAAGTCCCACAACCTTAAAACTCTTATTCACTTCATACTTATATTCTTCATGATTACTAAGGTACAGTTATAGATTGAATTATGTGCCTTTCTCCACCTGCAAATTCATATGTTGAAGCTCTAAACCCCAATGTGATAGGACCTTTAAAGAGGTTATAGTTGTTCAGTCACTAAGTCATGTCTGACTCTTTGGACTCCAGCATGCCAAGATTCCCTGTCTTCTACCATCTCCCAGAGTTTATTCAAATTCATGTCCATTGAGACAGTGATGCCATCCAACCATCTCAACTTCTGTTGCTGCTTTCTCCTCTTTCCCTCACTCTTTCCCAGCATCAAGGTCCTTTTCCATGAGTTGACTCTTTGCATCAGGTGGCCAAAGTATTGGAATTTCAACTTCAGTATCAGTCCTTCCAATGAATATTAATGGTTGATGTCTTTCAGGATTGACTGGTTAGATTTCTTGCAGTCCAAGGGACTCTCAACAGTCTTCTCCAGTACCACATTTTGAAAGCATCAATTGTTAGGTGCTCAGCTTTTTTTATGGTCCAGCTCTCACATCCCTTCATGACTACTGCAAAAACCATAGTTTTGACTATATGGACCCTTGTTGGCACAGTGATGATCCTGCTTTTTAATACACTGTCTACTTTTGTCCTATCTTTTCTTCCAAGGAGCAAGCATCTTTTAATTTCATGGCTGCAGTCAACATCCACAGTGATTTCTTATAAATATTGCCATGAAGTGGTGGGACCAGATGCCATGATCTTGATTTTTGAATGTTGAGTTTTAAGCCAGCTTTTTCACTCTATTCTTTTACCTTCATCAAGAGGTCCTTTAGTTCCTGTTCACTTTCTGCCGTTAGAGTGGTATCATCTGCATATCTGAGATAGTTGATATTTCTCCCAGTGGTCTTGATTCCAGCTTGTGATTCATCCAACCTGGCATTTCACATGATGCATATAATTAAATAAACAAAGTGACAATATACAGCCTTGATGGGCTCCTTTCTCAATTTTGAACCAGCCCATTGTTTCCTGTCTGGTTTCAACTGTTGCTTCTTGACCAGCGTACAGGTTTCTCAGGTGGCAGGTTAAGGTGGTCTGGTAGTCCCATCTCTTTAAGAATTTTCCACAGTTTGTTGTGATCCACACAGTCAAAGGTTTTAGCATAGTCAATGAAGCAGAAGGAAGCAGAACTAGATTTTTAAAAAAATTCTATTGCTTTTTCTATGATGCAAGAAATGTTGGCAATGTGACTTCTGGTTCCTCTGACTTTTCTAAGTCCAGCTTGTATATCTGGAAATTCTTGATTCATGTTCTGTTGAAGTCTAACATGAAGGATTTCAAGCATTACCTTGCCAGCAAGTGAAATGAGTGCAATTGTATGGTAGTTTGAACATCCTTTAACATCACCTTTCTTTTGGATTGGAATGAAAACTGACCTTTTCCAGTCCTGTAGCCACTGCTGAGTTTTCCAAATTCCCTGGCATATTAAGTGCAGCACTTTAACAGCATCATATTTTAGGATGTGAAATAGCTCAGGTAGATGGGGAGATGTTAAAGGACAGGGATGCCTGCAATGTTGTAATCCATGGGGTCTCAAAGAGTCGAACATGACTGAGCAACTGAACAGCAGCTGAAATTCTATCACCTCCACTAGCTTGGTTCATAGTAATGCTTCCTAAGGACCACTTGACTTCATACTCCAGGATGTCTGGCTCTAGGTGAATGACTGAGGTAAATGAGGTCATAAGGGTTGGGCCCTAACCCAATAGGAATGTTGTTGTTGGAAGAAGAGGAAGAAATAGTGGGGATATATGTACAGAGAGAAAAGCCCTTGTGAAGATGTAGTGAGAAGGCAGCCGCCTGCCAGCCAAAGTAAGAGGCCTCAGGAGAAACTAACATTGCTGACAACTAGATCTTGGACTTCCAGCCTCCAAGACTGAAATATGAAAACAAATGTCTGTTGTTTAGTCTCTCCAGTCTATGGTGCTTTATTATGGCAACCCTAGCAAACAAAGACAGGTGTCATTACTTTTAGGCACTATAGGATTTACTTTAAGCCAAAAGTTATATTCTATCGATTTTATCTTTAGTTCTTAAAAAGTAGAATATCATGTTAGAGCATGAAATAAAAGGAATCTTGAGCATCATCTACTCCACCAATCTTGTTTTACATGTGAATTGACTATGGCTGAGAAAGGTTATATGATATACCCAAGGACTTACAATCAATTTGCAGCAGAGTTGAAACCAGTCCACATGTATCCTAATTCAAATTCAGTCACGAATAAACCAAGCTGTCTCTTGTTCTTTGGAGCCTTTTGCATAATCTTAAGCAATGAGAGAAGACAGGCTAATTGTTTCAGATTGCTCACTTATTGCAGTTTTTATGGTCATTCCTAGTCATGGTTTCCTAGGGACACGCAGAACAACGAATGATTCCCCAAATCCAAGTAATGTTATTTCCTTTTAAAAATTCATGTGGCTTGTTTCATACTTTTACATAAATGATGATTGCTTTTACAAAAACCCTAGTACTTCTTCCTTTTAATCTTTGAAAAGTAATAAGCTCATAAAAGTGATCTGGTTTAATTTTAAACTGGCAGTTCCAAGTGGCAGTATTTCTTTAACAAATTGCTTGTCATTGAAAATAGACTGTTGATACTGTGTCATCAAGTGATAATGTAGGATATAATTAGTCCTTTTCAAATTTTTCTGCCTTTAAATAAAAAATTATACATGTTAGACATGCCTATCAAGAAAGATGATGTATCAATGCATGAAAATCACTGTATCTTTATAAATATTTTTTCAGCAAGCTGAACAGTCCATTAATCTAGAACCAATTGCAAAGACACTGTCCGCATCCATGGGACCACTGGAGTAGCACCTTAAATGGATTTCCAGACTTATGAAAATGAAAAATGGTTGGTTTTATTCCTATTAGCTTGCCTTATTTTCTTAAACTACTCATATTCTTTATTATACCCATCTATCAAGTCTTCCCTACAGTTACAAAGTGGAAATAAAAAGAGCACTGAGGCAAAATTGGAAGAAAATAGTAAACTCTGCTACTCCTTTATCATTTCATCTGAGGCTGTAAGTGTGAAGGAGTTATGCATCTCTTAAAATAACCCCTTTTCAATTAAATGTAGCTCCTCGGGAAAAAAATCTATGGAGTAGTGATCTGATTCCCACCCCTGAATGAAAAGAAGAGTCTCTATAAAATAGTTAATTGATACATTTCACATATTTGTGTGTGAGGTTGAAGCATAATGCTGGAAATAAATCCACTCTTGGGGCAATAACACCCATAAGTCAATCTGGTTCACTTTATTACATGTAACCCATTTGGCACCCTTGTGGAATCTGTCATCTGTCATATTTTTATCCAAACCATTAACCACACTTGTAGACAACAATTACACCCCATAAAACAACTTGTGCAACCTAGACAAAGTGCAAAAGCTCTGGCCCATTCTCATACTATAGACATAAATACATACATTACAACCTCTTTCACCCACTGCCACTATGTGGCTCACTGGAGTCCGTGTGGATGCTCTCTTTGCTGAAGAGCATCACATGTAAAAGATGCTCTGATGCTTCCACAGAGCTTGCAAGTTACCTTTGCCATTATCCTTTGTCAAATATTCGATGTATTGCTATGATTTAAGATTTCTAAACTTAATACTAAAGATTCCAAAATCATATGTGAATTAGTCCAAAACTTCATCTTCTCTGACTTTCCCATTCACTGTCTTTTAGTTTCCTAGAAAAAGACAAACTCATGTTTCTTTCAAGAAATTTGGATGTATGGCTCCTTATACTTTAAGCATCCTTCTTACCATTTAGGGCTCATCTATATTTCAGATCTCTAAGGTGACTTTGCTGACCACACAATCTAAAGCAATTACTTTTCTTATTCTTTGATAGTTTAACATTTCTACCTTAACAGCACATATCACTAAATGAACTTATCTTAGTCATTTCTCTGCTCACTTACTTATTCTTTGTCTCCAAGTTATATAAATTCTAAGAGAGCAGAAACCTTGACTTGCCTATTTGTCATTATGTCTACAATACCATAAGCAATGTCCAGTACATAATCAGTTCAGTTCAGTTCAGTCGTTCAGTCGCTCAGTCATGTCCAACTCTTTGCGACCCCGTGAATCACAACACGCCGGGCCTCCCTGTCCATCACCAACTCCCAGAGTTTGCTCAGACTCACGTCCATCGAGTCAGTGATGCCATCCAGCCATCTCATCCTCTGTCGTCCCCTTCTCCTCTTGCCCCCAATCCCTCCCAGCATCAGAGTCTTTTCCAATGAGTCAACTCTTCGCATGAGGTGGCCAGAGTATTTGAGTTCCAGCTTTAGCATCATTCCTTCCAAAGAAATCCCAGGGCTGATCTCCTTCAGAATGGACTGCTTGGATCTCCTTGCAGTCCAAGGGACTCTCAAGAGTCTTCTCCAATACCACAGTTCAAAAGCATCAATTCTTTGGTGCTCAGCCTTCTTCACAGTCCAACTCTCACATCCATACATGACCACAGGAAAAACCATAGCCTTGACTAGATGGACCTTTGTTGGCAAAGTAATTTCTCTGCTTTTGAATATGCTATCTAGGTTGGTCATAACTTTCCTTTCAAGGAGTAAGCGTCTTTTAATTTCATGGCTGCAGTTACCATCTGCAGCGATTTTGGAGCCCAAAGAAATAAAGTCTGACACTGTTTCTGCTGTTTCCCCATCTATTTCCCATGAAGTGATGGGACCGGATGCCGTGATCTTCGTTTTCTGAATGTTGAGCTTTTAAGCCAACTTTTTCACTCTCCTCTTTCACTTTCATCAAGAGGCTTTTTAGTTCCTCTTCACTTTCTGCCATAAGGGTGGTGTCATCTGCATATCTGAGGTTATTGATATTTCTCCCAGCAATCTTGATTCCAGCTTGTGCTTCTTCCAGCCCAGCGTTTCTCATGACGTACTCTGCATATAAGTTAAATAAGCAGGGTGACAATATATAGTCAGTACATAATAGAAATTCAATAACTATTCATTTGGGCTTCCCAGGTGGCACTAGTGGTAAAGAACCCACTTGCCAATGCAGGAGATGTAAGAGACATGGGTTCTATCCCTGGGTTGGGAAGATGCCCTAGGAGAAGAGCATGACAACCCACTCCAGTATTCTTGTCTGGAGAATTCCACAGACAGAGAGGAGCCTGGTGGACTACAGTCCATAGCATCACAAAGAGCTAGATCCAACTGAAGCGACTTAGCACACAGCAACTACTCATTTAATTTAATAAATTAGCTAAAAACAAATACTTTGGAAACTATGAGGGCCCTCATTATCCCAATAATACTTAGAAAAAAAATCCTAAGCCTTTTACATTGATAATCTTGAAATGGGTATCCTAGGTACATCATCTGGTCTTACAGAGTTACTGAAGACTCTAATAACATTTTCTAGTTTTCCATTGTCCAGATAACAGAACCAAGCTGTCTGTCTTTCGGAGGATGATGTAGTTTCTTGGTCTCTTTTAAGGGTTACTTATTGCTGTATCTATTACAGGGACACTCACTAAGAAGTTCCAAAATTACTTTTATTAAAAAAAATAGTGGATTATGAAAGTAACTATTTTAAAATAACAACATGTAGGAAACTATACAACATTTGGCAAAACTAATACAATTATGTAAAGTTTAAAGAAAATAAAAAAAAAATAAAAAAAAATACTGAAATAAAAAAAAGAAAATAAAAGTAATATATATTAGTAATAAATATATAGTACCCAAAGATAACTCATTTTTTTCATATATTCTGATAGACTTCTCTGTGTGTTAATACATATATTTTAGTAAAAGCAAAACAAATTAAATAAATAAACCTTGGGATTGTCTCCCCATCCCCCAAGTCCTAGTTGGATACAACAGTGGAATCTCTTTCCCAGTCACCAAGGTTACAGCATTTCTGCTCTGTAGGCAGGGGGTTGTATACATATAGACAGCCAGAGAAGACAGGTAGACTGTTCTGGTAGCCTGGAGGATTCCTTGGGAGTTCTGTCTGTATCATCCCTTCAAGAGACAATCATCAGTTTCTATAACAGATTCCAAAAGGTAAAAGAGCAACAGCATGGGCTGAATGTGTGCCTTGGAGAGAAAAGTGAGACTTCTTTCTTTCACAGGGCTAAACAGTTCAACCCTAGTGAGTAGAGCCAGATGTTCCAGAACTGTGTTTCTCTGCTCAAGCAACTAGTTAGGCTACATACACATTATATATAACACATTACTATTTTAGATAGAGTTTGCATCTAACTTCAAATTTCTGATCTACAATCATGTTGCATTATTGGGCTATCAACTTCCGGCCTTCACACTTTGTACCTGTCAGCGTCTTGGCAGGAAAGCATTGCTACATTCATGCTGTAAATTGAGAAGCTTTTACTGCAAGGATTATTTACAAAGGTGTGGGAGGGGTTCAGGAACACCAATAAGGCCTGGCTGGCAAAAGGATCTGTCACCATCCTAGTCCTGAAGCAGGAAGTGGAGGGCTACCTGTATAACGAAGGCCTCCTGACACAGCAGCGGACCTGCTCTATAACTAACATTTGTACAGCCTTGAGCAAGAATAAGAATTTGAGGCCTATGAACCATACATATAAATATTTAAGTTACAAATTCAGTTAACACATGGAGAATTCATAGAAGTCTGTCATCCTACCTCAGTGAAGATATCTTAACAGTAATTTACAAGATCAGATTTGCATTTAGGATTCTCAGGCAACAGGGACTTTGCTCTGACATATTGCAACATGGGGTGGGGGCTGGGCAGCTGCCACCCCTGACCCACAGTTGCCAACTTCTTTTCACACTCCTGGCTCTTTCTCACGCTAAAAGATACTTTATATGCACATATGTGGTCACTGTAGTCCATGTTACCAAATTCTACCTCCACTGTGATGCTCATCCTCTGAAGGACCAGGCCTCCCCATGCAGATCCTATCAGTAGGGTCAGAGCTATTTTACCAGGGAAGTGTTCTTGCCTTGAGAATTCCAGGGGTGGGGGAGCCTGGTGGGCTGCTGTCTATGCGGTCGCACAGAGTCGGACACGACTGAAGCGACTTAGCAGCAGCAGCAGCAGCAGTGCGGACCTGTGAACCAGGAACTTGGTCCAGAATGAAGGGCTGGGCTCTGTGTGGATGTGTCCCCAGGGCCTACAGACCCCTTTCTCTGTGTATGGGGCTGAAACCAGACAAGGGGCAGAACTGAGTCCTGCAGAGATAATTCAGCCCAGGACCAGGGCTTCTCCTGCCCATATCACTGTGATATTAGTACAGACTCCAATAAAGAGCTACCTGAGGCATATATTAAGAGAGAATCTGCAAAAGAAAACCCCTATCTCACTTTGTTCCCCACCATGTCTCCTCCCAGAAATCACTGCTCCTCCTCCTTACTAACCTCCCCCACCCCAGCCACTGGAAAGCCAGGGGTGAAGGTGCCCACTGACAGATACATTCTGTTGGGGGTCACACCTCCATGCAGCAGGTGGAGAAGAGCAAAGCTACATCTCAGGGGCAAACAGGATTTCCAGCCCAGGTAATAGGGAATTGAGGAGACAGTCTGATGACCTAAGGAAGAAATCATTTAACCATCTGGCCCTTTGCTTTGGGTGCCTGTCCAATCCCTACCTATATACACTCCTAAGAAGAGCATCCTTGTAAATAAAATGCTCTGTTTGTGATTAGTTTTTAGGGATATATTCGTAACAGGCTATCTTACCTAGAGTGCCGTAATAGCCTCCTGTCGGGTCTCACAGGCTCCCCTCTTGGCTTTTTCAAATCCTTTTTCCACTCCACACAGCAGCCAGAGTGGTCTTAAAACTTAAATTAGATTACATCATTCCTTTCTCAAAATGCTGCAGTGGCTTCCATTAGCACTTAGGATAAAATGTAAAATCCTTGTGGTGGCCAGCATACTGCTGTGTGATCTGGCTCTCCGCCTACCTCCTCTCAGGCTCCAAATTCACCTAGTGGCCCTTTCCTTCTGACAGGCTGCCCTCCAGCCATACAGAAAGTTCTTTGCAGATTTCTGAAAGCTCAGTTTTCTTCCAGGCCAAGAAATGAAGGATAACCAGAAGAAAGCCAAAAGAAAGGAAGAGGGCAGCCTTCCTGTTGAGCACAGGTGATGTAGGTCATGTGAGCAGAATATATCTTTTATTTTTTGTTCCCCATCCTCTTCACTTTTATTCAGTGGTAATAACTGTTCTCTACTAGATGAGTATTTGGCCTGGCCTTGAACATCTCAGACTACTCTAAGATATTAAAAATTCTTCTAATTCTTCTCAGTTGTGGAAACAGTTTATTTCAGTAGTTAAAATATCTTGTCAGGGTTCCACCAAAGAGGCAGAATCAGTTGGCTATAAATAAGAGATTTATTGAAAGCATTCCAGAATGTACAGGGCAGGTCTTCAGGAGGGACACCTCAAAAAGAAGTGAATGCTCTCATCCATAGGTGGAATTTATTTTTCCTCTGAGAAACTTCAGTTTTTCTCTTAAGATCTTCCTCCCAGATTATCCAGTACAATCTCTTCCACTTAAAGTCAAAAGCCATTGTAGATGTTAAATACATCTACAAAATATTGTGGAGCCTAAAGAGTAGGTAAAGAATCTGCCTGCAAAGCAGAGACTAGGGTTCAATCCCTGGGTCAAGAAGATCTCCTTAAGAAGGGAATGGCTACCACTCCAGTATTCTTGCCTGGAGCATTCCAAAGACAGAGGAGCCTGGCGGGCTACAGACCATGGGGTCACAAAAAGTTGGATACAACTGAATGAGTAACACTTTCATTAACTTTTCATAGCAACTATTTTCATGAGCCATCCTGTTCCTAACCAGCTGGCTCCCATCTCCATATTAAGTCACCGTATAGAATCCTGACCAATGACCTAATACCACACTTGTCCATAGGAATTTTCTTTGTCCTGAGGCTGTAAAAATTGGCTACAAGTCCACAAAAGGAGCTGACTCTTCCTTGAGCCAGCCCACTCTTCTAACAGCATCTGCCACTCTAATAAACTCTATTCTCCTCTCATTCTGCCTCATGCCTGGAAATTCTTTTCCAACCCTCATACAGACCATAACAAATATCTTCACGAAAACACCCAGATGAGTATTTTGAGACTGAGGCCATTCATATTGAGACATAAAACTGATTATCACACCATGTAAGAGTCAGAACGCCAGAGTGGCTTAGTGGTCACTCTTGTCCTCTCCCCTAGTGTGGCTTTGCTTGCAGAGGAGTTTCCCCCTTTTGACCTAATCACTTTTATTTTTTCCCTCCTCATCTCTTCCCACTCTTACTTCCTCTGTAACTTTCAACCTCATCAGTCAAAATGCTTCTTTTACATACTATTTCACAAAACTTCTTTAGCAAGTCTGAAATTCATAGATGATGTTAACCTATCTCACATACAATTAAAAAAAATCAACTGTAATATAGGAGAGAAACAACAGAAAGGTGATTCACATTAAATGCAACAAAATAAAATATGCAAATACCCAGCTTCAGTAGTATCTCTAATGAAGAAAGTGCAGGGTTGGAGATCTGTAAAGAACCGTGGTGAATGTGACAGCTACAAACACAGAATGGTTCAGGAGTGCAAGACATATGAATCATGAAATATCATGAGTGACACTGAGGTGAAGGCGGCAAATCTGTTTTCTACTTATAAGGGTATTTTAATCTCTATAAATCAGTATCACATTAATGCCTCAATTGGAACTGACTCACAGTCATTCTTGTTTATGCCTGTTGTCCCTGTATAATTTTTAATAGAGGATCAATTCACTCTCAAAAGGATCACCCAAATTGCAATGTAATAGAACAGCATGTTCAAAGAAGCACATGGCTAGATAAAAGCATTTCCAATGTGGAACTAAAGCAAGGCCAGAGTGACTGGCATGTAGAGAGAGTATAGGAGTGTGATGCAAGATGGATCCAGGGAGGCAAGGAGAGCTCACTGACGTAGAATCTTTCAGGCCATAGAAAGATGTTTTGTTCATCCACAAAGCTCAGAAAAACCTTTGAAGTGTTTTTAGTAAGAACATGACACATAGAGATTTACATTTCAAGAATATAATTCTGCTTGTTTTTGAATAACACTGTGAGGAACTTCAGTTTGAACAGCTAGGCACTTGTTGAAGTAGCTGAAAAGAGAAATGATGCTGTAGGCTAGGGGAGTAGTGATAGAGATGGAGAAAAGTAGATGGATATAAGTGACACTGAAAAATAAAGCTTGGTGATGGAGCAAGAGGGAGGTCCAAATGATTCCCAGATTTTAGACTTGGGGCAACTAGATAAATAGTGTGTAGTCAGTGGGAAGAGCAACACTGGGGTGGGTCAAGGTGTTTGGCTTTCCCAGGTGTCACTAGTGGTTAGATCCTACCAGCTGATGCAGGAGACGTAAGACACTTAGGTCAGGAAGATCACCTGAAGGAGGGCATGGCAACACACTCCAGTATTCTTGTCTGGAGAATCCCATAGGCAGAAGAGCCGGGTGGGCTAAAGTCCATAGTGTCACAAAGAGTTGGACACAACTGAAGCAACTTAGCACACACACAAGATGTTTTAGAAGTGGGCAGAGGAGATCATGGATTAGATTTTAGATTTTTAGATGTGACTATAAAGTAGTTTTTATATAATCACATGGAGAAGTCAGATCAATGACATAAATTTCTGAGATATATGTGTTTATAGGAGAGAAATAGGTTGCCTTGAGGCAGAGTACAAAGTGAGAAGACCTTGATGAATATTGTGAAACACTAAGGTTAAATGGCTAGACAGAAAAAGACAGTTCTAAAGGAGACAGAAAATGTAAGCCAGAGTGTTGAGAAGAAAACCAGAAATCTGCAGTTCCATGGCAGACAAGAGAAGAGAAACTTATCTGAAACAGTAAGATACATGGCCTTGAAGATCATAAATTCTAAACAAAGCTTCATGAGATTAGCTCTGAAAGGAACTCGAGAGATTAATTGGAATTAGAGGGAAAGAGTAGTCAGGTTGGAACTTTTTGGAAGGGAGGGGCAGAGGAAGAGAAGAGAATCATTTTGAGAGGGAGAGGTGATAAATCAAGAGGGAGAAAGATCAGTACCCAGGTTCACTCCTAGAAAAGTGAGAGGGGAATTAACTTTAAAAAGGAAGAAAAGATGCTCTTTCATAGCAAGAAGTAGTGTATGTATAGAAGATGGGTTCCATTGTGCAGGAGTGAATTTTTATTTTTCGGAAGATAAAGGTTGAATGCAATGGTTTCCTTTTTTTCTTTTGAAGAAGCTGATAAGTTGAAAGCTGGTAGATGGGCAGAATAAATTTGGAAGAGAGGAGAAGGTTTGAAATGCAGTAGGACAAGTAGGTGATTTTAAGGATCTATCAGTTTTGTGACCATAAAAACACATGGCTTTTGTGACCATAAATACCCATTTCCCGTCAGCACTGTGAGATCTGTGAAACTGAGCAAGACTCTGTGGGGTTCTTGGGCACAAAAGCCTTTCAGTGTTCTCTTCGCTGAGCTCTAAAGGACAGAGGTTCAAACAGTTGATAATCAGGGAGGGGATATGAAAACAAAAGAGGAGCAGTCAAGAAACAATAGCGCATCCTTGAGGGCAGAGTCCTGGTTCCCCCTCAAAGGTTACATATAACAATATCTGAGCTCTTCTGCAGAACTAAAGCCCCCACCAAAAAAAAAGATGTTAATTACTTGATGAAGCACTCTTTACTTCCGAGAAAGTCACAGTTCACCTATCATAACCTGACCCCAGATGATGTCCAGATTGAAGGAACACCAGTCCTGTGTGCACCTTGATCCTTATCAGCACCCTCCACTTTGCATATAAGACTCCCCACAGCACTCATCTCCTGGAGTTGGGACATGCAGTTTTGAGGCCACTGTAGCCCCCTTTACCTGGCAGAGCAATAAAGCTATTCTGTTCTATTTGACCAAAAACTCTCTGAGATTTAATTCAGTGTCAGGGTACTGAGGCTGGATTTGCTTTCATCAGGAGTGGGCAGTGTGGGAAGGGGTTATGAGTGTTGCTTTCCAGAGAAGCAAGAGGAAGGCAAAGGGACAGGGAGTTGGGGTATTGACCAGAGACCATAAATATTGGTCTTTCTGAAAGAGCACACCATGAGAAAAGGAATTAAAAAAGACCGTCAAATTGGGAAGTAGAAGTCAACTTCATTTTGTGAGGTTAAAGGGTCACAATGAGTGGAGTTAAACAAGTCGGCGCAAGAAGAGGCTGTAGACTGAGTCAGAAGTAACTCTTGTCTGAGAGGTCCCTTGACTTTCTAATCTAAATTGGGTACCCAGGATTTCCCTGGTGGTCCAGCGGTTACAACTTTGCTTTCCAGTGTATAGGGTGTAGGTTTGATCCCTGGTTGAGGACTAAGTTTCCACATGCCTCACAGCAAATCCCCGCACCCACCCCACCAAAAACAAACAAACAAACAAACATAAGGCAAAAACAATATTGTAGCAAATTCAATAACATAAAAAAAATCTATAAATAAATAAATTTGGTACTCTTCTTAATACTCTACTCTCACCAGGAGTTCTATTTTACCTTCATTGTTATCATCAGTGCTAGCATAATATGTGTGTATTTTTGATATAAGTTCTATATTTCTTTACCAGACTATAAGCTTTGTGAAAGAGGAAACATTTTATATTTATTTTTCTACATTTAATCTCTAGCAACTCAGTGCTAAATACATAGTAAGTGTTCAATAAACATTACTGTAATAGCTGAAAACATTATCTAATGAACAAATGATGTGGGGCTAAATAAATAATAATGCCTAAAACAGAATATTTTTAAGGCATTTCAAATATATTAAAATCTTAGACAAAAAATTTGGGTCAAGTTCACCTTCCCAGCATTAGTAGGAGAAGGTCTAAGGCCATCTTCTGTATTCCGTCTACATGCGCAAAAGACACTCCATCCAAAATTTTAAACATATAGGAATAAACAAAGAGTGAGAATATACCTGGAAGTCAAAAGTGTTGGTAATTATGCGTATTTCTCTAATGATGGCTGAGATGAAAATTCTCTGAGCACTCCAGCTTCTGATAGTCTTAACTTACACTTACTGCAAACAAGGAGATGTCTCAGAATCCATAGTTTCTAAGTTGTTCCCAAGGCCTGGTGTCAATCCAGACACACAAAATACTGATTACACAGCACATAGTGAAATTTGACTTTTGCTGTAATTTTTTTTTAACCTTAAAAATATGCTGCTTTGGGAAGGAAAATATTTTGTTAAAAATCCTAACATCTGGATTTTAACTACATGCCTCTTTCTTACTTCTGTCTGCGATCATACTCATATAAATGACTGAACAGTCTGCCAAGTTTTATTTTCATGCTTCTTAACTACCTAAAGAATGGATTTTATTTGGTCCATTTTCTGAATGGAGACATTGCAATTTAATGCAGTCATTAAAAATTGATCTAATTTTGTAAAATAGGTAACCATGCAAGACTAAAACAAATAAAACATTTCTTAGGCAATAACCTTTTTAATGGGAGTATAGGGAGTTTTGTTATTTTTTTTTAAGTCAAATCTCTGTATAGGATTGGGACTGTCTTTTTGTATTATGCAGCTGTGCAATGCACTCATGTGGCTGCTCAATAAATAGTAAGTGAGCATAACAATAATATCCTTCCAATCAAAGAGTCAAAAGAAAAACAGCAATGCAAATATAGAGTGCCTGATGCTATGGTTTATATGGAGGTCTGTGCTATGCATAACAACAGAAATGGAAACATCTGCTGTGAATCAGCTTCAGTACAAGAGACAACAAAAATAATAGGGCCATTGTTTCTGTGTGCAATTAATCTGTTATTTGGCTCCCTTTAAGCTTGTAAGGGGATTACAGTGGCAAATATTAGTTGGCCATCAGAATAATCAATAAGTAGGATTACACTTATTTTCCATCTATGAGAGCAATATGCTTAATTTGCATTGCTGAAGGAAGGTATCCTTCAATGCAGTACATCGCTAGCAGCTTGTTAGAAAATTATGTGGAGATATTCTTCTGAGTCTGTAGTATTTCTATTTTATTTTTTGAACTTTTTAATTTGCTGCATTCTTCTTTTCTGCTGTCTGACAGTGAGAGATTTTAACTATTCAGGAACATCTTTCTCCAAAAATATCAGAGGCAAAGAAAGAAAGAGAAATTTAACGTTTCAAGAAAAAAAAAAAAAGACACCAAACACGGAGTTAAAATGGAGACTGAAGATTATAATTATGACAGATTTTCATTTGGATTTTAATCAATGATGTGTTACTTAGTCAAGACTTTAATTTAAAATACAGTATTTTGCACCTAACGGATCTTAGGTTCTGTGAAAATGTCAGTGCAATCTACCAGGAGAAAAAAGGAAGATAGCACCTGCTGTAATCATTCTTTTTTTTTTTTTCTCCTACATTTTTCCCTCCAAAGTTCAAAGACCCCTCTGTCTTTGATGGTATTGTAAGAAAAACAGGCGGAGATGCTCTCTGCCTGTATTTTTTATTTTTTTTACCTTGCCTTCTAGCCATTCGGTGTTTTGATCTGTGTTTCCATCTGAGCTTTCTAATATAGCGACCCTGGCATCTAATCCATCCAGTTTATTATCTATTGAAATACTTACTGCCTGAAGTGAATTTATTTTGGCAGCAATGACTTCTGATAGAGATGTATTTTGTATTTTTTTTTTGTGAAAGACAGGTGAGTCTAAAGATTCCAAACTCTCCCTGATGACAATCCTTGGCCTTTTCTCATGGCAAACTTCGGGAAAAAAGAAGAAAACACCCTGTACATACTTAGTTTTTATTTGTCATTATAAACTTGCTTTGTCCAAAAGCTAGAACTCTCTGAGGCTGAAAATAAAAAATAGTAACATGCATAAAAAAGTCATGTTATTAGAACAAAAAAGAAGCAGATTCTCACAACTCCCGGGGCACATTTTTCCTCTTCCATTCATACTCTTAGTGTTGAGTTCTTTTTAACCTTTAGAATTTAATTTGTGAAAGATTATGGCTGCATCAAGCTTTGCAGAAACTGTACTTCTGAAGCGTTAGCATGTTTTGTATTTTGATGGTTTACTTTCTGTTACATGAAATAGAGGAGACCATGAGGGATGGAATCGTGTAAAAAGAATATCCGAAAGGTCAAACAGCAAAATTTATTTTGCTCTTTTACATAATACATATTGCACCTTAAAATTTCCATTTCTGCCTTTTTGAATTACACTGCAAAAGGTAACTGTGGTATTCTTTAAACTAAATCCTCTTTTACATATAACTTGAAAACTGGTTTGTTAATGGATGCTTCCACTTAGATGTCCACTGCTTAATTTTTTTTTTTTTTCCCCTGAGCATTTGGTTGTATTGTGGATAGGCATTTCTTCTGTGTGACAACTGGTCGGATAGGACGTGCCTTATATTTAGTTGGTATGCCCCATATTTACTTTTGCTGCATATTCTGTGACTCTTTGGTATAACCATGACATGCCATTTGGAAGGTGTAGGATGGGCTTTCTTTTCCTGATATGATCATCTATAAAAACATGCGTATCCGATGATTAAAATCTTTTGTCAGTGGTGGTGATATCTGTATATATTATTCAATCTGGATGTGAAGAGGCTAATTTATGTATTCCTTTGGTGAATAAATGAGGGGAGCTATGTGACTATAAGTTCCTTTTTTAAAATATTATAACTTAAAATACATTAATGAGGCATTTTATTGGAATATTTCACAGGGATGATCTATATCATCCTATATCTTTGCTATAGTTCTTGATAAGAAGAGGATTGTGTTTTGTTATGATAGAGGTGGCATCATTACTAATAAAAGTGTACCTTTTAAAGAATTGATCTCATGGCTGCTACTAGAGTTGTTTGAAATTCTTTGTCCCAGAACTTACACTACCATATGGTAAACGTTCTAATATATACAAGACCAGGGAATTGAAGAAAGCTGTGTGCTAGTAATTAAGTCTATTTAGATGGTATTTAAGATGTACTTTTATTCATTAATCTATTAATCTATTCATTCACCTATTCTACATTTAAATTAGTTCTAGACCCCCACAATAATCCAGGCCTCTAGGAAACATGTCCAATCATATAGGAGAGAGAACATTGAACAGTGTAATGAAATAGGATAGTGAAAAAGAATGAGGTTTTTACTGAGTGGTTAGACATTCGGTGAGTTTGTACTATGAGTGAGAAGGGATAGGGAGGGAAGAGGAAAGGGCCAGATGATGAGGCCTTTTACCTGTGAGATGAGATGTGTAGATTTTATCTTACAGCAGAGTGGTCTCCATTCTGCTACGGTGCATGTTCCCCAGGGAGAGCTCAAGTTTATATGTGGGTGCCTTGTCTCATGCTGGAATTCGCTAGAGGCAGATCCTGTGGCAAACACATAATAATACTTTTTGGGGAGTAGTCCCAGAAAGCATGAGTAAGGAAGTCAGGAAGGGAAAGAGAAAAGAGCCTGGATTCCATGAAGAATGCTAATAAGCAGGTCACTCCTGTGCACAACGTGTTAATTTAGATAGGGCCTCTAGGAGGCAGTGTGGGCTCTGTGTTAGAGCTATCTCAAATGAGGGGCTGGAAGGGATGCAACTAGAGATGATCATACTGAAGAAAACCAGAAAGAGAAAGACAAATACCATGATATCACTTACATGTGGAATCTAAAATACGTTATAAGGGAACCTATCTATGGAACAGAAATAGAATCATGGACATAGAGAACAGACTGGTAGTTGCCAAGGGAGGAGTTGGGGGAAGGATGGAGTGGGAAGTTGAGGTTAGCAGATGTAAGCTATTATATATAGAATGGATAAACAAGGTCCTACTATATAGCACAGAGAACTATATTCAATATCTAACAATAAACCATGAGTATAAAAAAGTATATATATATATATATATATATATATATATATACACACACACATATAAAACTGAATCACTTTGCTGTTCACCAGAAATTAACACATTGTAAATAAAATATAGGAGCTTCCCTGGTGTCTCAGATGGAAAAGAATCTGCCTGCAATGCAGGAGCTGCTGCTGCTGCTAAGTCGCTTCAGTTATGTCCGACTCTGTGCGACCCCATAGACGGCAGCCCACCAGGCTCCCCCGTCCCTGGGATTCTCCAGGCAAGAACACTGGAGTGGGTTGCCATTTCCTTCTCCAATGCATGAAAGTGAAAAGTGAAAGGGAAATAGCTCAGTCATGTCCGACTCTTAGCGACTTCATGGACTGCAGCCTACCAGGCTCTGCCATCCATGGGATTTTCCAGGCAAGAGTACTGGAGTGGGGTGCCATTGCCTTCTCCTGCAATGCAGGAGACCCTGGTTTAATTCCTGTGTTGGGCAGATCCCCTGAAGAAGGGAGTGGCTATGCTTCAAATATACTTTTGCTAAAAAAAAAAAAAGAATAAAATAAATGAGAAGCTAAGCTGATAATTATCCACCAATTCACATCAGTCTTCAGTGAAGAGTTGCCCCTAGGAACATGAATTGTGTGGCAATTCTTGTGTTCCCCATATGAAGTCCATACAGACTTTAGTGGCAAGAGAAAGGCCTCAGGCAATGAATGACAGGTGTTTGAAGCTGGAACTGTACATAATAATGATGTCTTAAAATGCATAGGCATCCTTGATAGATACTACACAGATGGGAAGAAAATATTAGACCTCCCATTTTCATTTATTTTTATCTGAATAATAGACTAGGATTTCATACATAGGTTGGCACAGCATCTGTATTTAATCTTCATGTGTGATGGTCCAGATTTTACACAAATTTGTCATTTACTCCTGACCCTAACATACACCATGGACTGTAGACAATGGTGCTTTAACCATTTTATAATTAATCAATCCTTACAAGATGGCAAAACAGTTTAAAATAGGTTTGTAAAAAACAAATTGGAAATAATACCGATGGTTAGAGTACAAATAAACAGGGAAATATTTCTAGAATAAGATTTTAACCCAAGTTATTATATAGGGTCAGCCAAACATCTTTGAAAAATGAAGACTATTTGAACTATAAATTTATATTCACCATCAGAAGTAGGAGTAGATATTGAGGCTGGCAGAGATAATGAGTTCATCTAACACATTGCATAAGAATCTTCTGAAAATTCAATGAGAAATGAAAATAATATTTTCTAACTTGTGATTGGGGGTGAAGAGGTAGATTTGGTATATCATTTACCATGGTATATTATTTTATAAAATATCATTTTATAGATGAAAACTAAAGAATGACTGACACTGGAAAAACCCAGGGAAAATGCATAGAAATAAGAAAAGTGAAAGTGAAGTCGCTCAGTCATGTCTGACTCTTAGTGACCCCATGGACTGCAGCCTACCAGGCTCCTCCAACCACAGGATTTTCCAGGCGAGAGTACTGGAGTGGGTTGCCATTGCCTAAAGAGGATCATAAATATATCTTGATCAGTGTTTCTCAGAGGCACTGGTTTGGTTCAGTTCAATCCTTCAGTTGTGTCTGTCTCTTTGCAACCCCATGGACTGAAGCACGTCAGGCTTCCCTGTCTATCACCATCTCCCGGAGCATAAGTTCAAAATGGTCTTTAGAGATGCCCTGCCTTAATTTCCAGAACCTCCGAGTGTTTGATATCAGTCTCATGATTATGTGCTTTGTAACATTAAAGCACTATGGAATTTAAGACAGAGAGATTATGCAGATGAGCCTGACCTAATCCAGTGAGAGCTTTAAAGCAGAAAGTTTTTCCTGCTGCTGCCAGAAGGAGGAAGTCAAAGAGTTGCAAAGTGTGTGAAGAATTTGATGCACTGTTCCTGGTGCTGGGGATGAAGGAGAATGAGAAGAAACATGGACAGTCTTAAAGAGCCCTGAGGCCCCTGGCCACCAAAGAAACAGGAATTTCAGTCCTTCAACCACAAGCAACTGAATTCTGCCTACAAAAGCAGTGAGCTTGGAAGCTGATTCTTCCCTAGAGCCTCCACACAAGAGCCTTGCCAAGCTGACATTGTTATTTTAATCTTGTGGGACACTGTGGTCAACAGAGCTTCAAAGCTACAAGACTATAAGATAATTGGGTATTGTTTTAAGCCTCTAAATTTGTGGTCATTTGTTATGAATCGGTGGAAAAGCATATAATCTCTAACTCACAGTAGTAAATTTTTAGTTCAGGGAAACAATAATTTGCTAATAATGCTACTAAAATATATATTAGAATCCTGAAAGGCATCATTGTTTTGCATAGCAGCTTAAAAATATGTTGAAAAATTGCCAAGATGGATATTCAAAAATTTCAACTTTATCGGATCAGTATTCCATTTACTCCTAGTCCCAAGTGTTATGAAACTTTATTAAGAGGGAAATTAATCCATTGAATGTCTTCCAACTTTAAAATTAAGCTCAGCAACTTCTCCTGAAAAGGGTCTAGGACTTCCAAAGCAAGTGAAAAATCATATTTTTCAGTGGAAGAGGGGCAGACTGATATAGAAGTATAATCCTTGTTGAGGGCAATGTGTTTGATGAAAAACTAGGAGTCTTAAATCAATTCCAATGGATGTTACATAATATTTAAGCCTACAGTACAAAAGAGAAGTTATACTCACATACCTCTGAGCATATATTTGATATTACATTCTAGAAAAACCAGTGATTTACAGTATGAATAAGCTCTTGCCCAATAGATGGTGCACATATAAAGGAGGAGAGCTTTATGATTTTTTCCTTCCATTCATGACATATAACCCATGCAAGAAGATAAAAGTTGCTTTGTGTGTTTAAGATTATTCATAACTCATGATAAAGGTTGGACAATGTCCTAATGAAGCACAAACTATAGATGCAGAAAGAAAGAGTGTTGTCTTATAAAGAGCAGAGGTTGTCAATGTCAATACACATAATTCATAGCGAAGAGTTTGGTAGTTTGTAATTTGTCCCAAAATATCATTAAACTTTTATAAACAAATTAGGATTATACCTAAGATCAAAATAAATGTTTACTCTGAAAACTAAACAATCAATACAAGATTGTGATTTTGCAGGTTGAATTATGCTATTGAAGGAAAACTTCCTCATTAGAAGGCTGATAATATTGAAAATTGACGTTTTCGTGATTTTATGTGGCTTGTCAAAGGTACCTGCGTCAGTGACGTATGTTCTGGCATCTCACTATCCAGACCCCAGTCGTTTTGTCACGTGCAATATGTTAAAAAGTCACTTCCAAGCATTTTAGAAACAGGGAAACGTACTTTATGGAGTTAAATTCTACCAAATTGTGGTTTGGAGCTTTTTGTACTGCTATCATTCAACAACTTTTTGATTATTTAAAAGATGACATACTTTTAAAATGGCATCTGACAAATTTCTGTAATAGTTTGAATGAGAAATTTCTGGGTCAATATTAGACCTATTAATTGTCAATCCTGGAGGAAGATATTGACTCTAATGTGATCAAGATTTTTTCTATTTTGGTAAAAATATAAGGTAAAAACAAAACATGCTATATGTATTTATGTATGTATCTATCTATCTATATACACAGCTCTTCACATAAGGTGGCCAAAGTATTGGAGCTTCAGCTTCAGTATCTTTCCTTCCAATAAATATTCAGGGTTGATTTCCTTTAGGATTAATTGATCTGATCTTCTTGCAGTCCAAGGGACTCTCAAGAGTCTTCTGCAGCACTGCAGTTCAAAAGCACCAATTCTTCGACACTCATTCTTCTCTATGGCCCAACTCTCACATCCATACGTGACTACTGGAAAAACCATAGCTTTGACTATACAGACATTTGTTCACAAAATGATGTCTCTGCTTTTGAATATGCCGTCTGGGTTTGTCATAGCTTTTGTCCAAGGAGCAAGCGTTTTTAATTTCATGGCTGCACTGTCCACAGTTATTATAGAGCCCCAGAAAATAAAATCTACCACTGTTTCCATTTTTCACTATCTATTTGCCATGAAGTGATGAGACCAGATGCCATGATCTTAGTTTTTTGAATGTGGAGTTTTAAACCAGTTTTTTTCTCTCCTCTTTCACCTTCACTACATACGTATAGTGTACATGTATATATAGATAGATAGACAGATGTGTGCATAAACATACATATATAAGGGACATATTTGTGTATCATAATCCAGCTTTGTATGGAGTCAAATCTACAACTTAAATTATGTTTTTTTAATGCATTGGTTAAAGTCTACATTATGACTGCCTCATTCGTTTGAAGAAACCATTACCTTTCATTTTAAATATTACATTTTGCTTTCTTATTTAAAGTTCCAATGAAGAATACTTGGAAACACTTACCTAACTTATTTAAGAAGAGAGAAATAAATGTTCACCAAGACCGGGCAGAACCGTGATAAACTGATGTATGAAACTTCCAGGAGTTAGCCAAGGGAAGTGGCATGTTCAAAGCTATTTGGTGGATAATGATCAGTTTTGTGTTTTATCCTGTAATATACATGATACATAAGATTCTTTGTTTTCCAGCATCAAATCTGCACAAATATTCTCACGGTATAAGCAACTATTCTTTTGGGAAACTATGTGCCAAAGGTAAACTATTTTGTTTGTTTGTTTGTTTTAACATGGATACTCTCTCTTGTTTAATTATTTCTTGCTAAATGGTCTTGCTTTCAGAGTATTTCTGGGTATGTCACAACTCTAGATGGTTGGTAAGCCATCAGAATGGAGGCCAGAAAAATCACCAGGCCATGTAAAAATTCAGCGGTTGTAGAGAAGGCTAAATAACACAGTACAAACAGCATCTCCGTCCTGGGCAGAGTGTTCCTCCCAGGTGAGGCAAGAGGAACAAACAGGCTTTTTAGAAAGAACAAGTGTTGTTCCCATTGATGTTAATAATAAATCATCATTCAGGAGATTCTGTCAATAACATGCTGCCCCCAATCGCCTCATGCCTGCAGCATTGCGCTCATGCTATGGCAACTAGATGAGCTATCAAAGCCTCGTGCAGTCAAAGAGAGTAGTTTAAAGAGGTACAATAACAGGCGATTTGCAAACAGTCCAAACCTTTAGCTTCTTCCTCCTTTTCCAAAAGTGTGCCGTGAATTTACATTAACACCTGCTATTGGAGATAAAAGAATGGATTTTCACTGCAAGGAGAATGCCAAATCCTCCTATAAGAGTAACTCATTTCCCTATATTGCGGGATGTTATGCTGATGTGGAGGCAGCATACTGTCTGCAGCACACTGGGTCAGATTGGGATTTTCAAAAATAAAAATGGCATACCACATTTCACACACAGAACTCAGAAATCTCCTCTCTCCAAATATTTTCTACATAATCACCAGATTAAATTCATTCTGTGAGCAGGTCATTTTTATTGTCCAAGGGTAATTTATATCAGCACACTTTTTACTACATACTCACTCAGATAACTATGACATCTAAGATTTCTGTGCTGTTAAATTCAATTTATTGTGGAACATAAGGGCAATTAAGGGAGAAGAGATGACATTATATTACATCAAAGTGAACTACAGGAAAAGGTGTGTACTACTAGTAATTTGGTGTATGTAAATTTAATTTTGAGTATTTTCCCCATGTGAAATGGCAGATACTATTTCTAACAGCTCACTATGTTCCAGATGCTTTACTCAGATCTTAATGACCAGTTAAGAGTTAATAAATCCTTGATTGAGAATTGGGATGAATAAAAAATAAAAATAAACCAAAAATTCTCAGAGTTTAAAGAATACAACACACATCACAAAACCCATTTAAGAAGTCCTGATACATTTATCTACCTGATTCCCCTACATATTTGGATGCTGTATTAATTTTCTACTACTAACAAATTACCACAAATTTAATAGTTTAAAATAAGATACATTTATTATTTCAAATTTTCTGTGGATCAGAAATCTGGGCATGACTTAACTGGGTCCTCTGATCAGTATCTTTCACAGGGCTGAAAATTGAGATGCCAGCCAGGGCCGGGACCTCATAGGAACATTTAGCTGGGAAAGTATTCACTCCCAAACTCACAGGTTACAGGTAGAATTGTAGTCCGCTCTAGGGCTTTCCTGGTGGTTCAAATGGTAAAGAATCTGCCCACAATGCGAAAATCCCTGGGTAGGGAAGATCCCCTGGAGGAGGAAATGGCAACCCACTCCAGTATTCTTGCCTGGAGAATTCCATAAATAGAGGAGCCTGGCAGGCTTCAGTTCATGGGGTCACAAAGAGTCAGACATGACTGAGTGACTAACACACTTTCAAGTGTTTTTGGATTGAAAGTCTCAATTCTTAATTGTTGGAGGGTCACTTTGGTTCTTTGCCATGTGGATCTCCCCCACCTGTCAACTTTATCAAAGTTAGCAAGGGAGAAAATCTGCTAAGGTAGATATCACTCTGTTACCTAATCCAATCACAGAATGAACATCCATTAAAGTTGCCCTAATCTATGGCTCGGAGAAGGCGATGGCACTCCACTCCAGTACTCTTGCCTGGAAAATCCCACGGACGGAGGAGCCTGGTAGGCTGCAGTCCATGGGGTCGCTAAGAGTCGGGCACGACTGAGCGACTTCCCTTTCACTTTTCACTTTCATGCATTGGAGAAGGAAATGGCAACCCACTCCAGTGTTCTTGCCTGGAGAATCCCAGGGATGGGGGAGCCTGGTGGGCTTCCATCTATGGGGTCGCACAGAGTCGGACACGACTGAAGTGACTTAGCAACAGCAGCAATCTATGGCTAGATGAAAAGTGCAGGTCTTGTTCAGAGTGAACAGGAGATAATGACATAAGAACATGAATACTAGGAGACAGAGATTATAATTAGAGAACATTCTAGAGCCTGCTTTCCACAGCTGCTTTGCCCCTTGACTTGACACCTGGATTCACTTCCCATCCTCTGCTGAGTTTGGTGTCCTCAAATTCAGTTCAATTTCCAGAAATATCCCATCACTCACTATACAGATTTCACTGGTGTTAGGCCTAAATGTACAGAGCCAAAGGTCACTTCTCTGACTTTGGTCTGAGGACTTCCCATTGTTTTGTGTAGTAGATCTTTGGAGTTGTGCCACAGGCTTTCTTGCTCTACCCTGTTGTACAGACAAAACTGCATTATGGGCTGCAAGCTCTCTCTGCCTGTCCCTGCTCCCAGTGTCTTATCCTTCACAGACCTTTTCCCCACCCCCAAATATCTTACACGTCTTGATAGCCACTTCTCATAATAATTGAGCTAACACACAGTTGTGCATAATAAAAAAAAGTTCTAGGAAAATAAAAATGATCATAATTATGACATAATGACTGAGTCTTGATAAAGACTATATATAATTTACATCCAAGGAAAAACTTTGTACAACTGACTATTCTGCTGCCTTTTCTTTTAAATTTCTTCTTTTCATATATGTATGTTTTATTGAGGGAAAACAGATTTGCATATTCTCTTAATTATTTATCACCCTTCACTTAGAGATTTTTCTGGGATTTGAGGTAGAGAGTTGGGGTGAAGAGAAAAAGGTAAAGAGAGCGAACAGCAAATAGTTTTCTTTCTCTTTTTAATGATATGTGTGTACATTAAAAATGCATTATCATACAAATAAGATAGTGTTTTCTACCTCTATACACAAGGTTTTAATTGCACAATTGTTATAAATAAGTTGCTATGCTATTATCATTAAAGTTTCATTATATGTGAGGGATATGTTAATAAATACATTCAGCCCTTTTCTGTTAAAGTACAACAGTTTCAGATTTATTTTCATGTGCTTCTCATGAACAGATATCATATCATTATGTCCATTTTATTCAAAAACAAAATGGACATACCGAATTGTTAAAATAATAGTCAAGTATTGTCAAGAATAAACTAATTTGAAGATTTCAAGAGATACCAACCTGATATATCCTAGAAGATGCTTACGGAGTATAATCATCCTTGAATTCAAAATCTTTAATTTTGTGCATCAGAATTGGGTTCCCTTCTGCACAAATGGGAGTAATATTGCAGATAGATGGAGTGATATGGAGCCAGAACTGACAGCTTATTGAACCTCAATTTGTGGAGTTTCTGAAAGCTGCCTCCCCACATTCCTGAGAATAGAAAACTGAGTTATGGATGTGGGGAGAGGGGAAGAGAAGGTGAGATGCATGGAAAGAGTAACATGGAAACTTACATTACCATATGTAAAATAAATAGCCAAAGGGAATTTGCTGTATGGCTCGGGAAACTCAAACAGGGGCTGTGTATCAACCTAGAGGGGTGGGATCAGGAGAGAGATGGGAGGAAGATTCAAAAGGGAGGGGTTATATGTATATCTATGGCTGATTCATGTTGAGGTTTGAGAGAAAACAACAAAATTCTATAAAGCAATTGTCCTTCAATTAAAAAAAGAACAAACCCACAAGTAGGCAGAGAATTTCCTCCTAGGGACACTAAGAGCAATCTCAAAATGCCTGGCCATCTTTCACTGAGCTCTATTTTTCTGAAGTTGTGTGATTCGTTTTTGTACTTGAGATACTAATTTTTGGTTGTTTATTACATTGTCAATGTCTTGCCCGAATTTGCTGTGTTTTACATTTTCTCATGATGCTGTACTGTGCTTAGCCACTCAGTCTTGTTCAACTCTTTGCAAGTCCATGGACTGTAGCACACCAGGCTTCTCTTTTCATGGGAATTCTCCAGGCAAGATTACTGGAGTGGGTTGCCACGCCCTTCTCCAGGGGATCTTCCCAACCCAGAGTCCAAACCCGGGTCTCCTGCATTGCAGGTGGATTCTTTACCATCTGAATCACCAGGGAAGCCCAAGAATACTAGAGGGCGTAGCCTATCCCTTCTCCAGGGGATCTTCTTGACCTAGGAATTGAACTGGACTCTCCTGCACTGCAGGTGGGTTCTTTACCAGCTGAGCTGCCAGGGAAGCCCTTGCTCATGATACATGATCATAAAGAAGGTTTAAAGGTTTTCATCTATGTCATTTACTATTAATACATATTGCAATAAGTACATGTATGAAAAATGCAGAGAGGAATTTCGTGTTATCTGTTACTTGGGGAAAAGTTGGAAAAAGAAAACTTGGAAGCTTTTGGCTGTGTCTGCAGATTTATTTCATTAGACAAAAACTGAGACAAACATGCAAAATGTGATATTTTTAAACCTGAATGTTAGGAGTACAGAGTCTATATATTTTTCTCTAGGAATTTTAGAATTTATATTACGCCCATGGATAATACACATGTGTATACACACACACACACATGTCTATGGTGCTGGTAGGTGTCATGTCTCTAGTTCTCTGCAAATTTGGGGCTGTTCCAATCAGGGTAAGAGTATTGTGAAGGCTTCCAAGCTGGTGCTAGTGGTAAAGAACCCACCTGACAATGCAGGAGACAAAAGAGACGAGGATTCGGTCCCTGGGTTGGGAAGATCTCCTGGAGAAGGGCATGGCAATCCACTCCAGTATTCTTGACTGGAGAATCCCACGGATAGAGGAGTCTGGCAGGCTGCAGTCCATGAGGCCACACAGAGTCGGACACAACTGAAGAGACTTAGCATACATGCAAGAATAATGTGAAGAGGCCTGCAGGAGATCAGAGAATGTGGAGAGAGCACCTGGTTCTGTGAGTCAGCTTTGCCCCACTATAATCAATTCAGGTCTCTATATTCAGGCTTCCTTCATTTATCCTATCAAATGTAGTTCTTTCTAATTAAGAATATATCCTGAAAATAAAATGGTGACAAAAGAGAAGGGAAGCAAGGACTTTCAAAAAGACCCTTTAAGGAGGACATCTGAGGAAGCATAAAGCGCATAATAATGTTTTTCTGAGATTGTGATGATACACATTTTTGCCACTAACAGGAAAAATAGAATCTGCAGAGAATAAAGGTAGAAATTTGGCTGCAGATGTTTGCAGGTTTTTGAGGGAAAATGATTGACATGTCTGAAGAGTAATATCAGGGACCTGAAGTTATATATAAAGGGCAAGAAAAGAGACGATAAGTCATATTTAAAGAGACACAAAATAGAAATTATGCAGCTGTCTGGATGCATCAAGGTTGACCACCAAGATATGATGCGAAGTGGAAGGAAATGAACTCAAGAGAAATTAACATTATTCCTTTCAGAATGAACTTAAGCAGGAAAAAAGTGAGATGGGACAAAATTAAACTTGGGTGGGGAAGGGTGTGATTCTATAATGTAGAACAAAAGACAAAGGAAGACTTCTTCACCATTCATTTATGAACAAGCTGTAAAAAAGAATGCAACCATGATGAAAAATACTTTCTTTGAGCTTTATTAACTTCTCATTCGTTTTGACTTAAAATAAGTTCCTTTTGTTCTCTCTGGTTATTTTAATTTTCAGATTACTTTACACACCTTAGAGACAGTGAGATAGCTAATGTATAGCCTTTCTCATTAAGCTATATAGCCATTATTCTGCTCCTATTTGGTTTTTCAAAAAAAGTTAAAAATTTTGCCTTCTTCAATTTTTTACTCTGTTGAATCCATAGAAATTTTTTGGAGGCTAAAGAACCCTTGGAGGTGGACAAAAGAATGGCAGCTTGTCAGAACTCATGAGGGTGATCAAAGGTGGCCAGGTGCTCTCTTAACCTTTGATCACTTACAGAGTTCAATAGTTGATTAAGAGCACAGTGTTGCTCTGTGTCCTCAGATTTTTTTAGTGGCTCACGGCAAGAGAAAGTAATATTGGCTTATAAGAATAGGAAATAGAAATGTCTAGCTTGACTGTCTCATTAATTATATCACTTTTTGAATATCACGCTATATATGTGTGCATGATACAAGTCATAATCAGTCTGTAAGTCAATCAATAAAACATTAAACTAGCTCCTAAGACTGGCCTTTGCTATAATAGTGTATGGATTTCATTAAATTATTCTTCCTGTGTCAAGCTTAGGAAACTTTCAAAAAAAATAAGCTAGTGAGTGCCATGGAATAGAACAATCGAGAATTTTCAGAAGCAGGTGTTTCAGATCCTCTGATATAGTTCTGAAGATCACTTGTCATAAGATATTTTCACCGTATTTTCCAAGTTCGCCATTTAGAGGGTTTACAATAGACTTCAATGTGGAAAGTGAAAGTGAAATCAATGATAATATTTCTGAGCCATTAAGGTAGAGAAAAAGGATATTGAAAGCTGGAAATGCACTAAAAGGGGCACAATTGAGAGAAAAATGATGGATTTTATTACCTGACATACTTTTGTCCCTATGGATTACTGAAGTGACCTTAAATAGTTATTCAGTTGAGTCTTATGCTTAGAAAATTCTTTGTCAAGAAAACACTGCTTTTTAGAAATACAAAATGATGGAAAATAGTGGTAGTGCTAAAAAAAAAATCACTTTCTCAAGTTTCTGGCTTTACATAGAAACAAGTTTTGGGTGGTGTCGAGGGAGAATGCAGAGACAGGAACTGAGAAAAGAAGGGAAGGTATCTGAGAAGGAAATGGAAGCATTTATTTTCCTGTTGGGATGTGGCTTAAGAAAATAGCATCTAAATTATAGGCGTTCTGGGTAGAGACTTGTCTAATTCTGCATTTGATATAGTGTGCAGTGTCTGGCATTCAATCAGTGTCTTTGAATATAGATAATGAAAATGTCCCTTTGCCTACAGTGCAACGCACAAATTGAGTGCAGGATGAAATTCTCATTTTTTACCAAAGATGATCACAGGTGAACAAGGATCTGCATCTGAAAATAGTAAAGCATTTCCTTCATGTCCTTTTAATTCCCAAAGGGCCTAAACCTTTTATTCTCCTTTTAACAAGCCACTTTTCTTTCCCAGAGGGACATTTCTAAACAGTTCTCAGAAAAAAATATCTTGCCTCTAGGGGATCATCTGGATATGGCCCTGTTTGCAGTCCAAAATGCAAAGCCGGAATCCATGAAGAATGACACAGCTACCCAACCACTTTAAAGCTGGATGGGATTGAATCAATGCCGCAACAAGAGGTGTTAACTGCTCCAATCAGAGATTGCTTCCCACAGCCAGCAAACACTGTTTTATTTTCCCTGCCAATCATCTAAACAATACAATTGCATTCACATTAATCTAGACATATCTTTTCAAGAGGAGTAAATGGAACAAATCCAAGAAAACAGAGTGGTATTAGCTCTCTCCCTCAAAAAATCACCAGGAAGAGCAAAGATGCAATTTAAAAAACAATTCAAGTATTGCAGCATATGTTCATGCCCTAGTCTTCCATCAGCTGCAAATTCTGCCAGGGCAGAGTCAGGCCTGATTTCTCTGAAGCTAGATCTATTATGCTAAGGAGGAGAATTCAGAAGACAAGCATGTTATCACAGCTTTGGAAGTTGTTCTCAGTTAAAGAATAATCTTTCTTGTCTCTTTTGGCACACCTCTATGATGGTTTTCTATGTTGGCATCATCTGTTTTCAATCTGCTTTTCAATGTTGATGATCAGTCTCACACCCCTTTCTAGACTTTGCACAAGTCCAACTGGACACTGTTCTGAGTGTTCCCCACTCTATTTTCTCTTGGCATTAGCCATGGGGTTCCTGCTGCCTGAAATGCTTTTCCCAGAACATGTGGAATCAGGTCTATTCCTCAAACTCAGTTCAGATATCATCCTTCAAACAAGCCCTCTCTAATTTTCCCAACATAATGTGGTTTGTCTCCTTTGATACCGAATTTGAATGTCTCCTCTGTACCTAGGATTTTATGCTTTTTACTCATAGTATCCATTCCATCCCTATTTCCTGCAAAACTGTAAGGTCCCCAAAGACACAGAACCTTTACTCATTCATCTTTTTCTCTTCTGCATATTGTAGTAAATCACCTTGAGCACAGCAAACATTCAATAAGAAAATACATAAGTAGTAGTAGTAAAAATTTACACTTAGACAGTGCTTAATAAATACTATATTTTTCTAACATGTATTAAGACATATAATCATCACAAAACTAAGAGCTTGGTTCTATTATTAGCTTTATTTTACCAACAAGAACAAAGCAGCACAGAAAGATGGAAGAATTTGCCAAGCTCACACAGCTATTATATGGCAAAACTGTACACATTCAAACCCTGGTAGTCAAATTCCTACATCCATGCTCTTATTCCCATGCTTGCCTGCATCTTGTTTTTGAAGGAATGAATGAATGTTTTAAAAAGCTTATTTATATTCTATTTATATATGTATTATATACATACTTATGCACACAATATTTATGTACTATCTAAATTCTATTTTACCATTTAACTTCTCCTTTCTTTCACATACCAAGATCTCTCTCTCTTTTTTCCTTTCTAAGCTAAATTGAAGCTTCAATCCAAGAAGGCTATTGACCTTTTTTTTCCCTTAGACTTGAGATTTATAGACTAGTAGAAATTTCCCTCATTTTCTAACATCTTTAAAATATTTCAGACTCACAAAAGGTTACAAAAATAATACAGAGAGATCATCATAGCTCCAATCAAAGTTCCCCCAACGGTAACATCTTGCATTGCTATGAATCATTATGAAAACCAGGAAATTGATACTGGCACAAGATTATTGACCTGCCTACATTTCTTACTTGAACTTACCAGCTTTTTCATGAATTTACTTTTTTTCTTCTTTGTGTATAAGCCTAAAATATTTTATCACATGCATAGAATAGCCATTACCATGATCAAGATATGAAACTGTTCTATCAGGGCAAAGATGCTTTCACATGCTACACTTTCAGGGTCACTCACTCTGCTTCCTTTCCTAACCTCTGGCAACCACTAAGAAGCTCTCAATCTGCATAATTTTATATTTGGGGACTGGATGGAATCATATAATATGTACCATTTTGAGATTGACTTCTTTTTTCTCCCCACATAAGTGCTCTTGAGATTTTTCCAAGTTGTTACTGTATTAATAATTCATTCTCTTCTTTTGCTAAGTAGTATTCCGTGGTGTGGAAGATCCACTGCTTGTTTAACTCTTCACTCAGTGAAGGGCACCAGGCTTGTTTCCTTTTTGGGGCTACTACAGATAAAACTGTTATGAATCTTTATGCACAGGTTTTTGTCTGAATGTAAATGTTCATGACTCTGTGATAAATGATCAGGAGTCCAAACGCTGGGTCATATAATAATTATATGTTTCCCTTTCCAAGAATTGAGGGACTCCTCCATTTTAGACTCCTACCCACAATTTACCAGGTACCTATTTTTTCCACATGTTTGCCAACACTTGGTATGAGTTTGTTTTTTGTTTTTTTTTTGGTAGCCATTCTAATACATGTGTAACTACATGTGTAACATCTCACTGTTGTTATAAACTTCATTTTGTTAATTACTATGGATTTTGAACATTGTTTCCTGTGTTTATCTGCCATCTATATATCTTCCATGGGAAAGTTTACATCTTGCTCATGTTTCTAACTGAATTGTGTTTCTCCCTTACTACTGGGAATAAGGAGTTTTGATCTTTCACTCTCTTAATTCAGTATTTTTCAGAATGAAGTTTTATATTTTTATGAAATCCAATATATCCATTGTTTTTGTTTTATGGTTCATGGTTTGGGTGTCATATCTAAGAACACTCTGCCTAGCTCCAGGTCATGAAGATTTTCTCCTATGTTATCTTCTAAAAGTTTTATAGTCTTACATCTTACATTGAGATCTATGATCTGTTTAGAGTTAACTGTCACATAAGGCTGAGGTTTAGGTTGAAGTTCATTTTTATAGCTATTGATGTCCTGCTATTTCAGCACTATTTGTTTAAACAGCTGTCCTTACTTCTCTATGAATTTCTTGTGCACATTTTCAAAATAAGTTGGGTGTAATTGTGTGATTCTTTTTCTGTTACCCACAATTTTAAATTGAGCACATTGCAATTAAAGGAGATGTGGGAATTGGACCTACTCTAGCATAAACACTTAATCTAATTAAGATGGTCCTTTTAAAGGTGACCAAAATGTGGATTTGATTAAAAAACAAACAAACAAACAAAAGTCTTCTGAAAGACCATTATCTCCTTTCTTGTACATCAGGTAGTCTGCAATTGTCTATATCATAGAAACACTTACCTGAATACATCCTCTCACCCTTTGCAAGAACATACCAAAATAACAAAGCAAAAGAGCAACCTGCAAAACCTACAAAAACCAAAGCAATGAGTGTAGGACTAGACATTCCAAAGTCACTTGTTCTCAGTGGGGTCTATATAATGAAAATCATAAAATCCACCACTCTGGGAATCCCCTGAGTGGAATTCCCACTCAGAGGTTAGAACTCTGCCTTCCAATGCAGGGGGCATGAGTTTGATGCCTGATTATAGAACTAAGATCCCACAAGCCACATGTTGTGACTAATAATAAAGAGATCCTATTTAAAAAAAATTCCACCTCCCTATCTTTCTCACATTATTGCTTTCTCACTCATCTCACAATGAGACCATGTAAATGAAGGTAAGTTATAGAGTGTAGATCACTAAATAGAAACAGAACATTTCTAATAAGGATATTCACTACAACCCTTCCCCTTCTAGGTGAATAGCTATCATCCCAATATTTCGTGCCCTGGGACTTGGGTAATAGATATGTTGTTTTCACTATATCTGCATTTGACCAATGCCAATGAAATTTCATCCAAACCAACACTCGTCTCTGGAGAAAAAAAGTCTATCTAAACACCAAGCCATTCTTGAATTCTTCATTTTGTTCATCATTTGTTCCCCCATAGAAAAACAACTACTTCTAAAGTTAAAGTTGTTTAAAAAAATGTAATGTTGATTTGGATCATTAATGACCTCTATGTGAATACTACATTCTTGCCTATTAATTAAATAATACATGAACTATATCTTCTTTGGATCAGAATCTAAACACAAAGAGGAAAGAAACATACTTTTGAAGGGCTTACTGTCTATTTCAAGCATGTGCCATTGATTGCCCATTGGGGCTGAATCATGTCTATCCCTGGAAGGGTCAAGGAAGAACTAACACTGTCAACCAAGTATTTAACCTAGCCATTGTAAATTCACTGAAAGGAAGCTCTGAATTTCTAAATCATTAAAAATCAAATGAAAACTTTATGAATGCCACCTAACATTTATAGTTGTACCACAGAGCAAAATCCTTATGTTCGTTCATTTGACAGTCACTCATTGAATACCTGTTCTATGCCCTCTTGATCTAGGATCTTGAAATAAAAAGCACAAGATACATTTCTTGCTTTTAAAAGATCATAATTTAACTCTTTTATTAAGAATAAGAATTTGTAGCAGGATAATACATAGGAATGTCTGTTTTCAAAAAGTATGAATTTCTGTATAAATAGAAGATCTTTTTATAATTAAATAATTGAGTTATGGAGAAGTTTTCACTCATAGAATTGGTTATAATCAGATTAGCAAGAATTTCAAGGAAAATGAAACCAGACCTCATTACAGCATTTATTGAATATCTGCAATTCTTTTGTTTAGCCTTAGATCTTAGTCAAGATTAAAAAAGTCTCTGAAAATTATCCAAAACACTTAAATTTTGAGAGCTGGGAAACCCAGGCTAAGTTGATAAGTCTGGTCAGATTAATTATTATAAAAGTAAGCCCCCAAATCAATTATTTTTTTAAAAATAAATCAACTACATTTAGAAAAGTTTTATTGGATTTCTCAGCTATGAATCACTTTGGTTCTGAAGGTGTTTACTGACAAATTACTTTCTTGCTTAACTTTAAGCTTTAACAAACAGTTTAATGTCTCTATTGTATCACCATTCAGTGTGATTTAGCAATCTGTGTGTCTTACTATAAGTAATTAACATCTCTTTTTGGGTGGTTTGCTTTCCTTTGGAGGTGAACTTAAATGCAAACTCTGCATCTCTTTTTTTGTTATTCTGTAGCTGTTTACAGAAAGCATCCACAAAAGCACTGCTATCCAGATGCATGGAGAACGTGTAGAATGCTCCTGGCCTTTCTAAACGCTGCTTAGGTACAGTGTGCAATTCTGCCTGTGGGCGAAAATGAACTTTGTGTTGTTTCCTGATGCTTCATTGTTGTCACTGTTAATCTGCTACTTTAGAAGCATACTTCCCACAGCTGCATAATCCTGGAGAATATAATTTCCTTTCCAATAGCCCATCACTTGGGCAACTTCTTGTAACAACCTATGGTATTAATAAATGGAAAATGCCCATTATCCAATGAGCTAAATCCTTGCCTGAAAATGACTTTGAAACTGTCTGAGAAAGCATCCTCTGGGCGGCGGTTTAAATCCCCAGTGGAGCCGGTTTACTGGTCTCCAGAGAATGCAGCCCCGTGGAAACACGACAGTGCTGCTGCAGATAAGCTTTCTTACTGCTCGGGGCCTCACCTGAGATGCCCGTAGTGCAAACTCAATTCCTCCTGGATGAGGTCCTGCTTTTAGACACGGGAACAGGAATTTTCAGTGACACTCAGGTCCAGACTGTTTCAGTCTGCTGAGTATTCTGTTTATTATTTTCCTTATCTCATGGTTATATTCTTGAATTTCCATAACTGCCACGTCATAAAGCATCTCTTCTAGATCGCTATTTAAAATGTAAAACTTCAGAATCATGACTATTCAGTATAAATTAATCAAATGTATCAAGAGAAATGTTAAAAACATGTTGCATTTTAAATGGTATTTCACTAGATGTTTGTTTACAAGTACCAGTGTGGTACCTTTAGAAATGCAGTTTATTATTTTTTTTGAATTTTAAAAAATTTATTTATTTTTTAATTGAAGGGTAATTGCTTTACGGAATTTTGTTGCTTTCTGTCAAATATCAACATGAAACAGGCATAGGTGTACAATGCAGTTTATTATTTTTAAAGTGCTATTTGCATTTATTCATAGAAGAAGTGACTTCCAACGTAGATGCTGCCATGTCAGTGACAATATGTCATAAATGCAGGTTAGAATAAGGCTAGTCACTCCTTTAAGCACTCCTCATTAGTGCAGGAAGTCAGGGGTGAACACATAGGTCAAGAACACAAAAGCAAGGTAAAAATGCATGCAAAAGACAAGGGGCATGTATAAAGGGCACACGCACAAAGCAGTGTATTTCTTCCATCCATAACCTCGTGTGGCATTTGGTGAAACATCTCATTCAAGTACTTAGGCTGTTAAAAATCTCTGATAAAATTAACTAAGCAGAACTATTATGGTGTAATAACCAACAAAAGCCTTTACACACAAAATTTAAGATTCTAGGGAGAACAAACACCAGAAACATACATCTGTATTTTCAGACGTTATGTGGGTGATGGGCTAATGAGAGTAGCCTTGAGAGGTAGCCAGGGAGCTGGTGATCTAATGAAGTAGTAATAAGAGAGAAGAGATTTGGATAATACAGACTATGTCAATTATATGAAGAATAAAAAATGCCAACAACTTAAATACAAGAATATTACTCCTGGAATTTCTCCAGGTTTTCATTCAGGATTCTGTATTAGTGATTTCATTTATGAATACAAGACTTAGCAGGTGGGCAAGGATGGGATAGGGGTGAGGGCTGAGGAAATTCTAGAAGTAAACAGCAGGTAAATAAGCAACATATGGGAAGTTTGTGTGACAACAAAAGCTTGACTTGGGGAAGATATGTTAAAATCTCCCTCCAAAATTTTTGACTAAGAGGAAGGAGTAGAATAGCAGTCAGTGGCTTTATTGCAGATTAGGTAGTTTGAACCAAATATGAAAAACAGAAGCAGCCATAAGATACAAAATGATTTTACTGATATAATTTTGTAAACAAAATTACTATATCCATCTCAGTTCAGTTCAGTCACTCAGTCGTGTCCAACTCTTTGTGAACCCATGAATTGCAGCACGCCAGGCCTCCCTGTCCATCACCAACTCCCGGAGTTCACTCAGACTTATGTCCATCGAGTCAGTGATGCCATCCAGCCATCTCATCCTCTGTCATCCCCTTCTCCTCCTGCCCCCAATCCCTCCCAGCATCAGAGTCTTTTCCAATGAGTCAACTCTTCGCATGACGTGGCCAAAGTACTGGAGTTTCAGCTTTAGCATCATTCCTTTCAAAGAAATCCCAGGGCTGATCTCCTTCAGAATGGACTGGTTGGATCTCCTTGCAGTCCAAGGGACTCTCAAGAGTCTTCTCCAACACCACAGTTCAAAAGCATCAATTCTTTGGTGCTCAGCCTTCTTCACAGTTCAACTCTCACATCCATACATGACCACAGGAAAAACCATAGCCTTGACTAGACAAACCTTTGCTGGCAAAGTAATGTCTCTGCTTTTGAATATGCTATCTAGATTGGTCATAACTTTCCTTCCAAGGAGTAAGCGTCTTTTAATTTCATTGCTGCAGTTACCATCTGGAGTGATTTTGGAGCCCCCAAAAATAGTCTGACACTGTTTCCACTGTTTCCCCATCTATTTCCCATGAAGTGATGGGTACTTATTGGGAAAAATAGACATTTATTACACTCAATATATTTATGTCATACTGAAATAAAAATTCTTAAGAGTTTCCTTGTGATTATTCCTGTTTCTGCTGCAAGGAGGTATGGGGAATATTCATGGCATTAAATTCAATGAATCTGTAAATTCTTAGTGCGTGAACTACATGACTCTAGACTCTTGTGTTTTGTTGAGACAGCAGAATATTTGCAATTAGCTGTCTGACAACTATGACAGAGATATGGTTAAAGACAGTGGAAAATAGACTGGAGCCAGTGTGGTCTACTGTTACAGCATTTTATTACCTGAATATACTTTTGTGCTTTGGTATTTCAGAGAGGCCTGTCACCCTAGGAAGTCTTTTGCTTAGGCAGACAACGGGATCCCCGTGAAAATAATAGCAATTGTGAACTAAACTCTGGAGGCTAGGTTAATTTTCACATGACTCTATGGTATATTGGTATTTCAATAAAAGAATTGCTGAGTTTAGATTTTCTCAGCTGAATTCTGGAGTTCGGTTGCTACGATCAATTCCTCAAGAAAAGAAAAAAAAAAAAAAAAAGACATCTTTATAGAGATTTAATGCAGATTGACACATGGAACACAGAAATAGATCTCCACAGAGTTTTTCAACTTCCTTGAGCTTATATAAAGGAGTATCTCCAGTGGTAAAAATAAAACAAAATGCAAATTCATCAGGGGCACAGTAGTTTTATATACAAATCAAACTGGTTTTAAGCAAGAACATCTGTGCAAACAAGATTGTGAAAGGTAATTTCCAGCCTACAAAGGAAGAGAAAGTATGTTGATTGGATTTTAAAATAGACATGTTAAATGTGCACACCTACTGTGATGTGAGGTGCATGACATAATGAGTTTATTTAACGAAGATGTGCAGAAAAGCCTAACTAGAGGAGAGAAGTATGTTTTTCCTTGTTTTCAATATCAATGTTGAGGAGTACTTGCAAGTGGAAAAAAAATCTTATGCTGCTACTAATATGTGGAATCTAAAATATGAAACAAACAAACTTGTTCACAAAACAGAAATAGATTCACAGACATAGAAAACAAACTTACAATTACCAAAGGGGATAGGGGAGGAGAGATGAATTGGGAATTTGGTATCAACATATATATACTACCATACATGAAATAGGTAGACAACAAGTACTTATTGTATAGCACGTGGAAGAATTATATACAATATCTTATATAAAATCATAATGGAAAATAATGTAAAAAAGAATATATATATATATATATATATATATATATATAACTGAATCACTTTGCTATATACCAGAAACTAACACAACATTGTAAATCTCTGTATAGCACAGGAACCATATTCAATATCTTATAGTAAACCATAATGAAAAAGAATATGAAAAAGAAGACATATATATTTATGTATATATATATATATATATAACTGACTTACTTTGCTATACACCAGAAACTAATACAGCATTGTAAATCAATCATACATCAATTGACAAAAAAAGGCAATATGCAAAGCTCATTTTCTCAAGTCAGACATTTAACTGAGAATCTACTATGTGCCATGCAATATACTGGGAGATATATTTTACTGCTGATTAACTCCTGCCCTTCAGGAACTGATACCATTGTAAAGAGACACAGGAGTAACTTATTGCTTTGGGGGAAAAGAGGAAGTCATGATTTCTCTGAGAACACAGAGTAGGAGCATCTAAACCACCCCACCAAATTCCAGACTGTTCCCAGTTTAAACACTGGAACTGTATTTGGAAAGAGGAGTGAAAAATTATTACAAAAGAAGGTACAGGTCATTTCTAGAAAGTAGTAGCAGTACTTTCAGAGACACAGAATGTGAAACAGTATGAATGTCTGGGCAACTGAAAGTGGCTGGGCTCTTCCCCTTTCTCTGAATGTTCTTCCTTCGAATGGAGGAATGCTCAAAACAAATCTAAGACTGAGAAATGTAGGAAGTGGAAGGCTCAATCTAGGCGACATTGACATTGAGTGGGAAAGAGAAAAAGAAGCCAACAAGGACAATTGAAAAGGAATGGTCAGAGAAGTAGGAAACCAGAAGAGAATGGTATTGTAGAAAGTATAAATAGCATATGCTGAGAACAGGCTGAGCACTCTACAACCTCACATGCCACCAAAAGTTCAAATATTAAGGACAGAGGATCATAGCTGAATATAAGATGTCAGAGGTCAATGCTGCTCTTAAAAGTCTCAGTGGAGTATTGGTGGATATAGTTAGATAGCAGGATATAGAAGGTAGCTGTAGACAAGAGGGATTTGGGCATGTTGATATAATGTGGGGAATGACCAGAGAGATGAAAAAAATATAAACTTCAGCTACCTTCCAAACTTGTGTCCAGTTTCTCAGTTGCCATTCACTCTTCTATATCCTGCTATCTAACTGTATCCACCAATACTTCAAACTTTATATTCAACACATCAAAACGCAAATCTCCTTGTTATCAGACTACAGACTCTGAGGGTTTCATTTTTATTCTTTTCTACACACATAATTTTTTGCCTGATTGAATAAATTATGATACTATCAGCCAATGTATACCCTCCACATTTTCTCTTCTTTTAAATAACAGTTGATTTTCATCTAATCTTTGAAATGCTAGCCTTTTTTACATGGCTTGTATCTTCTATTTGTTCACAGACTCATATGGTCAAACATAAAAATAGCACAATAGTCCTGTCATGATGAAAAATAAAGACCTTCATTAAATTTTACCTCTTTAGTATAAAAAGTAGAGCCACATTAAATATTCTGGGACTGTGCAAGCTGGATATACATTTAACCTGACAATCCCTAATCCATCCCTGAAGCACTTCTACCTATAATTTTTACTCCTAGCAACTTTTCTCCTGGAAATGATCAAATAAAAGCTCATTAATCATCTAAAATAAACAAATTGGCATAATTCAACACATAATTTGAAATGCATTCATATTTAATGCATACTAATAAAACGGCATAGCATAATCATGGTAGACTAATGAAAATCAAATGAATTTTCATCAGTATTTACCAATTAAGATTTTTTTCATAAAAGTGCATAAAATTTTGATTAGTAAAGAAGTCTATGCAACAAGGGACACCATAAAATAGAAAAAGAGTAAATCTATTGCAAATTTAGGTGAACATGTCTTTCAGCAAGTTTCTAATCATCTCTCTCATAGTTAAATCATGTTTTCCATGGAAAATTTTAAGGTGGTGAAGACATTCCTATTGCAAAAGAGAAGACCTCTTGCATCTCAAAATTGTGGTTTAGGTAATATAACCTGTATGTAGAAGGTTTAATAAACCATATTTAATTATTCTAATTGATTAATACCTCTTTCAAGTGCTTCCATGAAAAATTTGTTCTCCTGTCCTAGAATCATTTTGACTCTTCAAGATAATTAGACTCGAAAAGCAAACAGCAACAAAAAATACACCACATATCTTAATATTTTCCATGAGTATGTTGTTAAGTTCTTCTTTTAAAGTACCTTACCTTGAAAAAGTAATTTATCCTATTTAGATCTAAGCTCTCAATATGCGAAATGAGGAACTGAATGAGTGTCTTTGTGGGCACTTCCACCCTGAAATTAGATGGACCTTTTGTATGCAAAACATTTGCAATTCATGTTAAGATGGACTTTCCTAAAATGCAAGATACTTGCACAACCATAAGGGAGGAATCCTGAGCAATGTACCACTTCCTGGTGTCCACTGTGCCCTGCTCTTAGCTGTTCTTAATCCAGAGTTAGCAATAGACAAAGAGCATTATGCAAATCTTTGCATTCTCTTTTTTTTTTCTGGAGTTCCTGGAATTCTCTGAACCAAAGTCCTAGTTAGTTGAATGATCATCCATCTAGTTCTACAAAGGCTAATATGATAGGGAGCCTGGTACATCAGGTGGGAAAGGAAATGGAGGAAGTGAGGTTGGAGAGTAAATAAGGGGCAGATTGCTTCTATGTATGACCTCCAAGTTGGGAGAAAATAATCTAATTAATTTTGTAAATTTCTGTGAAAGCTAGCTTCATTTCCAATTCAATATAACACACTGAGCAAATAAATGTACTTCCTTTCTTTCTGAAATATTGCTAAATGATGCTACAAGTATAAACAAATGCAATGAAATCATAACAACATTAAAAACATGAAAAAAAATAATGGTAGAGGGGGATTTTAATTTCTGATGGGCAGAGAGCATATGAGTTCATGTGTATAGAGAAAGCAGGATGGTAATGGGGCAGGGACATTATCAGTTTATGAAGGGACTTGTCACAGACTAGCTGGTTCTACTCATGGCTTGCTTCAAACTAAAGCCTTGAAAAACTGATTTTAAAATGAAGTTAAGTAATAGCCTTAGGGAAACCCCTGATGGGATATTTGGACTGAATTAAAGAAGGCTTGAATCTTTACTGCCAGGGACCCAGTGGGAAACATAAGAGGTACCAGCACCCAAGAGACTAATACCTAAAAACTACATCTCCAAATGAAAGTCCAGTTTAATTTGCTATTTTTGAGGTGATCTGAATATGGGTGGCTAATCTTTGACTGTGACCACTAAAGAACAATTTTCTGGTTATAAGACTTGCAAAGAGAGCAGAGTGAGCTCTCTCACAGAAAACAAACAAACAAAAATAAATAAATAAAATTTCTGAAGTTTTTGTTTGTTTGTTTTTAAGGAAGAAAAGTGATAATGTTTGAAAAATTTATACACTAGCTACTTACACTAATACAAATACTTTCAGATAGATGAACTGTTGACTATGGGTACTCCACTAATTGAAGAAAAATAGCAAGAAAGAGAAGATCAACTTAAGGAAGAGACCAACTTGCACCCGGAGAAATAAAAAATTTAAGAAACATTAGATACAATTCTAATGAAAGTTTAAGAGAATATTATTTTCATGCAATAAAAATAACAATAACAAATAGTGTATGAGTCACAGAAAATGAAAGCTATGTGGAAAATTAGCAACATGGTTTTAAAATAAGAATACAATGGCTGACTAATAAGTCAAACTGACACTAAATTAATAATCTCAAAAATAGAGTGGAATAATTCATTGCTAATAAAGATCAAAATGATAAAGAGATTGAATATTAACAAAACATAAAGAGACATTCAGAATAAAATCAGAAAATCCAAAATATATTAATAGAATATATTATGTGAGAACTGAAGAAAAATGGGAAGAGAAATGATCATAGTAATTTAGTAGGAAAAAAATCCCAAATAGATAAAAGGTATAGATAGACAGATTGATAAGAATTACTATGCCGAGTTTGGTGAGCAGAATACCTGAGACCTCCAAAGACAATTGTTATTCAGTCACTAAAGAAAAGAAAGAAAGTGGAGTCACTCAGTCCTGTTCGACTCTTTACAACCCCATGGACTGTAGTCTACTAGGCTCCTCCGTCCATGGCATTTTCCAGGCAAGACTGCTGGAATAGGCTACCATTTCCTTCTCCAAGGGTTCTTTCCAACCCAGCGATCAAACCCAGGTCTCCTGCATTGCAGACAGGAGCTTCCCCATCTGAGCTACCAGTCACTAAGCCCGTCAGTCTCTAAATAGTATCCAATTCTTTGCAACTCTGTGAGCTACAGCACGCAAGGCTTCCCTGTTTCTATCTCCTCGAGATTGCTCAAACTAATGTCGATTGAATCAATGATGCCATCCAACAATCTCATCCTCTGTTGCCCCCTTCACCTCCAACCTCAATCTTTCCCAGCATCAGGGTCTTTTCCAATGAGTCAGCCCTTTGCATCAAGTGGCCAAAGTATTAGAGTTTCAGTTTCAGCATCCGACCTTCCAATGAATATTCACTGTTGATTTCCTTTAGGACTGACTGCTTTGGTCTTCTTGCTATTCAAGGAATATTCTTCTTGCTATCTCAAGGACGATATAGAAACCCCCAGAGCTTCCAGAGAATCTAAATGAAGTTGACACCATGGTTTTCATTGGTGACGGAGAAGGAAATGGCAACCCACTCCAGTACTCTTGCCTGGAGAATTCCATGGATGGAGGAGCCCTGGTAGGCTGCAGTCCATGGGGTCACTAAGAGTCGGACACGACTGAGCAACTTCACTTTCACTTTTTGCTTTCAGGCATTGGAGAAGGAAATGGCAACCCATTCCAGTGTTCTTGCCTGGAGAATCCCAGGGATGGGGGAGCCTGGTGGGCTGCCATCTATGGGGTCGCACAGAGTCGGACACGACTGAAGCGACTTAGCAGCAGCAGCAGCAGCAGTGATAGCGAGTTAACAGTGAAATAAAATACTGAAGTTCTAAAGGAGAAGTTTCTAAATGTAGAATTCTACTCTCAGTTGTATCAAACACATTGCATGAGTCTCCTTAGATTTTTTAGAACTATGTGCAGCCTTTACAGCTGTGACAAGCAATATGAGTGTGCACAGTAATATGGGTGGCTTCCCAGGTGGTGTTAGAACCTGCCTGCCAATGCAGGAGACATAAGAAATGTGGGTTTGTTCCTGGGTCAGGAAGATCCCTGGAGAAGGAAATGGCAGCCTGCTCCAGTGTTCTTGCCTGGAAAATCCATGGACAGAGAAGCCTGGCTGGCTACAGTCCATGGGGTCACAAAGTTTTGGTTACAATTGAACGTGCACACACACACACACACACACACACACACACACACAGAGTAATACAAACCTGGGATAGATTTGCCAAGAACACTTAAGAGTTTTAATCTGCTCATCACTTTCAGACTTGAATAAGAGATATGCTTTCTTCAGCAGCTCCCTAAGGATCTAAGTGATGGAACCTAGGAGTACAGATGAGCTATCTACCTTCAGGGCAAATTTTGGCTAATGAAAGAAAGGAGACAGGAGGAAGTGCCTGAAGATAAAATTGTCCCCAGTCTTCTTTCCAATGATCTGTTTGAGTCACAGTTTGATGCACATGCAAAGTCTTTCCTGCTAGTTATGACGTATGTGGATTTGCTTTCCACTCCTCCTTGCCTCATCTTGCTGCCTGGGATTGCATTAACACTTAAGTCGTGCCTCTGGCTCTATTTTTTGGAAAACCTAGTCTAAGACACAAATTAATTGTGACATCAAATAAGTTTATATAAGAAAGCATCCAGAGTTTTCGGTTTTACATGTCCTTTAAAAATATGCTCTTGAGAAGAACCTATGTCAAAATACCAATAAAAGCAATAAAAATCAAAGAGAAAAATATCCTATATTCAAGAAACAATGGAAATAACTCTGAAGGGCAAAGGCTAGAAACACCAGTAAGTCAACTGTATTATACACATAAGACTGCTTTTGATATCAACTATAACAGGAAGTGAGAGGAGTCCATGAGCAATGGCTTTAAGAAGAAAATATGTTTAGTTTTACAAACAGTATAATCTGGAAGATTTTAGTAACAAGAAGAAAGGCAGTTTAAAACTTGGACAATAACAAAAATCTATATGTGATTCCAGCTTTATGTAACAAAATAGGAAATGATTTTGTATAATAGGTGAGGCAGATTTAAAAATAATACATTGTTGCCTGATGTTAAAATATTATTTTCAAGTAGCACAATTTTAAGGTCATGGGATTAGATTTACTTCACTTTGTGTCAAAATACTACTTGAAGTAGTGTATATGATAACATATTACATGCTATTTACTCTCCACTATTTTGGAGGACCAAGAGAAAAAGCATAAAATAATGGATGGTAGTCATAGCAAAGAAATCAAATTGGAAGAGCCCTGAGAATATTTAAAGTAAAAGTGACTGAGGTGAGAAAATACAAGGGAAAAACCAAAGCAGAGAGAAGTACAAAGGTTAATTTTCTTATAAATGTTAGCAAGGACTTTAAGTGGAGACTCAGTACTCTTGCCTGGAAAATCCCATGGATGGAGGGGCCTGGTGGGCTGCAGTCCATGGGGTCGCTAAGAGTCAGACACGACTGAGTGACTTCACGTTCACTTTTCACTTTCATGCATTGGAGAAGGAAATGGCAACCTACTCCAGTGTTCTTGCCTGGAGAATCCCAGGGACAGGAGAGCCTGGTGGGCTGCCATCTATGGGGTCGCACAGAGTTGGACACGACTGAAGCGACTTAGCAGCAGCAGCAGCAAGGCAATGGCAACCCACTCCAGTACTCTTGCCTGGAAAATCCCATGGATGGAGGAGCCTGGCAGGCTGCAGTCCAGGGGGTCGCAAAGAGTTGGACACGACTGAGCAGCTTCACTTTCACTTTTCACTTTCATGCATTGGAGAAGGAAATGGCAGCCCACTCCAGTGTTCTTGCCTGGAGAACCCCAGGGTTGGGGGAGACTGGTGGGCTGCCGTCTATGGGGTTGCACAGTCGGACACAACTGAAGCGACTTAGCAGTAGCAGCACAAGTTAATATAACTAAGACTAAGTTAACCAATCCATAAGTTAAAGTATAAGCATATTACTTATGTATTTATAGATATCTTAGAAGAATCAAAAATAACATAGCATAAAAATCAAGAGTTGAAAGTGGGAAAAAATCAGTGAGCAGTGTAATTTTTCTAATTTTTTTTTATGAAGTAGAGAACAAATATATATGTCTTAAATAGTAAATAGTAGACCAATACATACAATTTATTTATACTTTCAGTGAAATAAGAAGAAGAATAAAACTGAAATTATTTAAAAAATTTTGAATAATATTATTCTGGAAGTGTGAGCCTAGAGTAAAGCAGAAGGGAGATTCAAGACTTTCAGTATATGTCCTTTTGTGTTGTTCGAAGTTATATTTTCACCCTACTCACTAATTAAAGTGTCATTTCTTTTAATGAGCTAACTCAACTCTCTTGATCATGTGGAGAATGAATTAGGAGAAAGGGTTCAAAAATAAGAGATTTTCAATAGTTAAGGTGAGAGAAGACATAGCAGCTTATTATCAAATACATGAGACATTTAATAGATATTAAGAGATTACTTATATAACAATTTGCAGTCAGGAACACAAATGAGAAATCCAAGGCTACTTTTCATTGGAAAGTCTCTAGTGCAATCATCCTAGATAAATAAGGAATTAAAACGGAAGATGAAGACAATGAAAGAGTTCAGTTACTTCTTAGTGGAACTTAAAGTGTCTATGAGTGTTCAGGTGAAAAAGACTGGAGCTCAGATTTTACTTTAAGGTATACACTTGATGATCACAGAACGGTATTTGAAATTAAAAACTATTCTAATAAAGGAGATTACTTTAAATGTGTTATAGTCAGGAGAATCCAGTACAGAATCCTGGATACATCTACTTTGAACATATAGGCATAAGAGGATGATAAGGGTGATATTTGAAGTAGTAATCATGGAAGAAAGCAGGGAATCAGAATTGTCTGGTTTCAAACTTGGAGGAAGGAACAAACTTTGAAAAAGAGAGAGTAAAGTCATAGAGAGTTAACTAAGAGAAAGAATAAGAAATAGACACTAAATTTGATTCCATAATGACGTGTGTCACTGGAATGACAGACATTCATGAGCTCAAGACAAACGTGTGTTGAAAAAGTAAATGAGAAGTACTTAAAAAAACTTGATTTAAAAGTCAGAGATTAATAGAAATGATAGAAATATTGATACTTTACCTATTCATAGACTGAGGGAAAACAAGATGATAGTAATGGAGAAGAAGGAATTGAAAGTGCATAAGTGAAAAGGTGATAAAACAAGACCAACAGGAGACCAGAAAGGTGACAGTTGGCCCACACATTGAGGAACCACACTTGAATAAAAGGACAGACTTCTTTTTCTCTGAGACTCATAGGAAAGAAGCATGGATGTTATTGCATGGATAAGACTTTGAAGTTTTGTATTCTAAAGGACTTATCCGTAATAACTTAAATTTTCTTAATGCTATGGAAAACAGGAGCTAGTACTAAGCATCAGAGAAGAATTGGGACAGCAATGGTTGAATAATTTGGTGATGGGGAAATATGGATGTTTGGAATATTTCCTCTGGGAAATGGGAATTGAAACTGTCCAGCATGAAGTCTGAAGAATTCAAAACAAATGAGGGTGCAACTGTGACCATGGATCCCATATCGCTAGTGACAACCTGACAGATCATAAAATGTTATACTGTGACATTCTGCAGTTCAACTGTAGGAGTGGCGAAGATGGAAGGTTGATTTCTAGCCTCTAGACCCTGACTGCAGGACCAGTGAGGGAGCAAGGAAGCAAGTGAGATAAAGATACTGGCAGGAAAGTGGTTATGGGGATACCTTGTAGAATCTAATTTGAAGATGAATGGAAGCCAAATGAGAAATGCTGATAGATTGAGAGAAAAAAGAAAGTTGGAAGACAGAAGATCTTCTTTAGGCTGAAGAGGTGCAGTGATTATAGGGATTGAAAGATAAAAAATTCTAGTGAAAGAATGAAATACATGGCATTTAGTATTTTGGGGAAAGAATGATAATGATTATGTCGAGGAAATGGTTATGATAGTGTGTAAGAGAAATTGAGTGGACACTGAGCTAGTATTTGAAAGTGAGACATCTTGAGATATCTGTGTTGTGTTTTCTATCAAGATGTTGGGGCTTCCCAAGTGACGCTAGTGGTAAAGAATCTGCCTGCCAACACACATGATACAAGAGATGCAGGTTTCATTCTTGAGATGGGAAGATCCCCTGGAGTATGAAATGGCAATCTACTCAAATATTCTTGCCCAGAAAATTCCATGGACAGAACAGCCTGGAGGGCTACAGTCTATTGTGCCACCAAGAGTCAGACATAAATGAACACACACACCAAGATGTTGATAATGCTAAATATTAATAAAATGATGCATGTGAACTTTTTGATACAAAAAATCTATATGCAACAAATAATCTTCTGTATATGATAAAAATAACTTTTAGAATTAAAGATTCACAGATATTAGATATTGTAGGAACTCACATTACTTTGCTATAGATTGGAAATTTACAGTCTCTCAAAATTCATTTGTTGGGAACCTAATGTCCAAGGTGGAATCTTTGGGGGATGATTAGTTCATGAAGGTGGAGCCTTCACAAGTAGGTTGGTGGCCTTATAAAAGAGGTCCCCGAGAGACCCTTTACACCTTCAACTGTGTGAGGACACAGCAGGAACTCATTAGTCTGCACCCCAGAAGGGGGCCTTCACAAAAATCTAACTAACCATGCTGATATCCTCAACTTGAACTTCCAGCCTATCTTCAGAACTGAGAAATAATTTTTTGTCATTTACAAGCCACCGAGTCTGTGGTATTTTATTGCAGCAGCATGACTGGACCAAACTATATTAGTCTTAAGTATTCTAATATCTGATTTCCTCAATGGCTCAGCTGTATAGAATCTACTTGCAATGCAAGAGACACAGGAGACAGATTGGAAAGATCCCTTGGAGGAGGAAATGGCAACCCACTCTGGTATTCTTGTCTGGAAAATCCCACGGACAGAAGAGTCTGGTGGGCTACAGTCCAAGGGATCACCAAGAGTCAGACATGATTGAACAACTGAGCTTGCACACAAACACACACACACACACACATTCTAATATCATTTGAAAAATATAAAAATTAAGGAAACATCCATAGTCTACTCTTTCAAATTGGCATGGATAGAACAAATATTTCAAAAATTTAGTTGAAAGAATAAATATTTTACATAAAATTAATGTATACAAAAATATATAGACCAGTATTTGCCAAATCCCTCCCCACCAACTTTTCTATCTATTTTAAGTGTTTTGGAGCAAATTTAATTCCATTTCTAATTTTACCTGAAATCAGGGGGATTTGGTTCAAGTTGCATTGACTGTGTAATGATTATACTATATCTTCTTATCAAAATTAGAATGTTTTGTCACTTTTTAAAGTATATGTATACTAGGGAGACTGAAAAAAAACATTCAAAACAACTGCCAAGAAGTTTAATAAACTCAAAGATAGCTCTATTTGAGTCCTTTTCCAGCACTTTATATTTTACATCTTTATCTCCTTACGTTTCTCACCTTTTCCAATGACTCTGAAAGCCATTTTTCCTTCATGCATATGGTGATTATTAAAATGTGTGTCACATTCTAACGATCGCTCTTTGAATTTTTCAAGACAGAGGACTAGAATATTAAAAGTTTTATCTCAAATGACAACATGCATTGCTATGAAAGTTTAGAGTATTTTTTTTTCATTCAAGCTTGTAATGATTTGACTTTTATCATTTAAATGACTATTGAGAAAATGGAGTGGAAGATTAAAAATTATCTGATACATATATACTGCTTAAACAACAAGCAATTCAGAAGAAAATTATACCTGTCTTCTTAATAGCAGACTGGGTCCATGAATTATTCAGAAGGTGGGCTTGATGCTGTCATTGAATGGCCTCAGCCTACATTGGAGGCTTTCAGGTGGAATCAGAAGGGCTAGGGTTCTTATTCAGGGAACACACTTTATTAATAAAGGAGCATTCACCCCTCAACATCTCCCACTCCTTTCCTCCCGTTTTGACACGTCAGTTGGTCACACCTTCCTTTTCTTTTGTTAGATAGTAAGAATTTTAGTTCCAAGGACAATTTTTCAAATGTTATCAGTGATTGAAAACAAGTGCTTATAATGAAAGTAGATTTGCAATCTTCAGTCTGGCGTTTATAGCTCTGAATGCTATAATTATGAAACCATCCATGTATGTGCTTTCATAACATATTATGACAGAAGACTACATTCCAAGTCAAGATTATTCCCCAGAATAGTCGTCTAAAATATGACTTTTCTCCTTTTTCTCTCCACAATATTCCAAATTAGAGTTGAGCCAAAAAAGAAGCCAAGGAGGACTTATAAAAACAAAACAAAACTAAAACAAAAACAACTCTCCATTCACTGAAAGTAGCTTGCTAACATTTTCATTGCTATGAAGGTATGGCTATAAAACTTTCTCTACTTCTAAAAATGTTTATTGTGAGGTATACAGGAGGTATAATAGTGAAGTAAGGGACAATTTTCCCTACACACATCCATCAACCATCTACCATGTGAATATTACTAAAAAGGAAAGAGTGTTATTAAACACTGTACCCATGAGATATTAAAACATGACATTTTGTAGTATCCCATCTCAAATCTTTAACCTAGTAGAAAGCACTGCCAAATGGAACATGTAGGAGGACTACCTCAGGGTTTTTGGAGCTCTGCCATTTTGCATGTGTGTCATAATGGAGAGTGGTGGGGTGAGTGACTTTTTTCTTATTGAACTTTCATAAGCAATGATCATTTGCATTGTCCTTTTATTCACTAATAGGTTTAAAAGGTGAATTCAAAGACAGTTAACCATAAAACCATCTGGTATATAGTGGATTAACTCTCAGGCAGGTTTTAAAATTCCCATGTGCCCAAATACTGGATGAAAGAAAGAAACAATGTTTTCTTTCTTTTTATTTATTTTATTGGTGCCCCTTTAAAAAAATATTAATATGCTTTGGGGCAGAAGGACAAATGAAATCATTTAGAAGAGAGAGAGAGAAAAAATAAACTATATATTTCACAGAATAATATTTCTGGGTACTAGATTTTTGCAGCATGGACTTGGAATTTTCTCTTTGAAAATTCGTATTTTTTTCTATAAATTTTTACCTTGAGAATTTCTGTTTTGTTCAAAGAGATGTACGTACAAACCCTGCCTGTCTGTGTTTTGTCATTGTTGCTCACTACCTCTAACACTGATACATCTTTTAAGTGCTTCCAAAGTCTTAGTAATAAATGAACCACATGGAAGAGCTGAAAGAACTCCAAAACAAAAGAAAGAAGCCTTGAGTTAGAAATCTCATTTCCACAGTCAGGAAAACCAACCGTTCCTCTTGCTCTTCCAGGAACACTCTCTCCAGATTCCCGCAAGCAGTTGCCATCTTCTCTCGTCTCCCAGTTTTCCTCATAAGGTCATCACATGTGCAAACCCAGCATCCTGAGTGTCCCCGGTGTGCCATCTGGTGTCATTAAGAACAAGGAAGCACTGTTCTTCCTGGGATGCAGTCAGACGTTTTATGTTACCGCAGCTGTCAACCCAGCACTGTGGCTCCCTGCCTTCATGGCTGCAGGGGCTTACTCTGGCTCTGGGAAGACTTGCATCACTAGAAGAGGCCAGCACCTTGCACACACAGCCTGCCCGCCTTGCTCCAGGCAGCTGGTTCCAACACTTGGCAGATGGATACAGATCATGACGAAGTCTAGTTGGTTGACATTATTTCTCAGTTAGAGGGATTATCGTTCTTTCAATTTTTGGAAGCCTCAGCAGAAACTGATTTCCTGGTTCCTAAGTAGCTCAGCCACTGATCAGACTTCCTAAGGTTCATTGTGTTTTGGCCAAACCTGTGTCAAAATTCATTCTCCATCTTCCTGGACCTGAGGGACTCCAAAATCTGCTTGAGCTTTGGGGGAGACCCTGCTGTCCAAGAAGAGCCTAGAAACTTCAGTACAATTCACCAGCTCAGTCACGTCTGAATCTTTGTGACCCCATGAACTGCATTATGCCAGGCTTCTCTATCCATCATCAACTCTTGGAGCCTGCTCAAAGTCATGTCCATCGAGTTGGTGATGCCATTCAACCATCCCATCCTCTGAAGTCCTCTTCTCTTCCTGCCATCAATCTTTCCCAGCATCAGGGTCTTTTCAAATGAGGAAGTTTTTGCATCAGGTGGCCAAAGTATTGGAGTTTCAGCTTCAACATCAGTACTTCCAATGAATATTGAGGACTGATTTCCTTTAGGATTGACTGTTTTTTTTTTTTTTTAATTTTATTTTATTTTTAGACTTTACATGACTGTATTAGTTTTGCCAAATATCAAAATGAATCCGCCACAGGTATACATGTGTTTGATCTCCTTGCAGTCCAAGGGACTCTCAAGAGTCTTCTCCAACACCACAGTTCAAAAGCATCAATTCTTCGGCACTCAGCTATCTTTATAGTCCAACTCTCACATCCATACATGACTACTGGAAAAACCATAGCTTTAACTAGGTGGACCTTTGTTGGCAGATAATGTCTCTGCTTTTTAACATGCTGTCTAGGTTGGTCATAGCTTTTCTTCCAAGGAGTAAGCATCTTTTAATTTCATGGCTGTGTTCACCAGCTGCAGTGATTTTGGAGCTCAGGAAAATAAAGTCTGTCACTGTTTCCATTGTTTCCCCATCTATTTGCCATGAAGTGATGGGACCAGATGCCATGATCTTAGTTTTCTGAATGTTGAGCTTTAAGCCAACTTTTTCACTCTCCCCCTTTCACTTTCATCAAGAAACTCTTTAGTTCCTCTTCACTTTCTGCCATGAGGGAGGTGTCATCTGCATATCTGAGGTTATTAATATTTCTCCCGGCAATCTTGATTCCAGCTTGTGCTTCGTCCAGTCCAGTGTTTCTCATGATGTACTCTGCATATAAGTTTAATAAGCAGGGTGACAATACACAGACTTGACATACTTCTTTCCCTATTTGAAACCAGTCAGTTGTTCCATATCCAGTTCTAAGTGTTGCTTCTTCACCTGTATACAGATGTCTCAAGAGGCAGTACAGGTGGTCTGGTATTCCCATCTCTTGAAGAATTTTCCACAGTTTGTTGTGATCCACACAGCCAAAGGCTTTGGTGTAACCAATAAAGGAGAAGTAGATGTTTTTTTGGAACTCTCTTGCTTTTTTTGATGATCTAGCAGATGTGGACAATTTGATCTCTGGTTTCTCTCCCTTTTCTAAATCCAGCTTGAACATCTGGAAGTTCATGGCTCATGTACTGTTGAAGCCTGGCTTGGAGAATTTTGAGCATTACTTTGCTAGCATGTGAGATGAGTGCAATTGTGTGATAGTTTGAACATTTTTTGGCATTGCCTTTCTTTGGGATTGGAATGAAAACTGACTTTTTCCAGTCCTGTGGCCACTGCTGCATTTTCCAAATTTGCTGGCATATTGAGTGTAGCACTTTCACAGCATCATCTTTTAGGATTTGAAATAGCTCAGCTGGAATTCCATCACCTCCATTAGCTTTGTTCGTAGTGATGCTTCCTAAGGCCCACTTGACTAGAAACTTGAAGCTAGTAGGAGAGCTCATAGTCCTTTCATTTTAGGACATCCCAAATGTACAGAAACAGGGGAGAAAGCAAGTATGGAAGAGAAAATTAACTTAAAATCCTAGTACCAGGGTAGCCATAGACCCAATCTGGGTTCCCAAGGAGCAAAGTGGGGGTTGTCAGAACTGATACACTTCTTATCATATGATATGATACTTAGAAAATATGATACTCACTTTGCTGAAACAATTTGTTAACAAATAAAACTTCTACAGAGATTTTGTTCATGATCCATGGCCTCTTTCGCACAAAGGGTGGCTATCCGCACAGTCTCAGAGCCCCTATGGAGTACTGGTACTTATTCAAAGGCTCTGAAGCCCCATGTGGCTCTTGCATAAACTCTCAAGTCCTCTCATTTCCATACAAGAACACTGTATTATTCTAGACTCCACAGGGATGACATAATTGTATAACCCTTCTGGGGAAGCACTGATTGCAAATGAGGCCACAGAGTCACATGTCACAGATGTGTGTTAGATCAGTAAACTGTCCCAGTTCTAGAATTACAGATGGCTTCTAAGAGAAAATAAGAAACAGACATCTCTGAGCATGGATGCATATTTATGTATAATCCTTTTGTATTTTGGGAATATCAGTTGTTTCATTTGTTGTTTATGGGCAGCTGATTGAAGTATGTAGCCTGAATAATAGTTTTTTAAATGTCAAATTGCTTTATCCATTAGACAAACATGTGGTTTTGTTCATTAAGCATATTATAAAATAGGGAATTTTTCACTGGAGTCTACTTAAATAAAGTTCATTTCATGTGATAAGTAAGACCGTGATATTTCTCTTTTCTCCCCTACTTTTTTAGATTGTGAAGTAATTAAGAGGAGGCAATAATTTGTTTCACAAGTTTAATTTATGGCTATAGGATCTAAAGAAACAGGATTATTTTTCTTAAAAAAATCAGATTAAGTAACTGGAAGCAAATTTTAAATTTTTGCATTTATACTGGACACTGAAAGAAGAAAAATTCAGAAATGAAAGCTTTTCCAATCTCTAATGTTTATGACAAGCCCAATCCACACTGCATAGATTGTGGTTCTCTGGAGACACTGGCTTCTCAATTAGCAGTTTTTACTTCTGTCTTTTCAGCCTAAAGTTTGACCTTCCAATCAGCACAATTATATTAACATATAGGTACTTTATAACTCAAAATGTACTTCCAGAGAATATGAATCTCATATCATATACGTTCAAATTTTCTCTCCTGTAACACAGTGAAAAAATAGACCAACTATTTTTGTAAGTGATACTTTAACACAAAACCAGAACCCCACCACCCCCCCTTTTTTTTTTGCACTCATTATTTGCATCTCTCATCTGAAACTCAAAAATGACCTTGTTCTGCAAGTCAGCCTTCCAGATGGGCAGGTATAACTTCTCCTAGTAATCTTTTTTGAAGCCAGAGAATATATTTTATTCTTTCAGTTCTCCATATTTTACCAGTAAGTGAGCAATCATATTATTTTTAACTTAATTAGGCATACATGGTTGGCTAAAAGAAGATGTGTTAAATGAAGATTGGTGTTCATTTGGATTCCCACATGATAATCAAGAATTTTCAAGTAATAGAAACCTAGTGGCAACAGCTTAAGCAAGACTAACAAGTGAATACCTATAAAATATATAATAAAAAAAAATTAAGGCTATATGTGTGTCTCTTAAAACATAACAGAAATGCAACCCAGACTCTTAGTAGAAATGGGAGAATGTCATCAAGACAATGGGCAATATTTTTAAATTCTGTTTTTTACCTTTCTCTCTCTCTCTCTCCACCTCTTGCCTGCTTTATTTTCCTTTTTTCCTATGAAACAAATTCCTTTGCTTCTCATTCCTTGTGACAAACAGAAGATAATCACTGCAGTATTTTCAACTGACTACTTATTTCAAGAAGCCCTTTCAGAATAACCTGGAATACCCCAGTTTAGCTTAAAATTTCAAAGTGTAAGAAACTGGGTGACCCCCATGGACCAAGGAACTAACCCTGGTAGCTAAGTGGAAAGTGTGTTGGTCTAGTAATACACTTGAATGCTAAATGACACTGGGTTGTCCCTTCCTCCTCCCCAAGGTGCTTTTACTTAAAAGTGAAATACTCTTCCACGAAGGACAACTCACTTTATCAGAGAAAAAGGTGAGTAACTTGTGCTCAAATGCATGTGAAGCTGCTAATATTAATACCAGCTTGGCTGTCTCTGTTTTATCTATATAGAGCGGCTTCCAAACTCTAAATAAAACAAAAAGAAAGAAATTATCATTCTTGCCAGCTTCTTGTCCTTTTTCTAAACACAAGGACCCAGGAATTGAAATTTTTATCATCAATCATCTCATGCATTATTTTTTGAAAACCAAGATATCTGCCTCACTTAAATTTAGCTTAAATTAAGATGTAAACTTTTTTATACTTTAGTATCTATTGAATTACTGTCAAAAATGTATAAAGAAGTCCATAATACAGTTATTACTATTTGTGAAATTTAAACAATTTTCCCTTGGCAATTCCCTTTTAAGTTCATTTAGACTCTTGACAAATAATTCATTGCATCTCAAATATGTGCCAGGCACAGTTTGGGGGACTCAAAGTTTAAAAATGTATAAAAGAAAGATCTTACCTGCATAAAGTTTACACTGCAAGGAAGGTTAATGACTAAAAAATTAAAACTTGGAAATAAATGAAATACATTAATTGTTACAAGCACTATGCAGAAACCCAATACAGGTTAGGGATTTAGGGGAACTGCATGGGTCAAGGGCTATGGATACAGGATGGTAAGGAACAGCCCCTCCGAAGAGGAGATTCAGAAAGAGCTGAAGGTAGCCAGTGGATTCAAATGGATCTTTGGTAACAGTGTAGACAAAGGCCCTGAAGCAGGACAGTTTATGTGGTTGAAAAGAGCTGAGACCAGTATGCGATGGTCATTGAATGATGGGAAGGAAGAGCTTAGGAAATGTGGGTTGAGAGTGAGAACAGAAAGGAGATATGGTCAGAGCTTTATGTTGGGTTGCTTTGCATGCATGCTCACTCTTGTTACTCTTGCCTTAGACTTTCCCAGGCAAGAATACTGCAGTGGGTTGCCATTTCCTCCTTCAGGTAATCTTCCTCACCCAGGGATCTAACCCATGTCTCCTGCATTGGCAGGTGGATTCTTGGCTCAGTGGTAAAGAATCCACATGCAATGCAGGAGACATGAGTTCCAAATCTTGGAAAATCTCATGGACAGAGGAGTCTGGCAGAGTAGAGTTCATGGCGTCACAACAGTGTGACACAACCTAGTGATTAAACCACCACCAGAGCTTTATGTCCTGCTGTGCTTAGTCACTCAGTCCTGTCTGACTCTTTTCGGCCCTGTGAACTATATATAGCCTGCCAGACTTCTCTCTCCATGGGATTCTCCAGGCAAGAATACTGGAGTGTGTTACTAAGCCCTCCTCCAGGGTATCTTCCCAAACCAGAGACTGAACCCAGGTTTTCCACGTTGCAGGCAGATTCTTTATCCTCTGAACCACCAGGGGAGCCCAAGAATACTGGAAAGGGTAGCCAATCCCTTCTACAGGGGATCTTTCTGGCCCAGGAATAGAGGTGGGGTCTCCTGCATTGAAGGCAGATTCTTTATCAGTTGAGTTACCAGGGAAGGCCCTGGAGATTTTAGAGTATATGGAAAATACCCTGGATTTTATTATGTGTGTGCCAAGAAGCTACTAGGCAATCTGAGCAAAGAAGTGATAACAAACTAAATACTGCTTAGAAAACAGCTTCTACTGAGGTAATACTGAATGATGGGTGACCCTTATGTCATTGCACTCTTTCATTACATTGGTTTTAGATGCTGATGATTTGGAGTAAGCTGGAAATACTGAAGGTTCTTAGGTGCTGTTAGGTTCAGATAAAAAATAGATCTAATAACTTTGATGTGGGGTATGAGGGAAAAAAAGAACACAGGGATAGGACCAAGGATGCTAGCATGAGCTACTAATAGAAAAGGGATTTTGTTTACTGAGATGAAACAAATGGATCCAAAAGCAGGTTTTGATGAAAGTGGAGAGACATATTAGATTATAAGTGGTGCTTAGATTTGTAAGCAAGTATGCATATGTACACCTTTTAAGTTGACATTAGAATGAACTATCCACATTAGCAATAAAAATGTGTAGAAAATAAAATTTAATGCTATAAATAGTAATTAGCATTAATATAAACCAGAAAAATTAGGAAAACCTTAAAAAGTGATTTAAAATGTTATCTGTAAATGCGAATGTTTAAGATGAAGTAGTCTTAGAGAGTTGGAGAAAGGAGTGGCACCCCACTCCAGTACTCTTGCCTGGAAAATCCCATGGACGGAGGAGCCTGGTAGGCTGCAGTCCATGGGGTCGCTAAGAGTCAGACACGACTGAGAGACTTCACTTTCACTTTTAACTTTCATGCGTTGGAGAAGGAAATGGCAACCCACTCCAGTGTTCTTGCCTGGAGAATCCCAGGGACGGGGGAGCCTGGTGGGCTGCCGGCTATGGGGTCGCACAGAATCTGACACGACTGAAACGACTTAGCAGCAGCAGCAGTCTTAGAGAGTAGGGAAGCAGTGGCTTTATCTCATTTTGTAACTTAAGAAAATACTAATTTTTAAGAGTTGTCTTATTTTATGTTCTAAGCGTCATATTTTTTTTTTCCTACCAGGCACCTACATTTTAATGTTGCCTTCTTATTGTGAAAGACCTCTGTTTCAGAGTGAATCCAGTCTCCCTTTGCTGTTTCTCCCAATTCCCCAGGCTTTAAATTCAAGTTGTTCTAGGAACCAGGCAGGTAATAATGCCTGTTGGCAAAAGATGAAAATTTTGAGAGACAGGAGAGAGTGGTGGGGTATCCAGTGAACTGTAGGCAAGTAATCCCTTATGACTATACAGTGGAAGTGCAAAATGGATTTAAGGGACTAGATCTGGTAGACAGAGTGTCTAATGAACTATGGACAGAGGTTCCTGACATTGTACAGGAGATAGGAATCAAAACCATCCCCAAGAAAAAGAAATGCAAAAAAGCAAAATGGCTCTCTGAGGAGGCCTTACAAATACTGTGAAAAGAAGAGAAGTGAAAAGCAAAGGAGAAAAGGAAAGATATACCCATTTGAATGCAGCATTCCAAAGAATAGCAAGGAGAGATAAGAAAGCCTTCCTCAGCAATCAATGCAAAGAAATAGAGGAAAACAACAGAATGGGAAAGACTAGCGATCTCTTCAAGAAAATTAGAGATACCAAGGGAATATTTCATGCAAAGTGAAGTGAAGTGAAGTTGCTCAGTCATGTCTGACTCTTTTCGACCCCGTGGACTGTAGCCTACCAGGCTCCTCCATCCATGGGATTTTCCAGGCAAGAGTACTGGAGTGGATTGCCATTCCCTTCTCCAGGGGATCTTCCCGACCCAGGGATCAAACCTGGGTCTCCCCCATTGTAGGCAGACTCTTTACCATCTGAGCCACCAGCTGGGACTTAAACCAGAGTTAAGGTTTGAACCTCAATGGTTCAACTCCAGTTCAGTTGCTCAGTCATGTCTGACTCTTAGCGACCCCATGAACCACAGCATGCCAGGCCTCCCTGTCCATCATCAAATCCTGGAGCCCACTGAAAACTAGCAGCATAGAGGACCAATCTTATTTTAAACATTACACCACAACAAAACTCTCCATGTAAAGATGGGCTCAATAAAGGACAGAAATGGTGTAGACCTAACAGAAGCAGAACATATTAAGAAGAGGGGAAAAAAAGCATCTTCATGAACCAGATAATCATAATGGTGTGATCACTGACCTAGAGCCAGATAGCCTGGAATGTGAAGTCAACTGGGCCTTAGGAAGCATCTCTACAAACAAAGCTAGTGGAGGTGATGGAATTCCAGTTGAGCTATTCCAAATCCTGAAAGATGATGCTGTGAAAGTGCTTCACTCAATATGCCAGAAAATTTGGAAAACTCAGCAGTGGCCACAGGACTGGAAAAGCTCAGTTTTCATTCCATTCTCAAAGAAACGCAATGCCAAAGAATGCTCAAACTACCGCACAATTACACTCATCTCACATGCTAGTAAAGTAATGCTCAAAATTCTCCAAGCCAGGCTTCAGCAATACATGAACCATGAGCTTCCAGATGTTCAAGCTGGTTTTAGAAAAGGCAGAGGAACCAGAGATCAAATTGCCAACATCTGCTGGATCATCAAAAAAGCAAGAGAGTTCCAGAGAAACATCTATTTCTGCTTTATTGACTATGCCAAAGCCTTTGGCTGTGTGGATCACAATAAAATGTGGAGAATTTTGAAAGAAATGGGAATACCAGACCACCTGACCTGCCTCTTGAGAAACCTGTATGCAGGTCAGGAATTAACAATGAGAACTGGACATGGAACAACAGACTGGTTCCAAATAGGAAAAGGAGCATATCAAGGCTGTATATTGTCACCCTGCTTATTTAACTTACATGCAGAGTACGTCATGAGAAACACTAAGCTGGAGGAAGCACAAGAATTAAGATTGCTGGGAGAAATATCAATAACCTCAGATTTGCAGATGACACCACCCTTATGGCAGAAAGCAAAGAAGAACTAAAAAGCCTCTTGATGAAAGGGAAAGAGGAGAGTGAAAAAGTTAGCTTAAAGCTCAACATTCAGAAAACTAAGATCATGGCATCTGGTCCCATAACTTCATTGCAAATAGGTAGGGAAACAGTGGAAACAGTGTCAGACTTTATTTTTTTGGGCTCCAAAATCACTGCAGATGGTGACTGCAGGCATGAAATTAAAAGACGCTTACTCCTTGGAAGGAAAGTTATGGCCAACCTACACAGCATATTAAAAAGCAGAGACATTACTTTGTCAACAAAAGTCTGTCTAGTCAAAGCTATGGTTTTTCCAGTGGTCATGTATGGATGTGAGAGTTGGACTATAAAGAAAGCTGAGAGCAGAAGAACTGATGCTTTTGAACTGCAGTATTGGAGAAGACTCTTGAGAGTCCCTTGGACTGCAAGGAGATCCAACCAGTCCATCCTAAAGGAGATCAGTCCTGGGTGTTCACTGGAAGGACTAATGTTCAAGCTGAAACTCCAATACTTTGGCCACCTGCTGGGAAGAGCTGACTCATTTGAAAAGACCCTGATACTGGGAAAGATTGAGGGCAGGAGGAGAATTGGACTACAGAGGATGAGATGGTTGTATGGCATCACTGACTCAATGGACATGGGCTTGGGTAGACTCTGGGAGTTGGTTTGGACAGGGAGGCCTGGCGTGCTGCGGTTCATGGGGTCGCAAAGAGTCAGACAGGACTGAGCCACTGAACTGAACTGAAGATGTGAAATTGCCACTCAGATTTAACCAATTGTTGCCATTAGAGAATGAAGGCATATGTTGTAGCCAGTCATTCTAACTTTACAGGAGAAAAGAAATCTATATACTTTAAAAGAAAACATATGAACTATCTCAATATTTAAATGTGAGTTGAGTTTTTAAAATCCAGCAAAGACTAAACCAAACATGCTAAATTCAGTTTCTAAGGAGTAGTATCTGTAATAATTTGGTGTGCCTATTACCTCACAGAATCCCTGTGGCTCAGCAGTAAAGAGTCCAACTGCCAATATAGGAGACTCAGATTGGATTCCTGGGTCAGGAAGATCCTCTGGAGAAGGAAATGGCAACCTATGCCAGTATTCTTGCCTGGGATATCCCATTGACAGAGGAGCCTGGTGGACTACAGCCTGTAGGCTCGGAGAATAATCAGACACAACTTGATGATTAAATAATAAAGTTCCCTAACAGAATGTTCATTCCCTCAGCGCTATTAACACCCACTGAATATTAGCAAAACACACACACACACACACACACACACACACACAATTTAGGAATTAAAAACATTCTCATCAAGAGGTGAATTGTTTATCCCCAGAGGAGAAACTGTGCCTAAAATCTCAGGATTATAATGAAAGGAAATGGCAACCCACTCCAGTATTCTGGTCTGGAGAATCCTTGGACAGAGGATCCTGGCAGGCTACAGTCTATAGGATCACAGAGTTGAATATGAATTAGGGACTAAATCACCACCACATAATGAAAACAAGAAACTCCAGAATCAAATGGTTAAGATACACTGAACAATTTCATGTGTCACCATGCTCATTTTACCTACATAATCTCTTATAATCCTTAAAATTAACAGACCTAAAAAATTAAACAGCCATTCCAAGGATATATGGCTAGTAAGTATTGAGCTGGGATTCATAAATAATAAAGTTAGTCTAATTTCAAAGTCCATATATGTAATTATTATGTGCTATTGCCTCAAAGAGATGATTTAAGATATTCAGTTTATTTCATCTAATATGTTTTCTATTTTGAACTCAACAGAGATAATTTTATGATTAGATTGTATGCTGTTTTTCTGATACTAGTTTTATCTGACTCTAGCACCTCCTACTACTCTATAAGAAGCTGCTTTGCTATAACCAAAAGTTTAAGTGGTGATATGAGGGGAGCTTTAAATCTGGAAAAGGCTTGAAGGAGCTTCAGAAAGAGAAGCTTTGATTTTGAGACTTAAAAGTAGCTGTTTTACTTCAATACACCTCAGAATCTGTCCTTTCATTTGAGTTAGGGGCCAAAATTAACAAGCCTTTCTTATCTGCTCCTTCTCCTTTGTAGGCAATAATCCTAAAGACCAGGTTCTTTAGAAGCTGATGCAGTTTGATTCTGTTTATGGATAAGTCATTCTATCTTTGTTCAGATTTTGAATTTTGGCTTTTCAAGGCAAGTGAAGAGTAAAACAAAATTTTGAGATTTTCTTTTAGTTGAAAACATATTCTTTCATACATTTTTAGTTGCTGTTTTATAATGTAGTATATGAAATATCACTATGTATCACATATATGTACACTTGAAAGAACAGGTAAAACTTTCTAAAAGCATAGCAATGTAGCCACCATCTAGGTTAAGCATTGGAGATTACCAGTACTTACAATCATCATTGTGTGCTTAAATAATTGCATCCTTCACTCTCCAGCTACCAAACTTCATCCTCCAAGAGAAAATCACTTTCTTGACCTTTGTTTTAATCACTCTCTTACTCATTGATTTAGGGTCGTTTAGAACTAAGTAATACATTATTTACTTTTGCCTATTTTTCAACTTCTTACAATGGAATTATACTGTACTCTTCCACCTATGACTCAATGTTAGTTGAGCCTTTTACTCAACATTGGCTTGCCAACATAGACATTTTGACATACGTGGTTGAGCTTCATTCACCTGCATAACTTTATAATGTTCCATTGTATAGCTCTGTAGATTTGTTATATTCTGAATGGACCTTTGAGTTATTTCCATTATTTCGCTATTTTGAACAATGCTGCTATGAACACATATACATGCATATGTACATACAGATAGATGTGGGTATATCCTGAACATGCATGCTCAGGATACAATCTACAATTTCTCTAGCTTTTAGAGTTGTCAAATTTTCTAGGTAATAACATTCACATGAAATGGATGGACCGACTTACACTCTCACCAGCTGTAGATAAGATTTTCTTTGCTCTAACATTTTTGATTAATACTAGATATTTGCCAAATCAGTGGGTATGAAATGCTATCTTGGTGTAAGAGTTTCCTCTGGTTGATAATGAAGTTGAAGATAGTATTAAAAACATCCATTGAGAATCATTTACTTCTACCTAAATAATGTGGTTTAGAATTTGCTTTAGCAGGGTTTGTTACGTTTACAATAACATTTTGTTTTTGCTTATTTGAAATATCTTTACTCTTACTATTGTAAGTAAAAGACTATTGAAAGATAATTTCATTGGGTTCAAGTTCCTTTGAAAAATAATTTCCCTCAGCATATTAAGAAGGTATTTCACCATTTCAATCTTCCTTTTTTGCTATTTTCAAGTCACTACTTAGTTCAGTGGTATTTCTCTGCCCTTTTTTGTATACTTATTTATGTGTTTTAAAGACAGTTTCCTTTTTTTTTTGGTTGATGTCATACATTTTTATTAACATATGCACAAGGTGCATTAATTTTTATTATACTGTTTTTTTTTTTAGTTTTCTGATTTTGAATTTGCTATTAAAATTTTTGAAAATTTCTTTGCTGATTACCCATAAATACTCTCTTTGAGGTTCTATGATCCAATTCTAAAACTTCAATTATTCACACATTAGAAATGATTTATCTATGTTTATGTTTCTTAACTTTGTTTTATTAAAAATCACTTTCCATTTCATCTCTCTCTCTATTGCATTCCTAAGAATATTTTCATATGTGCTATCATTCACTGAATCTCCTATTTATGAATGTATTCATCATGTTTCAATTTCTTATTTTAAAAATTGCTGTGAGGTTTTTACTTCTCTCTATTTCAAATCTGTCTGGTTGGTCTTTTGGCCTTTACTCATATTTTAAGGTTTTAAAAATTTATTTAATCTTACTAAATTTGTTTTTGGTTTTTGTGTTTGATAATGCCAATATCTGTGATGTTTCAGAGTCTGAAACTTCTGTTGGTTGTTTCTATGTTTCTCCCTTATGGCAAATTATTGCCTTGCATGTTTTATAAGTTTTGGTTATGAGTTGCTGATTTTTCTTGGACTTTATCTTCATTGATTGATGTTGAGTTTATCTAGAAGAGGTATGCATTTGTTTCATAACCTATCAAGATCTTTTAATTTATTTTGTTCTTATTGTCGTTCTTTTATTTATTTATTTTTTTTGTCCATGCTGGTTGGCTTGTGGGAACTTAATTCCCCAAGTGGGTATTGTACTCAGTGCCCCCTGCAATGGAAGCTTGGAGTCCTAAACACTGGGCAACCAGGGAATTTCCTGCCTAAGACATTTTTAACTGAAAGTCTAGGCTTGACGTTTATGTTATGACTGTTGTGGACTTCCAATGTATACCTGTGTTTTGTATATTTGGCTTGTATATTTTCTGTAGAGATATTTTTTTCTTCACTTATCACCAAGATCAGGGCTGGAATTAGGTTGAGATAACCTAGTTACCTTAGGTGCAAAATTTAAGAACTCACCAGAAGGACTCAGATTAAATGCATCCTTAAGAGAGAGGTGCCTCACTTGACTAGGCCTAACTCTGACCAAACTATCACAGATCACTCTGCTGTCCTGTGTAGCACAGGGAAACCTGAGCCTTTATCCTCTGTTCTTCATGCTCCATGGAACTCCCCAAAATATCCAAAGCCTTCACAGTAATCTACAACACTTTAGAGGCAAGCCTGCTTTAAACAGCCCATATATATATTTGGTCTTGTCCATTTTTGACTTCTGTCTGTCTGTGCTACTACTCAGTTGGGTCTGACTCTTTGCTACCCTTTGGATTGTAGCCCATCAGGTTCCTCTGTTCCTGGGAATTTCTAGGCAAGAATACTGGAATGGGTTGCCATTTCCTCCTCTAGGGAATCTTTCCAACCCAGGGAGTGAACCCATCCATGTCTCCTGTGTCTTCTGTATTGCAGGCAGATTCTTCATCCTCTGAGCAGACTTCCTAAAAGCCTTTAGGGCTTTTTTTTATTGTCCTCCTTAGGAGGAGGACAATAATGTCTTTGTTATTAATGAGGTGACTTTTAGTAAGCATCTAGGTAACCTAGGGCTTCCCTGGTGGCTCAGACAGTAAAAGGATCTGCCTATAATGCAGGAGACCTGAGTTTGATCCCTGGGTTGGGAAGATACCCTGGAGGAGGGCATGGCAACCCACTTCAGTATTCTTGCCTGGAGAATCCCAGGGACAGAACAGCCTGATGAGCTACAGTCCATGGGGTAGCAAAGAGTTGAACATGACTGAGCAATTTACACTTTCAACACTAGGTAACCTAAGGATTGGGGGTTTGGCTGCCAGGCAAACATTCAGTACCACCCCTGACCTCTAGTGGGGGGAAAGTGAAAGTGAAAGTGAAGTCGCTCAGTCATGTCCGACTCTTTGCGACCCCGTGGATTGTAGCTTACCAGGCTCCTCAGTCCATGGGATTCTCCAGGCAAGAATACTGGAGGGGGTTGCTGTTTCCTTCTCCAGGGGATCTTCCTGATCCAGAGATCAAACCCAGGTCACCCACATTGCAGGCAGACACTTTAACCTCTGAACCACCAGGGAAGCTGGTGGGGGAAGGGGGTGGAAATTGAGTTCACTTCACCAATAGCCAGTGATTTAGTCAACCGTGCCTGGTGGCTCAGATGGTAAAGCGTCTGCCTGCAATGTGGGAGACCTGGGTTTGATCCCTGGGTTGGTAAAATCCCCTGGAGAAGGAAATGGCAATCCACTCCAGCACTCTTGCCTGGAAAATCCCATGGACGGAGGAGCCTGATAGGCCACAGTCCACGGGGTCGCAGAGCCCTACATGACTGAGCAACTTCACTTCACTTCACTTCAAACAACCCCAGAAGGATGGGGTTTAGAGAGCTTCCTTGTCTTTAACTGAGACAGGTGCTGGGAGAATGGTGTGATCAGAGAGCATGGAAATGCCACACTTCCACGTACTTTGCCCTGTTTATTTCTTCCATTTGGCTGAGTCTGAGTTACACCCTTTACAATAAACTGATAATCTAGTGAGTAAAATGTTTTTCTTGAGTTCTGTAAACCATTCTTGCAAATTAATCACATCCAAAGAGAATCTTTGGAACCTCCAGTCTATAGCCTGTGGTCAGAAGCTCACAACCTGGACTTGTGATTGACATCTGAAATAAATTGGGGCAGGGGTAGATGACCGTCTTATAGGACTACAGCGAATCTGACATGTTGGAATCCGATGCTATCTATGGGTAGAAAGTGTCTGGGTTGAGCTGAATTATTGGACACCCAGCTGTGTTGTAGAAGTGCTTGCTGGTATGGGGAAAACCCCTTACACTGGAATTTTAATTGGTGAGCAGAATAGTTGTCATCCTCATGAGTATTTTCTTACTTGTGTATTATTCTTGTTGAATTGCTTGACTGAGTAATGAAGCTTTCATAAAGTGAATAATTTCCTCCATCCTTTGCATCAGGATCATTTTGCCAACAAGAAGATAGTGTTCTAATGATCTTCTAACTATGGGCTAGCAAATCTTACCCCACAATATGAGTCTTGAATTATCAACACATTGATATTTAAAAGGAGCAAATAATTCAGATGTGGAAAAGCCAGTAACTTTGCCTAATTAAAGACAAGCATGTTGTAGAAACTAATGTGTTATTCTTTAAGGCCACCATGGTGATTACTTATAGGGTCTAAATAGTTCCCTGGAGCCCAGTAAGTAGTAATATATCTTTAGAAGGTTGCTAAACTACCAAAAAGCATTGGCATTCAGAAAAATCTGTTTTGTTACTTGCCCAAATACAAAATATGCAAGCACTTTGCATTTTTGTATTTACTGTGGTTAATGGCCACATATCTGGGTTTGTTTAATTTGTTTAAAGAGTAAATAAAATACAATGTCGACTTTAAAGAAAAAATCATGACTTATGGCCATTGAAATGCTCTTTCAACCACCACCTGAAGCCCAAACCTCTCCAAAGCCCTTTAGCCCCCAGATGGCCAGTACATTAGGTCTAGTCCCATGAAGAATAACAGGGGTCATGACATGGCCTGTTCACTAAGGCCAAAGAACAGGTGCAAGGCCTACATTTCTGGCTGCTTGGAGCCTTGTTATTTTTATGAATAGTCAGTGCATCAGGAACTCTACAGGGATCTAAGCCTTTCCTTGAGCCCAATCAAAGGATTAGTGTGGTTTAGGCAGAGGTTGCATCTGTGTGGAAAATTGTCCATGCTGAGTTCCATTAGAAGGTGCTGTTGAGTGAGATTTGTTACTAATCACAAGGCAAAATTACAGTCTCTTGAAATGAGAAGCCAGTAAACAAAATTATAAAAGTCATTTTAATTATTAAATGACAGTGTTACAAATGATATGCCATTTATCATTGCCATAATGAAATACAATAAACAGAAAAAAATCCATATGACCCATTCACTATAATTTAATTTTGCCTAATATATTATTTTAATGATTTTTTAAAAATGTGACTAATTAACAAATTGCTAATTCTCTTAGCCAGCAATATCTATATTTTAACTCAGATGTACCATTTTTATTAACCAGTGCTTTGTGCTGACTGAAGAAACACTGAAAACTCTGAAAGGTCTTCTTTACAAGGTCCAAGTTATCAGTGCCTAATGATGCTAAGTGATGAATTGCTCCAATTTTAATAGAACAATCAGGGCCTAGTGTTTCCATTATCCTTGTCCAGACACTTCCCATCCATGCTATTGTTGTGCTGATTAGCAGCATTATTTGTAAAGACTTTGTAAATTGTAAATCAGAGATAACAGGTGATTCTTTCTTGTTATTTGAAAACTGAATGTGGTTGATAATTTTTCAAGTTTGTAAAACCTATTGAAATGTCAATATCATTTTACAAAAAGAATGATGAGCTGCTCAAATCAGAACAACTGAATGCAAAAATGGCCTTTTTCCTAACACCCCTGAAAACTGAACAAGTACTAATATTACCTGGTAATAGCTGTTTGGATTAAATTTGTTTATGTTTAAAATTTGATCTATGTGTCTGTCTGTCATCTATCCATCATCTATCTATCATCTATCTTTTTAAGTTCCTGAGATAAGACTTTTGACCATGTACACAAATTTTCAGGACAGTGTAATTTAAAATGTAAAATGACCTATTACTGATTAATACTTGCTATATCCATGCTTTTCAAAGAAAAGGGGCCATTATAAACATAGTTCATGTTTCTAAAGCTTTCATATTTAAGTAGAACATGCCTTAAAATAAATATGCCCTATTCTACTCTTAATCTTCTAGTAAACACTTTTTAAATCCCTACTACCTGCCAGACTAAAATCATTTCTACAAGATGAAAATGCTTAACAATTAATTACTTAGAGGAATATGCAAAACAAATCTGTTTTTTTAATTACAACTGGATGACTTATTATCCAAAAGAAAATAATTTTAGTAAAAATAACTGTTCTGATTTATATTAATAGAATTTTATCAGATACTCTAAGAGATTAAATTCAGTAACTTCTCACTGCTGGATGTGTGTGAGAGAGAGGTATGTCTCACTGGGAGACATACCCAGTAAAAATAAGAGTGTCAAGTGGTAGCTGCTGCATGCTCCTGAATCTCCCTATAATACTGCATTTCATTGTCAATCTAAGACATCTATTTTTGGTGGTGATAATAGTGTAGTGGTGTTGCTTAGTGTTAAGGCAGGTTGACAAGTAGATGTGTTTTCCTTTTTTGTTTCTATATCCTAAGAAGACAGCTGATGATATTCTCTATCCTCTTGAAAATTCTTAAAGGAGGTATGCTGAAGAGAGAACTGAATAGAATTAACTAATGGCACCATGTTCATAAAGAAAGAAAAAAGAAAAGAAAATAGCAGTATTACTGCTCATTTAGAATGTTCAAAGCCAAATTTAGAGTTGTTTCAGTCTCCTTCTAAGTGAGCCACACAATGGTATTAACATTATTGATTCACCCAATAAAGTGAATTTAACACACACACACACACACACAAAGAAAAAGAAAAACATTTTATAGACTAGAGACATGATGCCTAGAAGTGAAACTTAGAGAAAATGTAGCGGCAAACAGAAGGCTGAATGCAGAAGGAGATAGAAGAGGCAAGATGGCATGATCATAACAGTTATATAAAAGTTGAAACACAACTTATGAAAATTTAGATTTTTAGGGAAAGAACGTATGAGCTAGGCACGCTGGCTATGGAAAATTGACAAGGACTAGAAATATTGGTTTTTATTAGCTTATAGTGTAGAGATTCATTTAGACTTTATTATGTTTGCTCCAGATAAAATTATAAATAGCTAATTTTTGCAACACTATCACTAAAAATACAGAAATAAGTTCAGTGACAGTTTGGCCTGTTTTATTTATTTCTTCAAAAAAATTCAATATTATCTTAGTATTTTGATCTTTCTGTGTAGTATAGTAGTCTATAACATAATTTATAAAAGCTAATTTCTCCAAACAGTATTCTGAAGATAATTTTTAATAGATTAGCTTGTTTTTAATCTAATAATAGATTATTTCCAAAAATTATATATTTTAATTGTATTTTATATTTATATAAATATTAATATATGGATGTGGCAGTGTGTAAATACATGTCTATGGGTATTTTTCTAGGGAAGGCTTTTTTTTTCTGAGTCTATCTTTTATCAATTTTCTTTGTATTTTTGTTACATGATAATGTGCTATTTTAATTGTTATAAAAACATAAATATGAATAATAATAGCAAACACTGAGATGACCCTTTATATGTGCCTAAATGTTCTAAACATTGTGTATGAATTAACGGATCAATAATTTTATCACCAGTCATTTTGCAGACACTCAGAGGTTATATAATTTGTTTAGGATCACATTGCTAGTAAGTAGGAAAACTGACTCTAGATGTGTGGCTATTTTCTTTTTCTTTCTTTAATTACTTGCTTCCTTTCTTATTCCTCCCCCACCCTTTCTTTTTTGTTTCTTTTGTTTTTAAAGATCTATTGAAGTATAATCAGAATACAATTAGCTACATGTTTTTACATCAGGGCTTACCTGGTAGCTCAGATGGTAAAGAATTCACCTGCAATGCGGGAGACCTGGGTTCAGTCCCTGGGTTGGGAAGATCCCCTGGAAGAGGGCATGGCAACGACTCCAATATTCTTGCCTGGAGAATCCCCGTGGACAGAGAAGCCTGGTGGGCTACAGTCCATGGGGTCACAAAGAGTCGGACACAACTGAGCAACTAAGCAAAGCACACAGGCATTTTTAAAGAGTACAATTCGATAAATGTTGACCTATGCATCTATCTGTGAAGACCTTAAGATATGCAAGTACTCATTGCTTCCCAGAGTTTTCAACCTGTCTAATAATAATCCCTTCCTTCCACTAGTCACCAATGCTTCCCCTGCCCCCATGCCCAGATAATCTATCTGCTTTCAGTAAAATTGATTTTTACTGTCTGAAATTTCATGTAGGTGACCCATACAATATGTACTTACTTCTTTCACTTAGCCTCATTATTTAGAGATTCACTCATGATATCGTGTGTATCAGTGTTTTATTTCTTTGTGAATAGCTGTTTGTTGTGTGGATAGCCCACAGATCAAATTGCCAACATTCAGTGGATCATCGAAAAAGCAAGAGAATTCCAGAAAAACATCTACCTCTGCTTTATTGACTACGCTAAAGACTTTGACTGTGTGAATCACAACAAACTGTGGAAAATTCTTAAAAAGATGGGAATACCAGACAACCTTACCAGCCTCCTGAGAAATCTAGATGCAGGTCAAGAATCAACCACTGGACTTGGACATGGAAAAATGGACTGGTTCCAAATTGGGAAAGGAATATGTCAAGACTGTATATTGTCACCCTGCTTATTTAACTTATATGCAGAGTACATTATGTGAGATGCCAGGCTAGATGAAGCACAAGCTGGAATCAAGATTGCCAAGAAAAATATCAGTAGTCTCAGATAAGGAGATCACACCACCCTTATGGCAGAAAGTGAAGAGGAACAAAAGAGCCTCTTGATGAAAGTGAAAGAGGAGAGTGAAAAACTGGCTTAAAACTCAACATTCAGAAAACTAAGATCATGCCATCTGGTGCCATCACTTCATGGCAAATAGATGGGGAAACAATGGAAGCAGTGACAGACCTTATTTTCTTGGGCTGGAAGATCATTGCAGATGGTGACAGCAGCCATGAAATTAAAAGACACTTGCTCCTTGGAAGAAAAGGTATGACAAATTTAGACAGTATATTAAAAAGTGGACATTATTTTACTGACAATGGTCCATCTAGTCAAAGCTATGGTTTTTCCAGTAGTCATGTATGGATGTGAGAGTTGGACCATAAAGAAAGTTGAGTGCCAAAAAATTGATGCTTTTGAACTGTAATGTTGAAGACTCTTGAGAGTCCCTTGGACTGCAAGGATATCAAACCAGTCAATGATACTGGAAATCAATCCTGAAGAGTCATTGAAAGGACTGATGCTGAAATTGAAACTCCAATACTTTGTCCACCTGATGCAAAGAACTGACTAACTGGAAAAGATCCTGATGCCTGGAAAGACTGAAGTCAGGTGGAGCAGTAAATGACAGAGGATGAGATGGTTGGATGGCATCACCAACTCAATGGACATGAGTTTGAGCAAGCTCTGCAAGTGGGTGATGGACAGGGAAGTCTGGCCTTCTGCAGTCCCTAGAGTCCCAACTAGTTGGACACGACTGAATGACTGAACTGAACTGATAGTACATTGTTTACCCATTCACTTCTTGATGGATATTTGGTGGTTTCCAGTTTTCACTCATGCCAATAAAATTGCTATGAGCATTTATATACAAGTCTTTGTTGTGGACATATTATTTTAATTTTCTTAAGCGATCCCTGGGAGTTAATGGTTGGATTGTATGGCAGTTGCACATCTAACACATGTAACATTTTAAGAATCTGCTAAACTGTTTTCTGAATGGTTGTATCATTTTATTCTTTTGCCGGCAGTATATGGAAGTTCCAGTTCCTTCACATTCTCCCCAATACTAGATGTGCTCCATCTTGTTACTTTTAGCTATTCTAAGTGATAGGGAGTAGAATCCCACTGTGGTTTTACTTGGGTTTCATAGTGACTAATAATGCTATACATTGTTTCACATGCTTTTCCACCCATATTATATCTTCTTTGGTAAAGTGTACAAATCTTTGATATTTTAAACTTTAATCTCTGTTGCTGCTATAGTGTTTAGAAATATCATTGATGTTTATATATTGATTGTAAAACCTGAAACCTTACTAAAATTACAAATAGTGTTGATAGCTTTTTATAGATTCTATCACATCCTCTATATAAATAAACATTCTAGCTATAGATTTATTATTGGGTTTACCAAGTGGTACTAGTGGAAAAGAACTTGCCTGCCAATGCAAGAGACATAAAAGATGTGGCTTTGGTCCCTGGGTTTGGAAGATCCTCTGGAGGAGGGCATGAAACCCACTTCAGTATTCTTGCCCAGAGAATACCATGGACAGAAGAATCTGGTGGGTTACCTCCTATAGGGTCACCAAGAGTTGGACATGACTGAGATGACTTAGCATGCACCTGTTTATAGAGACTGGGAAGTCAAAATATGAGTGTGAGTTAGGAGACTAGAAACACAGGAAAGCAAAACGCTTCACAGAAACACTCAAAATAATGTTCACTTAACTACATGCCACACTGTGGCCTAGCTCATCACGCTTTGTTATGAAACTGTGCTGTTCTCTTTCCTCCTGAATATGAAATTTTTGACACTGAAGTGACTAGGCAAATGGGGGAAAATTTGACCTCTAAGTTAAATATCAGGATTTTATGTCCATCATGCTTCTACTATATCTGTGATATAAGTAAAATTCAACATTAGACCACATCAAAAGTTTTTATACTTACTCACATGATGATGCATCTGAAAATCATGTTTACTCTAAAAAAAAATTCTGCTTTGTAAATATATTTAATTTAATTACACTAAATAATAACAATTTTTTCAACATAAAACATGACTCGATTATAGGTTGGGCTTCCCAGATGGCTTAGTAGTAAGGAATCCACCTGCCAATGCAGGAGGAACAAGAGATGTTGGTTCGATCCTTGGGTTGGGAAGATCCCTTGGAGTAGGAAATGGCAACCACTCCAGTATTCTTGCCTGGAAAATTCCATGAACAGAATAGCCTGGCAGATACAGTCAATGGGATCACAAAGAGTCAGACACGATTGAGTGACTGAGAACAGCCCATTATAGGTTAGTGAGGTTAAATCATCATCACAAGCAAGCAAATTCCAAAATAATCAAAATATTGAAACACAGTCATTATGAAAGATGTATTTTCTTATATTTTGCTGCTTGATCATTCAGTTTACCATTATCTACAATTGCTTATATTGTCTAATCTCCATGACATTGTCTTTGGCTCATGAACACTGAGCACCATGGGATTTCTCAGGATGCTCTTTCTGAGACTTCTCAGGGTGCTTAGAACACTTGAGTTCTTTACTGAGTTCAGAGAGGAACTCCTAGGATTCTAGCACTTAGCAGATTTCTTTACAGCATCTCACCTTGCCATGAAAAATATTTGCCTTCATGGAGCTCTCTTTATCATCCACTATCCATCACATCCATTATTTTGACCATCATTCATTTTCTAACCTTTCATGTTGCCATTCAAGGATAGATATACCATCTACTTTTAATTGACTTATTTTATTTTTCAAAGATTTATCTCTTCAATTTAAGGAAGAATTACTTAGCCTTTTCTTTGGAAAGTAGCATTTAAATGTATAGTAGCTCAGAATTAAAACACATAAATAAGAATCTGGTTGGTATAAATAACAAAATTCCTGATGGAAAAGTAAATGTGGAACACTGTGCATTCAATTCTTTCCCACCGGTGATCTAAATTAACGGTATTCAGGCTTGTTGGCCCTTTTCATTCCTAAGTCATTCTTTAAGAAACCCACAAATGGAGCTATAGCATCTTCACAGAAGTCCAGCAGAGCCAGCATGCTGTCTGAAGTAATGTTCTCACCTCTAGAGAAGGGAGTGGGCTTTTTGAAATTAGCAAGGATGTCTTTGATATATTCTCCCGCCTGTCATGAAAGACTCCACTTCATCTGGCTTGTGTTCTTCCTGCCTGCTTCTGATTGATTTCATGTAATCCTGATGTGCTCTTTGTCATTGCCTTTCATGAAACCAATTTCCTGCAGGTGGTAGTTCATTGCTTTAGCACAATACAATGACACCTTGTGGTATCTTTCCCCCACTCCAGTCAAGCTGAGGCATTATCTGCAGAGATAATAAAAATATTTTCCCCTAGATAACATTTTAGATATGTCACCTCATTAAACCTCCCTAAGCTCTTTTGATAAGTTGCAAATGTTACCTTGTCCATTTGAAAAACTGAGAAATCTAGACTTTGCAAGTTATACAATTTGAAATTGTATCCTGGAATCATATTCCAACCCTATTTCCCTTTTTCTTTTGGTCAAAGTTAGACATA